>NC_060139.1:10811186-11163686 GCF_021461385.2 Schistocerca piceifrons
TGTTGGTTGTCATGCCTACATAAAGGCTCCACCACAGTTGTTTTGAACTGCAAGGATTACCTGGCAGAAGGACTCTGTCAGCTGTCAGATACTTCCACCTACAAACCTTGCCACAGTGACCCCATTCAAGTAATCCAGCAGGATCTCCAGTCACAACTCAAATCCTTGGGCCCATCCCAGAACCTCTCCTCAGAGTCCATCTCTCTACTTACCCCTACCACTCGCTGCACTCCCCCCTTCTACATGCTTCCTTAAGTCCATAAACCCATCCACCCAGGACGACCCATTGTGGCCAGTTTAACTGTGCCCCATTGAGACAATCTCTGCTTCTGTAGACCAACACCTTAAACCTATTACTCGGAACATATCCTCCTATATAAAAGATACTAACCATTTCCTCCACTGACTCTCCACAGTTCCTGTCCCTTTACCACATGGTGCCCTGGTCGTCACTATTGATGCCGCCACCCGCTACACTAACATTCCTAATGCCCATGGCCTTACTGCTATTGAACACTATCTTTCCAGATGCCCTATGGATTCCAAACCAACAACCTCCTTCCTAGACACCATCACCAACTATATCCTCACCGACAATTACTTCTCCTTTGAAAGCATTACCTACAAACAAATCCGGGGTACAGCTATGGGCACCTGCATGGCACAATCCTATGCCAACCTATTCATGGCCCATCTAGAGGAATCCTTCCTAAAAACCCATAATGCTAAACCCCTCACCTGGTTCAGATTCACTGATGACATCTTTGCTATCTGAATTGAAGGTGAGGACACCCTATCCACATTCCTCCAGAACATCTCCCCCATTTGCTTCACCTGGTCCTGCTCAACTCGACAAGCCATCTTCCTAGATGTTGAGCCTCAGAGATGACTACATCAGTACCTCCATCCATATCAAACCTATTAACCACCAGCAATACCTCCACTTCAACAGCTGCCACCCATTCCATACCAAGAAGACCCTTCCGTACAGCCTAGCCACCCATGGTCGTCGCATCTGCAGTGATGAGCAGTCCCTCTCAAAATATACTGGGGGTCTCACTGAAGCCTTCACTGATTGTAATTATCCTCCCAACCTTGCACAAAAACAAATCTCCCGTGCCTTGTATTTCCAGTCTCCCACCACCTCCCAAAGTCCCACACTCCGGCCACAGAGGAGCATTCCCCTTGTGACTCAGTACCATCCGGGACTGGAGCAACTGAATTTCATTCTCCACCAGGGTTTTGATTACCTCTCGTCGTGCCCTGAAATGAGAAATGTCCTGCCCACTATAGTTCCCACCCCTCCTACAATGGTATTCCACTGTCCACCGAACCTACACAATATACTCGTCCATTCTTCACACCCCCGTTCCCAATCCCTTACCTCATGGCTCACACCTCTGTAATGGACGTAGATGCAAGACCTGTCCTATACATCCTTCTACCACCACCTACTCCAGTCTGGTCACTAACATCACCTATCCCATCAAGGCAGGGCTACCTGTAAAACCAGTCACGTGATCTACAAGCTAAGCTGCAACCATTGTGCTGCATTCTATGTAGTCATGACAACTAACAAGCTGTCTGTCCACATGAATGGCCTCCGACAAACTGTGGCCAAAAAACAAGTGGACCATCCTGTTGCTGAACACGCTGCCAAACATGGTATCTCAATGACTGCTTCACAGCCTGTGCCATATGGATCCTTCCCGCCAACACCAGCTTTTCTGAATTCTGCGGGTGGAAACTTTCCCTGCAGTACATCCTACATTCCCCTAACCCTCCTGGCCTCAAGCTTTGTTAGTCACTGTCCTCACCCATTCAGCCCCCTCCCTGTTTCCATTCCAGCACTACACAGCTGTCATTTCACCGTTACACCCAGTCTTTTCATTTCTTTTTATTTCCCTCATTTCTACTACTTAACCCCCCTGTCCTCCCCATCTTCTCTCCTCCCCTCCATCTGAATTGCAGCACTTCATTGCCCGCCACCCCCAACATACTATCCCTCCCCCTCCCAACCCCAGCCTCCTCCTTATCCCCACGCAGTTGCCACTCCTATCATGCATGGGTGCTGTCTGAGACTGCAGACGTGTATGCAAGTTGCGTTTGCATGAGTGTGTGTGTGTGTGTGTGTGTGTGTGTGTGTGTGTGTGTGTGTGTGTGTGTGTGTGTGGGTGTGTCTATTGCTGACAATGGCCATAATGGCCAAAATCTATAATTGTGTGAATCTTTCTGTTGTGCCTATCGTGACTCAGCATCTCCACTATATGGTGAATAGCAACTTTCCTTCTCTTATATTGTTACATTCTTTCATCTATGGCAATGTTTCTTGATATGAAAAATGCCGAGCTGCACTGTGGTTTGGAATCCACATTAAACTGGCTCCGGAAGTCAGTTCAAAGGTCAGTGGAAGGCAATTGCATAGACCTGCCAACAGGACCATGACTAGTAAAGCACTTTGGTGTTCAAAACAACCTTCAAACTGATGACTGCTTTACTTACAGAATAAAGTTGGCACTTTACACAATACCAAGTATTTCCACAGTTAAAGGCATAAAAGAGACTGAAGAGCCTACAGCTATAAAGCATGACTAACATCCTAACAGGAATTATTTATTTAATTATAAACATTTCATACTTAAGTGAAAGAAGTGCTACAAGAATAAAGTTTGAAGACTCTCTCTGGTTAACTGACTTTCTGCAAATGTACATGAATAGTGACACAATCATACATCAATTTAAGCAATTTTAACCGTGGATAGAAGGTGAAAAGTCCCTGACATGCAATTTTACCTATTTATTTTACAAACATACAGGTAATGTTTATAATCAATACAAAACTTTATATAAATCAAAAATTACTAATAACACATAGGCTGCAATGCGATGTGATCTCGGTAATGTTTTTGGAGCATAAATAGCATGTGAATAGCTGTACGTTTCCATAACTAAAAAAATTAAAAATGACCAAAAGACAGTTTTTAATGACAAGAAGACTTTCTCTCCAATTAGCCTAATTCCATGAGAGCCTACCAAGTACTTGTGACAACTGCTGAAGAGAAAAGATCACAAATATAGCTATGCAGAAAGACAATGGAAAAATACATTGATATTCTTCTTTAAAATTCTACATTTCAGCAATACCAAGACTTTTAGAAATGGAGGACACAGACAACGATAGTACAGGTCATCATCTTTTATAAGGATCTTTCAAGTCAGGGATAACTATCTGGACTTAAACAATATATCCACCACATACAATATAATACTGTCGTGAACAGTCGAATGAACTGTAGGAGACTACAAAATAGAACGTTCTGCTTTGTCTTGTGCAGCAACTCATTACAACTTACCTTTGATTCCAGTGGATTGCTTTTGATTCCCTTTGGTGCTTTCAACTGTGGAGGTTCACTGACAACCTCTCCAAACTTCACATTGTCCTTAAACATGTCAAAATCTCTTTCCATATCACTGTTATTCAATTGTTTCCTCTCCAGTTTTTTTTGCCGCCTCCTAGCTGTTTTCGACATACTGTCGCTGGCATTTGCACTATCATTGTTTTTCTTCTTTTTCTTTGCTGCATCAAACTCAAGAATAGGATCCTTTGGTTTCTTCACAACATTAACCACTTCACCCGTATCTGTATCTCTTATAACATTTACTCCAAATTTATCCTCAAACTGGGATTCTTTTATTACTTCCTGAAACAGATTATTGTAAATATACATATTTGCATTGATATTAACATAAAATGAGAAAAGGCATTGCACTTTGTTCTGCTGTGTGTTTCTGAAATGTTACTAACTTTGTCTTTCTCAGTTACAGTTCACACTGCGATACATACAACCCAACAGCCACCCAAAGGCAACAATCTGCAGTCATAGTGATACTATGGAAGGCAGCTACAAGTGCATCAACATTTGGGTGTCAGTGGGGTTGCATGTACTTAAGACCACAAGCAGGTAAGTGGTTCCTTACATCATTTTTTCTTATTGTTTACATCCTGCAATTTCTGTTACTCATAAATTGTACTGAAAATGTAACAAATCTACTCAACAAGCATTACACAAGAAAACACACAAAAGATGTGGAAACATGCATGCTTACAGAGGCAGTGGCTCTTTTTCCTGGCAGGTAGGTTGAGGGGAAAGGAAGAAGGATGAAGGAAAAGGAATGTGAAATTTAGGAAATGGGAAGAGTATTGGAAAAGTCTCCCTGAAACTCGGGTCTGGAAAAACTTAATGAACAAGATGAGAGGAAAGACTGATTGTTGGTACCTGCATCAGATGATATCTGAAAATATGAGAACTTAAATGTGAAAGATTGCAGATTGCAAGACAACTTACTTAAAAAGCATCATTAAAGAATCAATAAGTGAAGAAAAATAATGTCTTACACATGGTAGACAAATGAGGGGGACAAGAAAACAAAATAAAAACAAGTGAAGACAAGACATAGTTGCTGAAAAGAAATGCTGAGACCACAAAAATAAATATAAATTGAAGCCAGGTCAGTGGCAAGAACCAATCACATTTTGTAAAGCCAGTTCCTACTGGCGAATTCCTGAAAACTGGAGTTGGGAGGAAAAGTCCAGATAGCATTCTGCCAGTTACAGGACAGGAGTAAGTGGTAGTACAAGGGTCTATCAGGCAGGTTTCACAGCATGGACTGTCACAAGGGTAGGGAAGAAGTGTAGAAGGAGCACTGGGTCTGACCAGGATATTTCGGAGATTGGGAGACGACAAATAGCTACCTAGGTGATGTGGGCAAAATATCAGGCAGAATAGGTCTAATTTCCAGGTATAATTTTAAGGAGTCGTAGCCCTATCAAAATGGCTGATTAATGCAGTCAGGATGATGACAATAATGACTAACAAGAAATGCATTCCTAAGTTGTTGTGTGAAGTAATCAACAATACTGGGATTTGATGTAAGGGACTGGAAAATGTTCTTTTGAACTAAGCACTTGGGATAATTATGTAGGCTGTCATGGAAACTACGGTGTTTTGGTGTAAACAGTCTGCATTTGAACAATCACAAGTAACGCAACAACCATTTCCTAGATCATCTGAAATACGTACTCCCCCCCAATTCCCATCACACACCTTGCTTTCACCACTGATGCCACAATCCTCTATATCAACAATTCCCCATGTACGTGTTCTGCCAACTGCTGAACATTATCTCAACCAGCACCCAGATGATTCCCTACATATGCCTGCCCACCTTAATCACTTTATACTTACCAATAACTATTTTACCTTTAAGGGGCAGACATACAATGTACAGAACAGGGATATCGCCATAGGATCCAAGATGGTTTCTTCCTATGCCCACGTGCTTGGAGGGGCTTTCCAAAGATTCTTAAAACTTCAATCCTTTGTTTGGTTTACACGCATTGATGACATTAACTGCCATATGGATTCATGGTGAGACTGGCCTACTGAAATTTTTGGAATCTCTAAATACATACTCCCAAACAAATTTCACATGGTCCTATTCCACATCTCAAGCCACTTTTCTTGATGACCAATGGTCAGCTACACACTTCTGATAACATTTAACCTACAAGCAAACAGCAGTACTGGCATTTTCACAGTTGCCATCCTTTCCATGTCCAACAGCATTGGCATTCGAGGCAAGTAAATTTCTTCAGATGCATACTCTTTACAATTATACACCACCATTCTCAACTCAGCCTACTATACATAATTGTCCCACCAGTCTAGTTCAAAACCACATTTCCCAGACTGTCACATCCAATAATGATACTGATGATCCTTTAAAAAAAAAAAAAAAAAAAAAGTTAGGAGTACACCCCTTCCTTGTTACCTGTTCTTCAATATATTTATCAATTATTTCAACAGCACTATGTTTTCCTAAGTCATGTCCAGAAATGAGGTGCATACTGTTTGATATTTCTCCCAACCCACCTAGACTAGCTATTTATCAACCCCAATCTCTGGAATATCCTAGTCACCAAGGCATCACAAGAAACGTGCTCACAGAGCAAGCTGTGAGCAGGATGGCGTGAGCGTGGAAAATGATACCCAAACTATTGGCACACGGCGGAGAATGGGGAGTCAAATGGACAGTCCGGTGAGAAGAACAACAGCCGCTGTCACATGTTCGTCAATCAATTTAAATGTGCGGCCAGTTGCATGTAACAAATATTATTGCTACAAATGAAACAAACAAATAAAGATGCACACTTGACACAGTATCTTATTAACATATACTTTTACATTTTTCTTAATTTACTTTGTCAGTTGTTATAGAAAAATGACACAATTAAAGTTTAAGATTCTTGGTTCTCTTGCATTTTTTCCCTTAACCAGATAATTCTATTTTTGCATAGTAGACGCCGCATGCAATTTGTGATCAGACAGCGAGTTTCCCAGGTGTGTCTTCTTACTTTTCACTGCAGAGGACAATTGTTCAAAAGCATACATAGAACCGAACATTTATTATTATTGTAGCCACCTGTTTGCGGAAATGAGGAAATTTATCCTGAGGGATGTCTATAGAATTTCAAGATGTTTTTCTTGTATTGATATTTGACTTTTTATTTTCTTTTACACTGCAGGTCAATAATTTCTAGTTTTAGTTCAGGACAAGTCTCTTCAATATTTGCTAAATATGGAGAGGAGAACAAATCAAAACTAGTTTCTAATGCCATCAGATCTTGAACACTTTCCTCAAATTCTTTCTCCAGGGATACTAAAATATGTGAACACCATTCAAAGTTTTTGTCAACAATAGCATCTTGCACGGATGACAATTTAGGAAAATGGATGGAATTTCCTTTTACCAGCTGCCATTTTTGCACCCATCCCTTTGTGTAAAAAGGAAAGATTCCTTGTATATGCACTGAGGTGTGAAGACACTGGCAGTGTTCTGCAACACCAACTCGCCAATGCTACTATTAGATGGCACCGTGGTCAAAACTGACCACCCCCACGAGTAAAAGCATGAGCTGGTGTGGGTGCTCATGCTCAAAATATGAGTTGTTAAGCCCTGCTCTACACACATTTCCCTACTTCTTGCCTCCTAATCCTGTGACCAGCCCCACACTTGCCCAATGCATCCTCCTGCCACCATTCCTGTAACTGACGGGACACATACTCTAAGGTAGAGCCACACTACACACACTTTCTATTTCACAAACATACATACTAGTATTTTCTTCTTCTCTACATCTCTCCCTCTCCTTTCCCCCTTCCCCCGCACAGCCTCATGACTCCACACTTAGCAGCCCTATCCTCTCCTCACCATGTCCCTAATCAATCGCACAGCAGCTTCCCCTTCCCATTCCAGGCCATGCCACCTCCTTAACCCACTATCCATCCTGGATTGCTGCTCCCCCTCAGACTCAAGTGCAGCCCACAATAGGGCCTAAGCGATTATGGACAGTATTCATGTCTGTGTGTGTGTGTGTGGGGTGGGGGGGTGGGGGGGGGGTGGAGGGTGGGGCTGCACCTGTACACATTTGTTTGCCACTTCTGAGGAAGGACTCATTTGACTGAAAGCTAAAAGTTTAGTAATCTTTTTATTGCGTATGTCCGTGGCTCTACGCCTCCTTTATGTGGTGTGAAGAAACCTGTCCTTTTCATATTGTTCTTATCCACTCTAGACTTTCCATTGTTTCATCATTCTGGTACTTTCCCTGCCTATTAAGGTTGGAGCCCTGGATGCCTGGAATTATCTGTGAGATGAGTACATTTATTAAACACTTTGAAAAGCAGTACATATATATCCATACTCTGGAAACACCAGTTGAGCATGGAGAGGGATTTGATGTACCAGCATTACTTTGTCATCTCCCCATTCCATTTACAAACGGTATACAAGGGTGATGTACTTGAGGACAATATTATGGAAATGGAAGAGAATGTAGATGAAGATGAAATGGGAGATACGAGACTGCATGAAGAGTTTGACAAAGCACTGAAAGACCTGAGTCAAAACAAGCCCCCAGAGTAGACAACATTCCATTAGGACTACCGACGGCCTTGGGAGAGCCATTCCTGACAAAACTCTACCATCTGGTGAGCAAGATGTATCAGGCAGGCGAAATACCCTCAGACTTCAAGAAGAATATAATAATTTCAATCCCAAAGAAAGCAGGTGTTGACAGATATGAAAATTACCACACTATCAGTTTAATAAGTCACAGCTGCAAAACACTAACACGAATTCTTTACAGACGAATAGAAAAACTGGTAGAAGCCGACCTTGGGGAAGATCAGTTTGGATTCTGTAGAAATGTTGGAACACGTGAGGCAGCACTGACCTTACGACTTACCTTAGAAGAAAGATTAAGGAAAGGCAAACCTACGTTCCTAGCATTTGTAGACTTAGAGAAAGCTTTTGACAATGCTGACTGGAATACTCTCTTACAAATTCTAAAGGTGGCAGGGGTAAAATACAGGGAGCGAAAGGCTATTTACAATTTGTACAGAAACCAGATGGCAGTTATAAGAGTCGAGGGACATCAAAGGGAAGCAGTGGTTGTGAAGGGAGTGAGACAGGGTTGTAGCCTATCCCCGATGTTATTCTATCTGTATATTGAGCAAGCAGTGAAGGAAACAGAAGACAAATTTGTAGTAGGTATTAAAATCCATGGAGAAGAAATAAAAACTTTGAGGTTCGCCGATGACGTAATTCTGTCAGAGACAGCAAAGGACTTGGAAGAGCAGTTGAACGGAATGGATAGTGTCTTGAAATGAGGATATAAGATGATCATCAACAAAAGCAAATCAAGGATAATGGAATGTGGTCGAATTAAGTCGGGTGATGCTGAGGGAATTAGATTACGAAATGAGACACTTAAAGTAGTAAATGAGTTCTGCTATTTGGGGAGCAAAATAACTGATGATGGTCGAAGTAGAGAGTATATAAAATGTAGACTGGCAATGGCAAGGAAAGCGTTTCTGAAGAAGAGAAATTTGTTAACATTGAGTATAGATTTAAGTGTCAGGAAGTCGTTTCTGAAAGTATTTGTATGGAGTGTAGCCACGTATGGAAGTGAAACATGGACGATAAATAGTTTGGACAAGAAGAGAATAGAAGCTTTCAAAATGTGGTGCTACAGAAGAATGTTGAAGATTAGATGGGTAGATCACATAACTAATGAGGAGGTATTGAATAGAATTGGGGAGAAGAGGAGTTTGTGGCACAACTTGACAAGAAGAAGGGACCGGTTGGTAGGACATGGTCTGAGGCATCAAGGCATCACAAATTTAGCATTGGAGGGCAGCGTGGAGGGTAAAAATCGTAGAGGGAGACCAAGAGATGAATACACTAAGCAGATTCAGAAGGATGTAGGTTGCAGTAAGTACTGGGAGGTTAGGTTAGGTTAGTGGTGTTTAACGTCCCGTCGACAACGAGGTCATTAGAGACGGAGCGCAAGCTCGGGTTAGGGAAGGATGGGGAAGGAAATCGGCCGTGCCCTTTCAAAGGAACCATCCCGGCATTTGCCTGAAACGATTTAGGGAAATCACGGAAAACCTCAATCAGGATGGCCGGAGACGGGATTGAACCGTCGTCCTCCCGAATGCGAGTCCAGTGTGCTAACCACTGCGCCACCTCGCTCGGTAAGTACTGGGAGATGATGAAGCTAGCACAGGATAGAGTAGCATGGAGAGCTGCATCAAACCGGTCTCAGGACTGAAGACCACACACACACACACACACACACACACACACACACACACACACACACACACACACACACGTGGGGAAAAAGGGTTGTTCTTAATCTGTTCCCCCTTGTAGTCAACACACACATATGTTGGAGGACATAATGTAATTATTTACTGTTATTGGAAAAGCTCTCATAATTCTAAGAGCAAGACTCTCTACAATGCAAATCTGTCTTGTGATGTCCCCACTGGAATTTGTTGAGCATGTTTCTTAAACTGACTAAACCAAATCCATGACAAACTACACAGCTATTAAGCTTCCTGGCAGATTAAAACTGTGTGACGGTGTGAGTTCAAGTCTCAGTCCAGCACACAGTTTTAATCTGCCAGGAAGTTTCTTATCAGCACACACTCCACTGCAGAGTGAAAATCTCATTCTGGTACACAGCTATTATCTGAATCTTCCATTAATACAACTTGGTAAAGATCCTGGATTGACAAACAATGATCAAGTGTTTTCTTAGTGATAACCCTGAAAGCGAAGAATTATGATTGCTCTCAGTCTGGCATCTGTTTTGCTCATGGAAAGACTTATGCAGTTCTGCCACTACAGTTTTGTCATCACTTCTGAGGCACAGAGTAATTCTTTAGTCAGAGGACGAGTGGCTAGAAGTGACAAACACGCTGCAGTTGCTAAAACATACTGCCGGCCTTGAAATAGCTGCTGATATGAGAAAGTGCAATTTATGTGACTCCTGATTGGGCAACAATGATTTCTTCTCCTGCAAGAGGACCCACCAGATTGTGTTGCTGCTGCTGCTGCTATATGACTATTAGGTATGACACATTTTGTAAGGGAACACCTAACTTTCTAGTTTGGCTAAGGTCTTGCCCTGTATTTTATGTAACAGATAAACAGTACTTGAATACACTGTATAATATCATTTTGGAGATAATGAATCTCATATAGGCTTGGTATTTACTGTGACATACGAATAATGACTATATTCATCAAGCAGCGTAGAGTGGTTTCACGATGAAGCTATTTCTGTTTTATTTGATAATGCACAAAATGTCTAATGGATTGTAAATTTTTGTTCCTTGTCAAGCTATACGCATCTTTTGCACAAGCATTATTAACTTGGCCACTAGCTGGTTATGACCCAACCTTTCCCATTTTCACGGTATTTAAGATTTTCTTACATGATAACTACGAAAACTGTTCTGTTTAGTATTTTTGATAGTTTTTTTGGCTTGGGTGCTAATTATCACTATGTCTTTTGCTGCAACCTAATATATATATATATATATATATATATATATATATATATATATATATATAAAAAAAACAAAGATGATGTGACTTACCAAATGAAAGTGCTGGCAGGTCGACAGACACACAAACAAACACAAACATACACACAAAATTCAAGCTTTCGCAACAAACTGTTGCCTCATCAGGAAAGAGGGAAGGAGAGGGAAAGACGAAAGGATGTGGGTTTTAAGGGAGAGGGTAAGGAGTCATTCCAATCCCAGGAGCGGAAAGACTTACCTTAGGGGGAAAAAAGGACGGGTATACACTCGAACACACACACATATCCATCCACACATATACAGACACAAGCAGACATATTTAAAGACAAAGAGTTTGGGCAGAGATGTCAGTCGAGGCAGAAGTGAAGAGGCAAAGATGATGTTGAATGACAGGTGAGGTATGAGTGGGGGCAACTTGAAATTAGCGGAGATTGAGGCCTGGTGGGTAACGGGAAGAGAGGATATATTGAAGAGCAAGTTCCCATCTCCGGAGTTCGGATAGGTTGGTGTTTGTGGGAAGTATCCAGATAACCCGGACGGTGTAACAATGTGCCAAGATGTGCTGGCCGTGCACCAAGGCATGTTTAGCCACAGGGTGATCCTCATCACCAACAAACACTGTCTGCCTGTGTCCATTCATGCGAATGGACAGTTTGTTGCTGGTCATTCCCACATAGAATGCATCACAGTGTAGGCAGGTCAGTTGGTAAATCACGTGGGTGCTTTCACATGTGGCTCTGCCTTTGATCGTGTACACCTTCCGGGTTACAGAACTGGAGTAGGTGGTGGTGGGAGGGTGCATGGGACAGGTTTTACACCGGGGGCAGTTACAAGGATAGGAGCCAGAGGGTAGGGAAGGTGGTTTGGGGATTTCATAGGGATGAACTAACAGGTTACGAAGGTTAGGTGGACGGCGGAAAGACACTCTTGGTGGAGTGGGGAGGATTTCATGAAGGATGGATCTCATTTCAGGGCAGGATTTGAGGAAGTCGTATCCCTGCAGGAGAGCCACATGCAGAGTCTGGTCCAGTCCCGGAAAGTATCCTGTCACAAATGGGACACTTTTGTGGTTCTTCTGTGCGGGATTCTGGGTTCGAGGGGATGAGGAAGTGGCTCTGGTTATTTGCTTCTGTACCAGGTCGGGAGGGTAGTTGCGAGATGCGAAAGCTGTTGTCAGGTTGTTGGTGTAATGTTTCAGGGATTCCGGACTGGAGCAGACTCGTTTGCCACCAAGACCTAGGCTGTAGGGAAGGGACCGTTTGATGTGGAATGGGTGGCAGCTGTCATAATGGAGGTACTGTTGCTTGTTGGTGGGTTTGATGTGGATGGACGTTTGAAGCTGGCCATTGGACAGGTGGAGGTCAACGTCAAGGAAAGTGGCATGGGATTTGGAGTAGGACTAGGTGAATCTGATGGAACCAAAGGAGTTGAGGTTGGAGAGGAAATTCTGGAGTTCTTCTTCACTGTGAGTCCAGATCATGAAGATGTCATCAATAAATCTGTACCAAACTTTGGGTTGGCAGGCCTGGGTAACCAAGAAGGCTTCCTCTAAGCGACCCATGAATAGGTTGGCGTACGAGGGGGCCATCCTGGTACCCATGGCTGTTCCCTTTAATTGTTGGTATGTCTGGCCTTCAAAAGTGAAGAAGTTGTGGGTCAGGATGAAGCTGGCTAAGGTGATGAGGAAAGAGGTTTTAGGTAGGGTAGCAGGTGATCGGCGTGAAAGGAAATGCTCCATCGCAGCGAGGCCCTGGACGTGCGGAATATTTGTGTATAAGGAAGTGGCATCAATGGTTACTAGGATGGTTTCCGGGGGTAACAGATTGGGTAAGGATTCCAGGCGTTCGAGAAAGTGGTTGGTGTCTTTGATGAAGGATGGAAGACTGCATGTAATGGGTTGAAGGTGTTGATCTACGTAGGCAGAGATACGTTCTGTGGGGGCTTGGTAACCAGCTACAATGGGGCGGCCGGGATGATTGGGTTTGTGGATTTTAGGAAGAAGGTAGAAGGTAGGGGTGCGGGGTGTCGGTGGGGTCAGGAGGTTGATGGAGTCAGGTGAAAGGTTTTGCAGGGGGCCTAAGGTTCTGAGGATTCCTTGAAGCTCCGCCTGGACATATTCCCGATGTCCAGGAAAGAGCGGAAAGACTTGCCTTGGGGGGAAAAAAGGATGGGTACACACACACACACACACACACACACACACACACACACATCCATCCACACATACACACATATACGGTGTCTGTATATGTGTGGATGGATATGTGTGTGTGTGTGTGTGTGCGCGAGTGTATACCCATCCTTTTTTCCCCCTAAGGTAAGTCTTTCCGCTCCCGGGATTGGAATGACTCCTTACCCTCTCCCTTAAAACCCACATCCTTTCGTCTTTCCCTCTCCTTCCCTCTTTCCTGATGAGGCAACAGTTTGTTGCGAAAGCTTGAATTTTGTGTGTGTGTTTGTGTTTGTTTGTGTGTCTATCGACCTGCCAGCGCTTTCGTTCGGTAAGTCACATCACCTTTGTTTTTAGATATATTTTTCCCACGTGGAATGTTTCCCTCTATTAAATAACCTTTTGGTACAATAATATAGTTACGTCAGAGATATCCAATTACCACATTACAATTTCCTGAAATGCCTACAGTGTGAAACAGGAATGGCAAACAAAATAAAAGTTCCAACTATGCAAAAATATTTGCACTTACGACACAATACACAAAACCAGAGGTAACCTTCAATACATTGCAGTTTTTCCTACTATACCAATAACAGTTTCAATATTCTAAACAAAAACAAATACGAAGTGAGTTCATTTGAGACTGCAGTGACAAAGAGCTTTCCAACTTAAAATAAACTTATTATCTCCAGGCTGTTGGAGGTATCAAGCCCGTAGAATTTAGCACATGGGACACTTCACTCACAATCAGGAAGCCAAATGGTTCCCTTCGATTTCAAGGCTCAATCACTGGTCAAAACTTATCCTATCGTCCGGGTGGAAGACCACCTTAGCACACTTGCTGGTGGAGAATACTACTCAAAGACTGACCTTGTCAATGCTTACCCTCAATTGTCCTTGGATGAGGTATCTCAGACTACTGTTGTCATCGACACATTTTTTGGATTATAAAAGTACAAGTGCCTCCCTCTGGCATTGCCTTGAACGCCGTAATTTTTTAAATTTATCTGGAACAACTGACACGAGCCCATTCCAGCTTGTGTGAATTATCTGGATGATATCATTGTTACAGGATCCTCCTGCCAGGAGCATTTGCAAAACCTCCACACACTCTTTACAACCCTGCGGGGCACAGGTCTGCATTGGTGTTTGAGGAAGTGTTGATGGTATTTGAGGAAATGAGAGTGGACTACCTGGGGCATTAGTTCACCAAGACAGAGTCTGGTTTATTGATCGAAATGACGCTGCCATCGATTCCCTTCACTGCCCCAGGAACTTACACTAACACCTGACGTTTTTGAGCAATGTCAACTACTACTCCAAGTTCCTCCCCCAATCAGCCCTTGCTGTGCAATCCCTCAACACTCGCGTAAAAAAGAAGTGGCCTACAACTGGACCCTTGCCTATGATCAGACTCTTACCCAATTAAAAACCATGCTGAAATCCACCCCTTCTCTCCTGAAAGTCTCTCAGTTGTGGCGGCTAATTCATCTGTCTGTGGCATAAGAGTACAAATGAGGTTGGCTCCAAACAGCCAATTGCATTTATGTCCAAGAGGTTGATTCCTGCACAGTGCAACTTCTCACAGATCGAAAACGAGACACTGGTGACAGTGTCTGCTGTTAAAAAATTTCAGGTCTACCTTTCCGGAGCAAAGTTCTCCCTAATTACAGATCACAAGCCATTGGATACATTATTCTGGCTCCAATCCAACATAACGGAGAACAATGTTCTAATGCCGACGCCTTGTCGCATCTACTGCTGCTTGTCATCCAGTTACTCTCTTTGCTCCTTCGTCACATCTCGGATTTCTCTATCCACTGCTCTTGGTCTTGTTGTCATCGCTGTGGCAATGACTTTGCGTAGCACCTCCCTGTCGCGTAGATTGTCTGTCCTTGCCCTGGTCCATTGTCTTGTCCACAGTCTGTTTGTCGCATTTCGTTTGCCCACCATTAGTTTGGGTTACTCTTCAGCAGGCAGCTCTCCCGACAGTGGGTTCCTACATATCCCCATTTCTTCTACAGCTCCAACATGCACACTGGTATCATGCTACCTTAAGATGATCCTTCTGTTGGATATACAAATGGTCCCTAGTCCAAGGGCCATCCAAAACACTTGAATCTATCTTTCTATCACCAATAGAAACCAAGGTGTGAGCCCAGGAAAAAATCCCATTTTTATGTGTGATGTTTTGGAACATGTTGGTTGTGCAGGCTGTTGCATGCGTACCAGTATCTCATGAATTTTCTGGATTCAACATCTCACTCATACCGAGGAGATGCTAACATAGATTTTCAGACAGGCAACAGGGTGATCTAACAGAGGCATAGCAACAAGGCTGTAGTCCTAAAGTAACTGCATATTGATTTAGTGTATTTGTTTAGACACTGACCTCATACCTGGGTGGATAACAGGGTGATCTAACAGAGGCATAGCAACAAGGCTGTAGTCCTAAAGTAACTGCATATTGATTTAGTGTATTTGTTTAGACACTGACCTCATACCTGGGTGGATGGAGGCTCATGCTCTGTCCAGCCAGGGTTTAGGTTTCCCTTGTTGTTGTTTTCTTTTTTTCTTTTTTTAAACAATCTCTTCAAGCAAATGCCGGAATAGTTCCTTCAATAATGCCACTATTGACCACCCGCTCCCTCCTCATTAAACACCTGCGTATATTCATATGTCTTAATGTACAATTTAAGTTCTCTCTTCAACTACTACTATTAATTTTAAAAATGTCAGGAAGTCTATAACACACGTCAAAATCAACCAAATTCAGTTTTCCAAACTATTTTCAGTGCCAAGTTAGAAATGAGTATAGCTCTCACTGGAACTGGTCATAAATCAACCACATGCGAGCAAAATTGCAAACAGTATATCATCATATTTTTTTAAAAATATACATACATGACAAGCTTGCTCTATTCGACGTAAGAAGTGGAACTCTGATTCACCAGGTCTCTGAATCAGATGTGGCACAGGTTTGTCAGGCCGCGTCATACCAGGTACTTTGTGGTCTTTTTCAGCAAGCACTTCAGTGTCTATAAGCCACTCCCCACCTTTCCGCTTCTTCCTCTTCTTCTTGTGCTTGAATTTTCCTTGTTTAACATCATCTTTTAACTTCATAAGACGTATTAAACTTTTTGGAACACTCTGATCATCTGGTTGAGTTGGTGGTGCATTGACTTTTGCTGAAAGACTAAAAGAAAAATATATTAAAATTAAACTCTCACAATATATGAAATAACAGCATATTGCAGCTGGGCTCCAGCACCCAGAGACAGTGGCTGTGTGTGTGTGTGTGTGTGTGTGTGTGTGTGTGTGTGTGTGTGTGTGTGTGTGTGTGTGTTCACTCCTTTTCACTGTATCTGTCAGCAGCTGAAACTTCCTATATGCAGTGAGTACAAATCTATCCTTTCCATATTGTAAATATTAGTAGTATTAGTTTTATTCATATCTGTATTTTCATTTCCACATAATACACAATGACAAACTATCAACTACAGGATCCAAAAGCTCAGCTACGAAACAACAACTCACACATATCTTCAACATTGAAAGGTTACTAGTATTGCACAGTGCGAAAAGTGCATTATATTCTACATCTTTGTTTTTGTCCTTCATACGTTGTGGCACGTCCTCAGCCTAATATCTATTCCCATCTCAATACTTTCTCTGGTCAACTGAAAGTCACTCATTTCTCGGAGTCAACCTAATGTGCAGTACCAGACATAGGCTTTAACCTGTGATGGAATTTATTGTGTTAGGTGACATCACGGTTCCCAGCTTATTCTGAATGAGTGTGGCCTCAGACTACAGTCGTGTGTGTGTGTGTGTGTGTGTGTGTGTGTGTGTGTGTGTGTGTGTGTGTGTGTGTGTGTGTGTGGGTGGGTGGGTGGGTGGGGGGCACACACGCGCTCATGTTTAGATGATTGTTCTTTCAGCCAGCCTAGATGCATTTTGATTAGTGTAAGAAGTATCGTCGGCCTATGTATGTTCAATTTGCTTGCATGATTGTGTTTTGTTTGTATACAGAAATTGGTGTTAATCAAATGATGTATGAATTTGTGTATTGCTACTTGTTGCAGATAATAATACTAATTAAGATTGGTGGACATTGTGGAGCTACGTTTCTTGCTATTTCGGTCAAGTTAGGTTTTGAATAATAGTTAGACCAGTGAATTTTGTTTTTTTGCTATTGTGGAGTTGGTTCTAGCAACATACGTCAAACAAAGTTTTCAATACAAGCTTTTGGAGTGAGCTGTGATGTTGTCTTCATTCGAGATATATAGGTGAAGTGAAACTTCAGATACCAATTCTGTGGATTTCATGTGACGTTGGCTTAGGCCTACTGTATTTTTTAGTAAGTTTTTGTTTGGATAGCTCTATGTGTTTTATATTGAGAATGTCTTTCATTTTGTTTGTCCCTGCCCCAAAACCCTAATTCTGGAAGTTTTCCCATTAGCCTTATGTTGTTCTTTAGATCATTTTGTTTATATTTTAAATACTGACATTGTTATTGTCTGTTCACATCTTGAATGTGGCTGTCACACTCCATAAGAAGAAAAATCTTGACATTGTGGTTCTAAGCTGGCAGACGGTATCAGAACCTTCAGTTCTTCCAGTTCTGGTATCCATCTCTATTGAAAGATCTTTCACCATCCATGGCTTGAAAATCCATTTCAATTTGAATTACCCTCATAAAATACCAAAGCACTTAGAGTTCATCTACCTGTCTGTTTCGGGAAACTGATTACAGGAGACCAGGCACAATGGGTTTTAACTGTCATGACACGGAAACTTTTTGTGATACAGAATAAACTAGTGGGAATGGGAGCACCACCATATAGGGCCTAACCCACAGTGACATATTATTTACTTCGGTCACTTTTGTTGTCAGAGGATGCCGCCACCACTACTATTTAAGCCATCATCACTTCTGAATGTTCTAGTGTTTAGTATACTTTATAAGTTGCAAAACACTTAGAACTACAGTATTTACAACAGGCAAAAGTGCTAATTTGTATTCACATACAACAATGAAAGCAGATATTCCAGGCTACAGGAATTAAAATGAAAGGTCCTCGTACAAGCTACACTGCATTCCCAACTGCCTCACATTTATCACTGTTGACCACATGTACACAATTTGCACTAAAATAATTGGATATTTAGCTACTTTGTAATTCTAAATTTCTGAATTGACCTCGTTGCTTAACTTATTTGTCGAAAAAAATAGTGTTAATTATGAATATAATAGAGGGAAACATTCCACGTGGGAAAAATATATCTAAAAACAAAGATGATGTGACTTACCAAACGAAAGTGCTGGCAGGTCGATAGACACACAAACAAACACAAACATACACACAAAATTCAAGCTTTCGCAACCAACGGTTGCTTCATCAGGAAAGAGGGAAGGAGAGGGAAAGACGAAAGGATGTGGGTTTTAAGGGAGAGGGTAAGGAGTCATTCCAATCCCGGGAGCGGAAAGACTTACCTTAGGGGGAAAGAAGGACAGGTATACACTCGCGCACACACACACATATCCATCCGTACATACACAGACACAAGCAGACATTTTAATTATGAAGTAGACAAAATGTCTAATATATTCGTACCAAAACTGGATACGTCTAAGTCAATAACAAAGCAGGATTCACATCTCATGTGTATTAAATTTGCAGCACATTCTGTCAATGATGAACACTGAGCTCAAGCTATGCTATAGTTTGAGGGGGGGGGGGGGGGGGGAGAAGTGAACACTGCCCAATAGACCATGCAGGGATTGATGGTGGCAGGACAAGGATGCCAGGCTCAATGTTAGGGAAGGCTGTGAGGGAGAGGAGGAGCAGGGGGAATGGAAACCGAGAGGAGCAGAGAGGGGGTAAAGACGGCTGGGTGGGTTGGCAGACAGCGGCACACAATGAGGGTGAGGGGACGTGAACTGGGAGAATTTATCATAATAGCTAGTGCGATATTTGAGTCCTAATAGAATATGAAGCAGTCGTTACATTTTTATATAACTTGAATAAGGAGTAAAGTAATATTCACGAATCTGCACGTTCTGAAATAGCACTCTCAAGTGTAAACAATTCTGTTTAGTTATCCTGTATGATGCCGGGAGCTCTACACATAAAGTGTTTCCAACCTGTACGAAGGATGTCGGTAAACTCTGTGGTAATAAAATGCAATCTTACAGTGTCAGTACGATTCTCTTAGATATAGTGCCGGTGTACCCACAGCAGTAAAATTTTAATTGTCTATTAATTCAATTTCCATAATCACCTCTGATTGCGTTTGGCTAACTGCTGTAGTGGATCTTTCACTCCTTTGTGTTTCTTCCCTGGAATTTTCCTCCCCATTATGCGTGTTGACACTTAAGAACAGTTAATGACATGCCTTAATTAAAATAACGTTCCAACACTAGTAACTTAGTACGTAAACAAATCGGGAACTCGACATGCAGTATGCACGAAAACACATATAACAAAGTTCACCAGCTTGAAGATGTCACACTCTTTCTACGTTATTTCTATTGCGAAGCAGTACGCAATCCGGCACTAACAACCGGCGCCAAACATGAATCTGGCGCCAGCGATTTTCACTAGAGACGACCAGATTTCTTCTGGTTTGTTTTCACTATGCTATCAATCTTAATTAAAAGATGAAGCAGAGATGATGAGCATTTACATTTACTCTTAGCTTGACATCTGGGAATGTGTGTCGTCGTACAGAATAGAATAGTCGTCCTTAAACTCTTGTATTTGTTATCATTGTTGTCACAAGAAGTTCATAACCAACACATGTTAAAAATTAAGTAGACAGATTAATCAGGAAGTGAGGAAGCATTAATAAGCATAGGTGAGGATGGAATTTATGGACCTTTTGCCAGAAGAAGAAACAGGTTAATGGAACCACAATGAAAGTTTCAGTGTGCAGTGGAGTGTGTGCTGAAATGAAATATCATGACAGATTAAAACCGTTTGCCGGATTGAGAGTCGAAGATCAGGAATCTCATTTAAGTATTCTTTTTTCTTTCCAGCAAGTTAAGAACAGCATATCCTTCCATTGTTTTGATATTTATTTGCGAAATGCAGCGTAAATTTAATTTGCTGGATGTAGAAACTTTAAATGCAGCAGCTTTGTTTACATATCGCCTCAAGTAAGCCTAATTTTCGTAAACGTGTTATCTTGTTGTTCGGTAATTTAATTGACTTATTCTCCTAAAATATTATTTTTATCGTGAGTGAAAAGTGCCTGACTTGCCATACAGTTGCTACTTCCTAGGGTTTGGGGTGATGGACGCAGTAGTTTTTTTTTTTCGATTAAGGTAACTGTAGTGGAGTGGGAATTGAAGAAGTGAGTCTGATTCATCAGTGGGTCTGTAGCTAAGATAAGGAGATAGTAGAAGAGCAGGGGAAATTGCTGCTCTTCTGGCTGAGTTAGATCAGACTGAGAAAGATCTGGATAGGTTAAGCAGGGAGAAGAGTAAAGGGAGGTGGGAAGTGGCAACCAAAAACAGAGGGAACAGGCTTAGAACTTCTTCAGACATCTGTCCTGTTGCCTCAGGCAAAGGTAGGTGCATACAGAGCACAACAAACTTTCAGCAGAAAATTGAGTACCAATGTAGGGAACTCAACAAAGAGAAGGAATGTTTTATTGTTAGGTAGTCCTCATGCCAGATGTGTAGGCCAACTTCTGCAGGATGAATGAAGATCAGAATACCAGGCCACCAATTGTTTTAAAACCTAGTAATAGTGTGGGTCAGGTAACAGAGGATTTAGGTTCACTTTACCAAGGAAGACATTGTGGTTACCGATGGCGGGCTGGGAAGCAGTACTGACAGAGACCATGGGTACTATATAGAGTGACCTAATAAAGATTGAATCAGCATCGATACATAACTGTTGGGGATTGTTTCTGTTCTGAGACACCATATGTGACCTAATTAGGACTCTTCTGTCAGGAGAGTTAATTTGGAGTTGGAACAGCTACTTGTGTCAGGTGCAGGGTCACATATTAGTGTGGTTCCTGTTGATTCTCTCGGTAGGTGGGATTATAGTAGCCATGGCCCACATTTCATCAAGAAAGGTAAGGGTAAAAAGGCTGGCCTAAAAGCAGGAAGTTTAAGGGGGGGGGGAGCACTGCAATGAGTGGTAAAATACCAGCGACTGCAGGTGTTAGAGTTGTACCTTTTCTTAGGACAGGTAGGACAGAAATAAATCAGGTTCTAAGAGAAATTAGGACCAAAAAGAACCTTCAGTTTGAGAAAGAAACTAAACAGCATAGTTCTGGCACATTGGATCAGCAAACACAGCTGTTGGTTAAAAATTTTCAACAATCAGCAGAAAATTTATTTCCATCCCATTTTATCTTGGTGAAAATGAAATGCCAACTATCTATAGTGCATCAAAATAGTCGAGGGCTGAGAAGTAAAAGTAATGAGCTACTGATCTACATCGATGAATCAGAATAATTCAGTCCAGCTGACATAATCTGCCTCTCTGAACATCATGTCACCACTGGTCTACATGTGTTAAATGTTGCAGGATTTAGGTTAACCTCATTTTTAGAGAGCAGAAATGGAAGATGGAGGAGTTGCCATATTCATTAGGTACTGCCGTAAATTTAATAACACTGACATTCATAAATATTGACTGGAGCAGCACATGGAAGCATGTGCAACAGAAGTAGAATTTCATAATAAATCGTTCATAATAGTAAGTGCATACCAAATGGTAGCAGGTAATTTTAAATCTGTTCATGAAGCACTTTGAAGCTCTGTTGGCCTATTTAAGAAAAAGGAAGTAATTAGTGGTTGCTGGTGATTTTGATATAGAATTTATCGAAAACTCTTCCAGCAATAAACCAGTAATAAATAACCTCTCAGACCATGAAACACAGTTCCTTTTGCTAAATGTTAATACTGACCAGGATATAAAAACTACTAAATCTGAGTTAAAGAGTGTAGTCAGCAAGCAAAAATTTAACTGCTTTAGGAATCTTCTCAGAGACGTGAATTTGAGTGATGTGTGCAATGCTTATAGCATGAATGAGAAATACAACACTTTTATTAATAATGTCCTTATTTATTTGAAAACTGTTTTCCCACAAAACTAACCCAGATTAGACCAAAGTCTATAAAAAGGCTATAGATTATTCAAGGAAAAAAGGTATCTCATAAGACAAAAAGGAAACTACATATATCAGTCAGAAACTGTTCTGATATAAATGCTATAGATCATTACAAAACATATTGCAAAATATTGAAGATAGCAATATGTATATCAAAGCAAATGCATTACCAGAAAAGGTTGGTCACATCAGATAGCAAAATAAAAACAATATGGAATGTAGTGAAGGAAGAGACTGGTAGAACAAGAGATGGAGAGGAGTGCATAGCAATAAGGGTAAACAGTACATGGGTAACAGTTGTGTGCAGTTTTGCTGAACTTTTCAATAAGCACACCATAACTGTTATTCGAAAGGTGGGGTCATGAGGTTCAGTACGTGCTGGTATGGAATATCTCAGAAAAGTTACTACAAATAACTATAATAAAATCAATATGACCCTCACAGAACCAGTAGAAATGATTTCCACCAAAAAATTCTTAAAATCAGAAGATTCTAGTGGCTGTAGTAACATTTTAGCAAAGTTTATTACACATTGTGCCTCTGAGTTTAGTGACATTGTAAGTTACAAAAATGTAACTAGTCTTCTATCAGTGGAACATTTCCTGAATAGTTGAAATATTCTGAAGTTAAGAATTTGTATAAGAAATGAAATAAATAAATACCTCCAAACTATTGTCCGATTTCACTTTTACCCACATTCTCAAAATTGTTAGAAAAGATGATTTACAGTCGTCTTCTTAACCATCTGACTACAAATAAAATATTATCCAAGTCTCAACTCGGATTTCTAAAGGGTTCTGATATTGTGAAGACTACCTGTACATGCAGTGGAAAAGTATTCAATTCGTTAGACAATAATTTGCAGACTGCAGTATATTAGAATATTATGGTGTAACACGAAATGCTGCAGAATGGTTCAAATCCTATACCTCATACAGAAAACAGAGGATGTCGATAGGAAAGAGACGTGTATTAAGCTATAAAGGATCATCCAACTGGGAATCAATAACATGTTGTGACTCCCAAGAAGCCATCTTAGGGTCCTTACTTTTTCTTGTGTAGATTAATGATCTTTCATTAGTAACATTAGCAAATACCAAGTTTGTTTTGTTAGCAAATGTTACAAACATTGCAATAAATAGTAACTCAAAAAAAGCCTTAGAATTGTTGGCTAACGAAATTTTCATGGAGATTAATAAATGGTTACTAGTCACTTCTCTGTCACTAAACCCTGAAAAAGATGTAGTATATGCAGTTCAGACCTTGTAAAAGGTATCCCATCAGCATATTATGCTTACTTTCAATTCACAATGTCACATGAGATTTTATTCTGGGGTAACTCATCAAGCCAGGCTACAGTTTTCTGACCCAAAAATGTGCAGTATGAATGGTTTGTGCTGTGAACTGAACGTCCCACAGAGGGCTGTTTAAGGAACTGGGGACACTAACTACTGCCTCCGAATTTATTTATTTCTTAATGAAATTTGTCATAAAAAATTTATCTTTTTTTTAAAAAAATCTACAGCTTATTTCATGGAATCAGTATTAGGAATAAGAATCACTTTCACAAAGATTTAATCTGATTTACTTTGGTTCATAAAGGTGTTCACTATTCAGCAATACACATTTCGAATAACATGCCAGCAGCCATATCCTTCTACATCTGCATCTACATCTGCATCTAAATCTATATAGGTATTCCACCACCCACCTTACGATGTGTGGTGGAGGGTACCCTGTAGCACTACTTGTCATTTCCTTTCCTGTTCCAATTGCAAATAGTGCAAGGGAAAAACGACTGTCTGTATGACTTCATATGAGCCCTAATTTCTGGTATCTTATCTTCAAGGTCCTTAAGCGCAATGTATGTTGGCGATAACAGAATTGTTCAGTAGTCAGCTTCAAACGCCGGTTTTCTAAATTTTCTCATTAGTGTACCACGTAACGAACGTCGCCTTCCCTCCAGCGATTCCAGATTGAGATCCCAAAGATCTCTGTAACACTTACATGTTGTTCGAACCTACCAGTAACAAATCTAGCAGCTCGACTCTGAATTGCTTCGATGTCTTCCTTCTATCTCACCTGGTATGGATCCCATACACCCGAGTAGTACTCAAGAATAGATCGCACCTGCATGCTAATTCAGGTCTCCTTTACAGGTAAACCAGCCTCTCCTAAAATTATCCCACTAAACCGAAGTCGACCATTTGCATTCAGTACCACAATTCTTACATGCTCGTTCCGTTTCATATCACTTTGTACGTTGTTGTTGGAATATTTAAACGACTTGACTGTCTCAAGCAAGACGCTAGTAATCCTGTATCCAAACATTACAGGTTTGTTCTTCCTACTCATCCGCACTTACTTTTTTTCCACGTTTAGAGCTAGATGCCATTCACCACAGCAACTAAAAATTTTGTCTAAGTCGTTTCGTATCTTCCTACAGGCACCTTACCATACACCATAGCATCATCAGCAAACAAATTCAGATTGCTGCCCAACCTGTCCACCAAATCATTTATGTATATGTGGAACAACAGTGGTCCTATCACACTTCCATGGGTCACTCTGACGATACCCTTTTTCTGATGAACACTTCCATAGACAACATACTGGGTTCTAGTCCTTAAGAAGTGTTCAGGCCATTCACATATCTGTGAACTTATTCCGTAAGTTCTTACCTTTGATAATAAGTTGCAATGAGGCACCACGTTAAATGTTTTCTGGAAATCTAGAAATTTGGAAACTGCCTGTTGATCTTCATCCATAGTTCACAGTATATCGTGTGAGAACAGGGCAAGCTAAGATATGGAGAAGTGATGCTTTCTAAAACCATGCTAATTCGTAGACATAAGCTTCTCAGTCCCAAGAAAGTTCAATATATTCGAACTGAGAATATGTTTAAGGATTCTGTGGCAAAACAAAGTTAGGGATATTGGTCTGTAATTTTGTGGGTCTATTCTTTTACCCAACTTACATACTGGAGTCACCTGCGCGTTTTTCCTGTCACTTGGGACTCTGCGCTGGGTAGGGGATGCACGATAAACGCAGGCTAGGTAAGGGGCCAGTGCTGTAAAAAGGAATTGGGATTCCATCCAGACCTGGTGATTTACTTGCTTTCAAATCTTTCAGGTGTTCCTCTACAGCAGACATGTTTAGTACTTTGTCATCTCTACTTCCTCAGCATCTTCTGAGTTTCGTTATTAAACCATGGTGGATCTTTTCCGTCCTTTATCCACTTATTAGGCACCTAGCACTCCAGGCCACGATTTACAACCTGCTTAAACTTTTCTCGTAATTCCTCTACATCCAACTTACTGGAACTAAATGACTTCAATTCACTAAGTGAGATGTTAACAAGTGCTTTTCTGATCTATCTTGTAGAAACACTATCCTTGCATTCTTGACTGATTTATTAACTTTCGTAATGATAGTTGCTACAGTGACATCATGATCGTTTATCCCCATTTTTATACTGATACCGTTTATAGGGTTGTGAGTGGGCTGCTGAACTAGCTGCTCTAGACAGGTTTCAGGAATCGTGTTCAAATATATTTTGCATGAATGTCTGTACCCCTGCAATAAATCCATATACATTGCAGTCTATACTCAGTAGGTTTAAAGTCATCTTACTTTTAAATTGAAGTATGTTTAAATTTTTTTTTTTGATCCATTCGACATCCACAAGGGCAATTTCATTTGGAGTCCGTATTAAATATATGATCTTATTTTGTAAATAATTATTGTTATTCTTGTTTTCTAACATATGTCACATTCCAGAAGATATCCTCACTAAGAATCAGTTGGAATGAGAAGTGCATTTAATCTTATCGAATCTAATCTACTCTAATGTAATTCACAACTGAGTCCTGAGTTTGAGTCTTTGTCTGGAAAAAGGTTTGACCTACCAGTAGGTTTCGGGAAAAATAGTGAGGACAGACCTAGGCTAGAATCTACAAAACACAGTATAGGAGATTATGAACATAATTTTACATAGAGAAAAAAAGATTAGCACACAATGGAAGAAGAGGGAATACAGCATCAATAAGTTGAGGGAGAGATGGTTTTAAAAATACAGTTGTAATTATAATATTAAAAGAATATTACAACTATATCACGATTTTGTTGCGTTACATTGTATACCACTCTTGAATATTCTTTTAAAATTGACATAACCTGCCACAACAGACTCAACATACACATTTCTAGCATCAATGTATAAATCTGTTCACTTACAATTTTCACTGAATATTGTCAGAGTATATATTCTATCTGATCAGAAAAGCACACAATATGAAATTTTTTTCAGGTGTAGAACTGTTGTGAAAACCATAACTTTATTACTCTGTTACCATTGCTTACACTTTATTATGTGTTTGATAGTAATGTAAACGTAACAACCTGAACAAAATAGCTTTTAACAAACATTGATATAACAATTAATGCTTCAGATTTCTTTCACTATCATTTCTACTATGATAATTTTTCTTTGTGAACTGAAACTAGATGTTTTGTTGGCTTGTCTATTATCATCAAATAAAAGTTCTAAGCACTGCTAATTTTGTGATATATTGGTGTGACTTAATAGTTAATAAAATGGTTATTTATTTTTATTTATTCACTCCCATTTTGAAGGTGTATGAAAAATCCCCCAATCTCAGGGAAGTATTATGGAAGTGTTATTACTTGACATTGTGCTTGCATAACTGATCTTTTCTTTTCATAATGAAGCTGCTTCGTTAATGATTGCTTATTGTACTTTTAGGTACCTATATTTTGTGATAATTGCATATTGGAGTATGTCTGTGTAACTACTTACACTCCAGAGTGTAGGCCATATGATGCCTCTTTTTTCATGTGAGATAGCAGAATCAAGTAAACAAAAGTATATGCATCAAAGTTTGCTGGATGCATGTGTTGGGCAAATGCATCAGAGCATCCATATGTTGCTTCAGAGACTTTGTAATCTCCTATGTCGTGCATATGCAACATGATTAGTGTATGCTGAGTACACATTTGTTGAGTACAGCTAAGCTGTGACCAATAGCAGTTCCAGTCAAGAAGAAATGAAATAACCGAACACCTTGAAATCCTTTCACAATCAGAAATAAAACTAAAGGCGATCAGTATATCACGAAAGCTAATTCAAATTCATTGCCATTAGACTGTTAATGATGGATAACTAAGTGCTTTATGCAAAACAATTACTTTGGATATTACTCTGCTCATCGGAGTAGTTTTGGTGGCTTCTGTGAATGCGAGACACAATATCCTCGACCCACTACTACTATCAATGCATTCCATATCGATATTTCTGTACAGAGAGAATACAAATATCTTCCTTTGCACATCACAGCTCAGTGGGGATATATCACTCCACCCTTTAAACAGCATATGTTGCCATTAACTACATCCCCACCAATGGCTCTATGATCACATGTAGTGGCACTGGGATGGTGAGATTAGCCTCTTTTTGAACACTTTCTTTTGCTAGCAGTTCATTTCCTCAGACTATTCTACTATAATCTATAAGTGGATGAAAGTAGCCAAAGTATGCTGCTGTTACTGTGTTCTTGTATCAATGTGAATCTTAGTGTAAATATTGCTGGGCTTAATGTTTTGTGCAGATCTTGTATATGGTAGGGCCACATTCGTTTGCTGTCTACATGTGCATCCAAAAACTTGGAGGACACATGCTTTAAAATCTCATGTTCACACTTTTTTGAATTTATTTCGTCTGCAATATTAAATTAACTGAAAAATATTTATTTTAAACCAATTTCCCACAGCTTTACTGCCGTATTTACTACCTCACTGAATACATTCCCACAGGATAACTAAGTGATATAATGGTGTCATAAGCAAACTTGGGGATGTTTCTTTGTTCTGCACAAGGTGGCAAATCATTAAAAAGTATTAGAAAAAGCAGTTAGCCAAATATAGAGCCTTGAGGCAGTCCAGCGGCAATGGAGCTCCAGTCCGAAGTTACAAGGCCACCATGCATTTCTTCTAAAATAACCTTCTGCTGTCTATCATACTGACAGAAATAAATAACACAGATAATAAGATCAAAACTGTATGAGATATTGTCAAATGTAAGACAGCAAAGCAAGCCAGTGTACAAGATTCCATAACAATTAAACTAAATGAAAATATTGTGACTGATAATTCACAAGTTGCAAGTACTTCTAACAATCTGTTTCTAAACATAGCAGCAAATACAGAAGCTGAAGAAGCAAGAGAATATATAAAAATGCCATGCCACAAAATATTAAACAAACAGATATAGCTCCAACGTCCTTTCCTGAATTTAATGCACTTATAAAAATTCTAAAAAACAAAAGCTCTTTTGGGGCTGACAGTATTTCAGACAGAATTTTGAAAAGTTGTTCAAACTTAATAAGTAATTTCCTTAGTGATGTAAACAACATATCAGTGGCTCAGAGAATTGAATTTTTCCAATCAGGTTAAAATATGCAATTTTCAAGCCACTGCATAAGAAAGATGACTAGACAGAGTTAAACAATTTGTAAGGTGACTATAATTTGGCATCTTACGAGAACTCATCCACATACTTTGCAGTGATCTACAAACACAATTAGGTATCAAGTGATAGGTTGTACATCGTGTATATGAATACATAAAGAAGACTGACATGGTAATGTATGTCTTGTAAATAATTGTTAACGCTTATTGCATGAAAGGTGATGGAGTGTCTTTATTATAAAAACGGCATAATGAATGATTGCCTGTACTAGTAGAGGTTGGAACGCCAGTGGAGATGAAATGGCAGGCAGAACTCAAGCTCTGGGTGGAAGGCCTGCACCGGTGTTTGTCCTGCTTAAACACAGGAAGTAGCTTGATGGGTGCCATGGCTTCTGAGCTCTGGTGTACAATAGGGTGACGGCCGGCCACTATTGTAGTAGGGGCCGGAAGGATAACCGGACAATACTTCCGAGCTCTGCAAATTTTTTGGACACAGGTGAGAGGAACGAAGTAGCGGCACCTCGGAAAGCATACAGGCTGGGTTATTTCCAAGGATTTTTACTCAGAAGCGTACCATTGTACAAGTATAGGTGTTTGTCTCCAAACCTTCCGCTCTAGACGACAAAAGACTAAAATATGGTTGGTCAGCGATCGGAAGAATCTGTAGAGAGGGAGAATATTCCATGGTTCTGGGAATATGATTCGTTTTCGGAATTACGATGGTGGGGAGTCAAGCCTTGCTGGGAAGCCAGCGCTGGATAGACAAAGTCTTCCGTTGTGAGCACCCGTGGGTGACGATCGCTCGATATCAGCTTTGTTGATACAGACGGACTTGCTGGTCTTGCTCTCAGGAGAGTTTATAGTTAGAACAGTTAGGCACTGTACTGTTGCGAACCTATACGATTCTGGAGTTCACCTCCAGGTCGGAAGTCACTGTTGAGTACACAGCAGTCAGTAATTGAGAGCACTTCCTCTGCCTATACTTTCGTTGAGACGTTATCTGAACTCTGTCCTTGTGACTGGGAGTTCGCGTTTCGCATCTGTAGAGCACCGAGAGGAGAAGACAGTATTAGAGTATATTAGTCAGAGGACCGCCTTCTGCCGTCCTAGTGTTTGAAAGAGTTTATTTGTGGCTCGAGTTCTTCCATCATTGCAGACGAGTACGAAAACCATCCACTTCGACGCACTGGTCGCAGTACATACGGTAATATCGCAAACTCCTTCGTCTTATTACAGCTATAAAAGCTAAACAGCTGTGATCAGTTTAGTTTATTTCGTCTGAGTTTCCACACCACTGTAGATCATCTTTGAAAGTAGTGTCTTCCAGTGTTTGGTACATAGATGATGTCAGTCATTTCACGTTATTGATATTACACTGCACAGTCATAATAAGGGACAGAGTTGGGCAATTGATTAGTAATTTTACTTAGGAAATGTAAACTTTGTAATATAAAGTTTTTTAAAACCTACAATAAATATATAAGCAGGAACAATGTTTATTATTTAGTAGAATTAGCTGCCTTTATCATTCATTTATGTTTAGATTGTAATTTATAGAATTAAGAGATCCTAACATCTGCTTCAGACAGGGCCAAATCTTCAGTTTAGCGTTTATTATTATCCATTGCACACATTCAATTTAGACCCACCTGGAGTAGCATCTTGGAAATCATCACCCAGTTTCCTCACTGACATCTTCATCCAAAACATTCGAAGAAGTAATGTACTCGAGAACAGTTACACACTCAAATGGAAACAATTTACTTAGCTTATCACAGTTTGGACTCCAGAAAGCTTGCTCTACTGAGAATGCTGTTTATACATTCACTTATTGAATAAAACAAGTCTTAAATGATAATATACCATCTGTTTGTATTTTCTGTGATCTCTCCAAGGCCTTCAATTGTGTAGATCATAATATTCTCTTAGAAAAACTCAAGTGTTATGGAACTGATGGCCTTACACGAAGCTCGTTTCAATCACACCTGACAAACAGAATGTAAAAGGCTGTTATGAATAATTCAGACAGCCTTAGAAATGTAGAAAAACTTAGTGACTGGGATAAAATCACAAAGGGAGTACCACAGGGTTCAATATTGAGTCCAGTTCTATTCCTTACACACAGTGTGAATCACCTAAAATTTGCACAACAAATATTGCGGAAATGGAAAATGCTATCGATGCACAGTTTTCACAGAATGGACTGGAAGTCAGGCACTCGCGTTGTTACCCAATAAACAGATTGGAATATTACTTATAAAGTGTATTCTTGTGAAAACATACACTTTTTGAATGGAACAGTGTGTATTGGCATTAACAAACTAAAAGTAAAGTAAATTAGAAATTTGTTGCAGAATTCTAGTGTGAGTCATTTATGAGACACTGTAATTTCAAAAGCTCCCACACCGACACATGTGCAATACTAGAGGCAGATCACACTACAGAAAGACATTTATGTAGATTCTGACCAGTAATGAGAGAGTTGACCATCATAGGTTGTGTTCAAAATGAGCACCAGCACTAACAATACACGCTTCGAGTCTAGTAAAGAATGATTGCTGCACGTGTGCTAACATTTAGATGTCAGAGCAGGCTGCAGTAATAGGTCGTTGCATATCATAGGAGGTAATTGGTATGAGCTTGTAGACAGCATCTTTCAGCTTTCTCCACTTAAAAATTCTACAGCTGTCAAATCCAGGTAACAGGTCAATCAAGGTACAGGTCCTCTGTGTTCAGTCCAACGATTTGTGAAGACAAGCTGTAGTACTTCATGCGCTATGGACTGGACAGCCATTATGTTGGTACCACAGGTTCCTCCGTCTGCAGAGGAATGCCTTCTAGCATTCATGGAAGATGGTCTGTTAGAAGAGTGTGATGCTTGTATTTTTCAGTGTTCCATCTATGAAAAACAGGCCTATGAGCTTCATCACTGAACAAGATATATGATACAGCTACAGTATCTTGTCTTAATACCTATGAATATAAGTTAACACGATTCTCATAATCGTTTCCACATACCTCTTGATGGAGAGAAATGTGGCAGGCATGGAATCTAAGTGGATGGAAAATGTGTAGCTCACTTGCCTGATTCCTGCCTCTCCTTCACGTGATTGTGCGGGAGCTAACGTGCATATCAACTGCAACAGCAGGAAGAACATTAATTTCCCCATCTTCTGTCGTCACTTGTTTTCTGCTAGTACATTGTCTAGGTGTTACACTACCACTTTTCTGTAACTGGTTGATGAGGTTCATAAACAATTTCTGAGATGGTTGACATCTATTGGGATATCTTGACACATACACTACACAAGAATGAACTGCATTCCTTCTACACTCTGTATACACCAAGAACTTGTTGTTTTCTGTATTGGTAAATCCCATTGTCCACTCATAACCTACTGCTTGGACTGTCACACATCGACTGACTAACAAATCGCATTGCACTCTTGAAACACCGAAGCACATTTTAAGTAAACATAACAACATTATCCTAGCAATTACACTGGTTGAATGGCACAAACAAGTGTCAGTGTGGAAACTTTTCAAAATAAAATATCTCATATACAACTCGCACTAGAAACCTGCAGCAAACACCACTGACATTCTAATTTACACTACTTTTAGTCTGTTAATGTCCATAGATATTTTTCTGTCTAAAAAGAATGTTTGCACAAAAATATACTTTCTAAGTACCATTAGAATCTGTTGATTTGCTAACAATACGAGCCCCTTACCACCAATCCACTCCATGAAAAAAGCACATCAATAGCATTTTTCATTGCCAAAATAGTTTTGGTGCAAGTTTTAGGTGATTCACCCTGTATGTGAACGACCTTCCAGTTAACACTCAAGAAACAAAACTGGTACTTTTTGCAAACAGTACTACTGTTATAATAAATCCTGTAGAGAGAAAGCAACAAAACAGTTATATATGATATTTTCCTAAAATTATTAAGCAGTTCTTTGAAAATGGACTCTTCCTAAATTTGATGTTGCACTGAGCAGGAGTCAGTAAGTTTAGTAGAGTGCTCCAAATGTTTGGTGTACCTATGGATGAAAACTTGAAATGGAAGTAAGCATGCTATGGAGCTTCTCAAACAACTAAATTCAACTATTTTTGCTCTTCATATAATAGCTAGTCTTGGAAACAAATGTATCATCCTTTTGATTCATTTTCCATACTGCCACTGAATAATGTTGTATGGAATAATTTTTTAGGGTACGTCATCACTTAGAAACAAAGTATTGACTGCACAAAAGCGAGCAGCAGAATAATATGTGAGGTTCACCTGTTGATGTCATAAAGGCACCTCTTCAAAGAGCTAGGCATTAACTGCATTGTCAGAGTACATCATATTTTCTACAGTGAAATTCATCATAAATAATCCATCATAGCTCGAGAAGAATGGTGCTGTACATACCGACAGTACTAGAGGAAATATGGCCTCTATCATTCATTGTTATAGTTGTCAGTGGCTCGGAGAGGAGTTCAGTATGCAGCAATAAAAATGTTTGATCAATTGTCCAATAACATATAACGTATGAAACGTAGCGAAGTAAGGTTTAAATTTAATTTAAAATCACTTCTCCTGCACAACTCCTTCTATTCCACAAACGAATTTGTGCTTAAAAACAGATAGCTGGTAAAAAAACTTTTTTTTAAGTGTATATTCATGAGAAGAAATAAAATAATAATGTATTAATTAATGTTAACACTAATGACAAACATGTGTTCTGTAAACTAACTCATTCCACATCATTTCGATAAAAGAATCATTCAAATGCTCTATGGAATGGGTAACTAACTAACAGACTTTTAGCTTGATTAATAAATACACTAAATTTTACGTTAACACCAACTGTATCATGTGCTTCAGACCAGTCTGCTAGCTGTAGCTTCTGCCTGAATGATTCCACTGTTTCTGTGTTTCTTAATGTCACAGTTTGCCCAACAGGTTTTGGTTTTATTTTACAACTGAACTGAGGGGTAGTAAAAACTACAGCATCGCCACCTGAAAGACCATTTGAGACTTGACTGACTGTCAAGCTGCCGTGCATAGACTTACCAATTTAAATACCAGAATGGTCAGTTAACATAATGGGAAATTCTAATACTTGCATTAAGTAATAAAAGCTCATCAATTGCTCCAGCTGTACTCTGTTACTACATTCATTCAAGAAAGTTACATTAAAGTCACCCAGTAAAATGACTGAAATTGTTTTTTGGTATAGTTTTGATTATGCTGCATCACTCTGTTTGAGAAAGATAGCCATATTGCCTACAGGTACGCCATAAATTCTTCAGTTGTGTGGCCATAGTGTCTGTAGTTGCTTTATAATTCTTGAGGGTGTTTTTGTTCTGTCATTGCAACAACAAAAATGCGTGATTTTTCACCAGATTTATTGAGGTAAAGCATCATCATGGGTTTGTAATTAAATTAATTATATTCTGAATTGCTTTTAGATCGAAAAACAGTTCGTTAAGAATAGGTTGTTTTGTACTTATGGTGATTTTTCTGCTAATTTCTCGCTTACGTCGGGAAATTTCATATGCTAGCACATAGTTGTTTTTTTGTGTTAGACACACTGTTAGTTTTGGTCTAATTTTTAGATGCTCTGCAGCACTATGCATTTCTCACAACCCACTTTTGTGCACACCACTGTATTCTGTTTGTTTTTGTACTTTAAGTATGTGTTGTTGTTTGTGTTTTGTAGTGCTGCCAACATAATCTTTCCACCACTTTGTCTTTGACCTACAACATTTTTTAATTAGATTATTGTATGTGTGTAATTATATTTAATTATGTTTTGTGTATTTATGTACTTTGTAAGAGTAGAGAAGGAATAGCGATGTAGAGCTTTTTTTTTTAGGGTAGGGGGAAACCATGATGAGTGGACAAAAGTATATAGCAGTGTGATGGAGTGTGAGTTAGAGGAGAAGGTGAAGAGCAAAAAGTGAAATGTAACTGTGTGTGTGTGGGGGGGGGGGGGGGGAATATGGGAGGGTGCGAGAGGGTGAATGATGGAATAGACTCTTTTCTTTTTTATGTAATTTCATCAGTTATGCTATATAGAGGCAGGTTTCCAATATTTATCTGATCATTGAGCAACTGTTTATTTTGTGTTAATGCTTTTTGTATGTGGAAATTTTCTTGGAACAGGAGGAGGTGTCTATCTTTACTAATTTTTAGTTATACATATCGTTTTCTATATTTCTTGGTGTGTGGTGTTCTTCTTTTAGATGAAGAACACAAATGTTGAATGATTTGTACTGTATTTAAATGCTCTGATGTGTTCTTTATATCTTGTGTCAGATGTCCTGCCAGTCATTCCAAGTATGTCTTCTCACAATCTCTGCAATCGAGCTGATAGATACCATATTGTTCGTATCTGTCTGGTCTTGATTTTAGTTTTGGGATGTGCTTTTGCATGGAACTGTTTGTTTTGTAGGTAATGTTTATGCCTTGTTTTTTGAATATGTTTCCTATTTTATGAGTTAATTTGTTGTGGTAGATCATTGTATGCCTTTTTTTTTGTAGAGCAAGTTGTACGAGTTAGTGTGGTTTGGTTAGTTTTTTCATTATTTGTCTCTTTCTAAATTGGTAATATGATAACTGATGTATCATCCGCTGTCACTCCCACTTCACTCATTTCAAAGTCTAGCTCAATGCAAAAATTGCTTAAGCCTAGCGCTCTGAACACTACTTTATTTCTAGCATTAATCACTACTGCAGTGACTATGCACAATATGTGAATTCTAGTTGTTCAAATGGTTCAAATGGCTCTGAGCACTATGCGACTTAACTTCTGAGGTCATAAGTCGCCTAGAACTTAGAACTAATTAAACCTAACTAACCTAAGGACATCACACACATCCATGCCCGAGGCAGGATTCGAACCTGCAACCGGAGTGGTCGCTCGGCTCCAGACTGTAGCGCCTAGGACTGCACGGCCACTCTGGCCGGCAATTCTAGTTGTGACACAGTGTTCTGTGAAACATAATATTATACTCTGTTTCTCACATTCATTATCATTTAGATTCATCTCTGACTGGTCTGCTTAATTTCTAAGCCCTCTTATGCCCTTGAAGAAAGTTGCTAGAAATTTGGACTTGTTTAAATTTGCACTACTGAGGAAAAATACTGGTTGGTTAGCCTTTTGATCTACTGTTATATCCCCTTCCTCTGTAGTGGAGGGTACCAAAAATTCTCCTGAAGTGTGGATGTGGTCTTTCTTCTTGGATTTATTTCTCTTGTGGTCTCTGTTGTGGATTCCACTAATTCTCTCTAGTGTGTTGAGTGCCCTGCTTGTCACTGGCACATATTATTAGAAGCATTGTAGAGGAATTGCACTGCTCTGTATATTACATGAAGTATTAGGAAAAATTGTGGCTGGGTGATTAAGAACATATATAGAAGAGTATCTAGAATTCTACCAGTGTGGTTTCAGAACTAATAGATCCACTGCAGATCAGATTTTTATAAGGAAGATCCTTGAAAAATGTTGTGAATATAACATCGATGTCCACTGGCTATTAATTGATTTGAAACATCCAAATGATACTATCAAAAGGGATCAACTCTGGAAGGCAGTGCAAGAGGCAGGAGTACCCACCAAACTGATAAGACTGGTTCAAATTACTTTGAAAGACCAGTGTGCAAAGTAAAGGTTAAGGACGCATTATCAAAGGCATTCAAAGTTAGTCAAGGATTGCGACAGGGTGCTTTCCAGTATTCCGTTTAGTGTCGCATTTGGAGAGCGTAATTCGAAAGACACAAAACGGCAACCCTGGGGGAACACTGTCTAATAGAGTGATGCAGGATCTTGCATAAGCAGATGACATTGATTTGTTATCCAGGGGAAAACAGGACCTGAAAGGAAAGCTTGAAAAATTAGAAGGATATGGAGGGGAGATGTGGCTGACAATCACTGAGTCAAAGACCAGGTATGTGTTAACATCTAGATAAAGGTATAGTGACTGAAAAAGAAGCATGACCTTGAATGGGAAAGAATATCAATGTTGTTAGAGATTTAAATATCTTGGGTCACTGGTAGCTGAGAATAATGATATGAGAGAAGAAATACATTCAAGAATTACAGATGGTAACAGGAGTTACTTTGCGCTGATTCACATATTTAAAGTATGAAGCCTTAGTAGGAATTCGAAGCTGATTGTGTATCATACAGTAGTGAGACCTATGGTGACGTATGGTTTGGAGACTTGGACAATGACTCAAAACAATGAGAAGGTTTTGCAGAGATGGGGAAGGAAGATACTTCAGAAAATCTATGGGCCAGGAAATTACAGACAGCTTTGGTGAATCAGAAATAATAAGGATCTCAGAGAGTTGTATAAGAAACCAGATATCGTGATAGAAATAAACAGTAATAAACTATGCTTGTTGGGACACGTAGAAAGAATGGTGGAGAACAGCACACTCAAGAAAGTTTTCAAAGAAATACCAGGAGGACACTGTGTAACAGGCAGCTGAAGGACCAGAGGGCTAAACAGCGTGGAGGAGGCCTTGAGAAGAATGTGAGTTAGAAGACAGAGAGCCAAGGCAGCCAGCAAAGAAGTGTGGGAAGAGATTGTCCAGGAAGCCAAGGCCCAATATGGGCTGTAGAGCCAAGGAATATGTAAATAAGGCTTTCGATCTACAGCTTTATCCTCTTCCTCTGTAGTAGAGGGTACAAAAAAGTATCCTGGAGTGTGGATGTGTTCTTTCTTGTTTGCTTTATTTCTCTTGTAGTCACTTCCATAGATTCCACTAATTCTGTCTAGTGTGTTGAGAGCCCCTTGTGTCACTGGCACATGATACTGCATTTAAGGATGTTGTCAGATCAGTTGCTAACAATTCTTCTCTTCCTGATACAATCAGTTTTTGTACATCTATAATGGAACCCTTCCTTGAACGTGCTGCACAACGTGCCAGTTTAGTTGGTCTAGGTGTTGATTTTTCAAGCAATCGGATTACCGCATGTTTGTCTGTTTTTGTATATTCAATATCATTTAAGGTCTGCCTACACAGTTCTCTCTTCATCTTAGAAATCCTATGCAGAGTATGATTTGGGAACGCTCCCTAAGTGAACTGTGTTCTTCAGTGTATTTAACGTGCTTAAAACTGTTATAAGCTTTTATTAAATTTCGATTTGCTACATTTATTTCCCGATTTACAGATGAGCTGTCTACAGGGTCATAGCCACAGTCGATGTTAATGACAAAATCATTCACAAGAGAATTTTTTTTTTAACATTTCACTTAGAGTTCTTATTGCTGGATGGCTTTATTACCTATAAATATCATTTCCTCCACCAATTATCAAGCAGGTACAACTATTTTATAACAATTTTTTGCAGACTTTCAGTATTTCAGAGGGAGGAGCTCCAGGATTAGCAATTTTAAATTGTGTTGGCTTGTTAGACAAAACTGCAGCTAGATCTTTTCTATAGCTGTCAGGTGATATGACAGTCCATGCATCTAATTATCTCTGTTAAATTATCGTTAGCTTTCGTTTTGTACAAATTTCACAGTTTTTTCATGTTTACTTTTAGTGACTTTTCAGTACTGGTATTTTGTTGCCTTTGGCATGGCACTGGATAAGAAGTTTGTTAATCATCACTGGTATATACACTGAAGCGCCAAAGAAACTCGTATACGCACGCTTATTCAAATACAGAGATATGTAAACAGGCAGAATATGGCGCTGCGGTCGGCAACGCCTATGTAAGACAACAAGTATCTGGCGCATCTACATCTACATGGTTACTCTGCAATTCACACTTAAGTGCTTGGCAGAGGGTTCATCGAACCATTTTCATACTACTTCACTACCAGTCTACTCGAATGGCGCTTGGGAAAAAGAAACACCTAAATCTTTCTGTTCAGGCTCTAATTTCTCTTATTTTATTATGATGATCATTTCTCCCTACGTTGGTGGGTGTCAACAAAATATTTACACATTCGGAAGAGAAAGTTGGTGATTGAAATTTCGTAAATAGATCTCACTGCAAAGAAAACTGCCTTTGACTTCCACCCCAAGTTGCGTATCATATCAGTGACACTCTCACCCCTATTGCGCGATAACACGAAACGAGCTGCCCTTCTTTCCACTTTTTCGATGTCCTCCGTCAATCCTACCAAGCCTATATGAGAGCAAGCTTTGGGAAAATTTCTACTTCCATTACATGCACCAGAAGTTCTCATATATCTTTACACAAACATCCAAGTTCTGAGTTTCTTCAAAGTCTGTCTGTTGTTGCCCCTTGTTCCTTCACACATTGTAGTTTGAGTGAAAGTAATATAATACTTTTCGAGGTCAATGTTCGCACTTTTTAGCATTCTGATGCTTCTAAAATGTGGTGTCACCGCCAGACACCACACTTGCTAGGTGGTAGCCTTTAAATCGGCCGCGGTCCACTAGTATACGTCGGACCCGCGTGTCGCCACTATCAGTGATTGCAGACCGAGCCCCACCACACGGCAGGTCTAGAGAGACTTCCTAGCAGTCGCCCCAGCTGTACAGCCGACTTTGCTAGCGATGGTTCACTGACAAATTACACTCTCATTTGCCGAGACGATAGTTAGCATAGCCTTCAGCTACGTCATGTGCTACGACCTAGCAAGGCGCCATTATCATTTGCTATTTATCTTGTGATGCATGTACCGTCAGACCGATGTTCACCAATTATGGATTAAAGTTAAGTATTCCAGAAGCTACGTACTTTATTTACTAGTCTTCACTACTTGTCCTGTTCCAGACCTCACGCCATCCTGCGTGAGCTTAAATGCGTGCCTTTCGGCTTCCTCTCATTGTGGGTTGGCGCTCTGGCCAATCCACAACAGTTGGCGCCGAGAATTTTGCGTTCGTATTGATCTGGCCCTGATTTACTTGTCATGACTTCGCCGCAATCTCCAGATGTACTGTCCGAATTTTATCGCTTACAGAATCAGCAGACGCAGACCTTGCTGGATGCCCTTGGACAGCTCGTCCAGGGTCAACGTGCAATGCAAAACGATGCGGCGGCCGCCGCTCCACCGCTACCGCAGCCACAACACGCTGTTGCACCACCTTTTCGTCCGTTTGATGCTGCACTGGAAAGCTGGACGGAGTGGTCACGCCAGTTTGGATTCCATCTCGCCGCCTACAGAATTCAAGGTAACGAGCGGCAGCCTTTTTTGTTAGCATCTGTAGGCGTCCAGACGTACCGTCTGATAGCGACGACGTAGCAACTTTGTCCTACGACGAAATTTTGTCTGCATTAGATGCATATTTCAAAGAATCCGTCAATGTAGTTGCGAAAAGGTATACCTTCTTTCGTACAAAACGTACGGCAGGTCAGACTAATAGTGAGTGGGTTGCAACTTTGCAAGGACTTACTAGGGATTGTGCTTTTGAGTGTGAATGTGGACTCCCTTATTCAGATACTATGGTACGTGATGCAATTGTACAGAACATTTCTGATGTTCGTATAAGGGAATAGATTTTGAAACAAGTCAATCCCCCCCTTCAACAAGTGATAGACATATTGGATCGGCAGGACACACTTGACTTTGCTCAGGAATCATTTGAAACTTCACCAGCCGTGTGTCACATTCACCGGCCCGCCAGGCGCGCTGCACGGAACTGTAAACAGCCATCGCGCCCGTCCGCGCAGCTGCCGCGCAAGCAAGCAAATGCAGTGCTAAAATCATGCCCGCGGTGTGCTACTAGACATTCGCGTGAGAATTGCCCGTCACGCCAGGCTATTTGCTTTTTCTGTAATAAAAAAGGACATGTTGAAAGTGTTTGCCAGAAAAAGCTCAGAACGGACGCTCACAACCATTCCAGGCCCTTTGCTTCGCGCCGGAATCGGAATCGAACCAAGAATACTCCGGCTCGTGAACCTTCGCCCATGGAAATTCATGTAGTTCATTCCACTCCGCCCAGTGCCACTCTCTCTAACAGTGACTGTGTTCGTCCCACAAATAGTGTGCATCGACATCGCCGGAAATCCCATCAAGTCGCAAGTGATTCTGTACCAGTGTCAGTTCACGTTGCACGAGACAGTCGCTCTTGTCGTCAACAGGACAATAACCTTTTTGTAGACTTGGACATTAACGGCAAAGTGATACCATTCCAGCTCGATACTGGAGCTGCAGTTTCACTGATCAATCAAGACTCGTACAAACAGCTGGGCACACCTCCGTTGCGTGCCGCAAATGTTAAGCTAACTACACATTCAGGTCAGAATATCCCTGTGTTAGGACAGTGCAGCCTTCTTGCAACATACAAGGGACAAACAAAACTTGTGTCGTTTTACGTTCTTCGTTCATCTTTTGCTGTGAACTTGTATGGTTTAGATTTATTTCAGTTGTTTAACTTGTCTATAGTAAATCAGGTCCTATCAGTGAACCAGACTGTGCCTTCAGACAGTGTTTCTCGTCTATGTGAAGAGTTTGCAGACATTTTTGCACCGGGCCTTGGTTGCGCTAAGAACTATAAAGCACATTTGGAACTGAAAGTGAAAGCGCAACCGAAATTTTTCAGAGCGCGCAATGTTCCCCACGCATTGCGTGATGAGGTCGCAAGAACGTTAAACGATTTGGAATCACAAGGTGTGATTGAACGTGTGCAGGCTTCTCTCTGGGCCTCACCCTTAGTAATTTTGCCAAAACCTTCCGGAACATTGGGACTTTGTGTGGACTTCAAGGCAACAGTGAATCCACAACTAGTGACTGCAACTTTTCCTTTACCCCGCCCGGAAGATCTTTTTGACAAACTGTGCCCGGATAAATATTTTTCGAAGTTGGACCTAGCAGATGCGTACTTGCAAATACCGGTGGACGAAGAATCCCAGCGCGTTTTGGTGGTTAACACGCATCTTGGTTTGTATCGATTCAAAAGACTGCCATTCGGGTGTGCATCCGCCCCTGCATTGTTTCAGCAATATTTACAAACTGTTTGTGCGTTGGTCCCTACTGCAGCAAACTATCTGGACGATATTGTGATCTCCGGAAAGACAGAAGAAGAATATTTAGCCAATCTCGGAACATTATTTCAGGTCTTGCGACAAAATGGTCTTCCCTTGCGGAAGGACAAATGTGTGTTTTTTGCTCGTGACTTACCCTACCTGGGACATGTCCTCAATGCCCAAGGCATACATCCCAGTCCAGAGCACCTCCGTGCCATACACGACTTGCCTTCGCCGCAGAATTTGAAGCAGCTACAGAGTGTGCTGGGAAAAATTAACTATTATCATCGCTATGTGCGCCACGCCTCTTCCATTTCAGCTCCGCTTCATCGCTTACGCCGTAAAGGTGTTCCGTTCGTCTGGACGACGGAATGCGAACGCGCCTTTCGCGCGTTGCTTTCCACTACTTGCCTTACGCCATTCGATCCCCAGAAACCCCTTTTGTTGATGGTAGATGCATCGGATTTCGGGATCGGTGCTGTGCTTGCGCACAAAGTTGGCTCGCATGATCGCCCTATTGCCTTTGCGTCAAAATTGCTCTCGTCTGCGCAAAGAAATTACTCACAGATAGAGAAAGAAGCTTTGGCTCTCGTGTTTGGTGTTACTAAGTTCCATGATTTCTTGTATGGTTGTCACTTCACCATCATCACAGACCACAAACCTTTACATCGCTTTTTCATCCGAACAAGCCTGTACCTCCACGTACGGCGCAGAAATTCATTCGCTGGTCTATTTTCCTCTCGCAGTACCGCTACGATATCTTGTATCGGTCCACTGCTAAGCACGGAAACGCCGATGCGTTGTCCCGTTTGCCTGTTGCTGAGGATAAAGCATTCGATTCTTCCGAACTTGCTTGCATGTTCATTGATTCGGAAACCGATGAAGTGGTCGAATCGTTTCGGATTGATTTTCGTCGTGTAGCTACAGCCACAGCTGCTGACCCTGTCCTTGCTACTGTTTTGCGTTTTGTTGCTACGCAATGGCCTTTGTCAAAGTCTCGGATCGAGGATCCGTTGGTTCGCCGATTTTTTGCTCACAAGGAGAGACTTTTTGTTCGACGTGGTGTTTTGTTGTTGCGTTCTGATAATGATCAGTCCAGAGTCGTGGTCCCACGTTCATTACAGTCCTCTGTTTTACGGCTTCTTCACCAAGGACATTGGGGTATAGTGCGAACGAAACAACTTGCTCGTCAGCACTGTACTTGGTTCGGAATCGATGCTGCGATTACGAATATGTGTTCTTCTTGCATGGCGTGTGCCGAACAACAATCCGCACCGCCGCGGAAAGTCTTTGCATGGCCAAAAGCCACTTCCCCTTGGCAACGCTTGCACATTGATTTTGCTGGTCCGTTCTGGAATGCTCGATGGTTGGTTCTGGTAGATGCCTTCAGTAATTTTCCTTTTGTTGTCCGCATGCCTTCCACGACGTTATCTGCCACCATCCAAGCGTTGTCTGCTATCTTTTGCATTGAAGGTCTTCCGCAGACTATTGTTTCCGACAATGGCCCACAATTCATGTCCGCAGAATTTCAGTCATTCTGCCAGGCCAATGGTATTCAACATCTGACATCCGCGCCGTTTTCGCCTCAGTCAAACGGTGCCGCTGAACGATTGGTCCGGACTTTCAAGTCACAGATGTTGAAGTTGAAAGAGTCGCATTCTTGGGAGGACGCGTTGTTGCTCTTTTTGTCGTCGTATCGCTCTCAGCCCCGAGATGGTCGCTCGCCGGCTGAGTTGCTCCACGGTCGTCCTCATCGAACCCTGATGTCTTTGCTGCATCCGCCGCATCAGGTTCCTGTGCAGCGGCAGACTCCTGCTTTTGCTCCAGGCGACGTTGTATTCTATCGCAACTATCGCGGTTCACGGCGTTGGCTCGCAGGGCGCATTCTTCGCTGCCTCGGCCGCGCGATGTATTTGGTTTTGGGGGCCTCTGGTGAGGTGCGTCGGCATCTCAATCAGCTGCGCCTCTGTCGTCGCAGGGGTTCTGCCGCTCCCCGTCTGCTTTCAGCGACGGTGCCGTCCGGTCAGCGCCCTGGGGACCCATCTACTGGCTCGCCTCGGCCCCAGGTGTTACCGACGCTGCCTTCCATTTTGCCACATGGCGACGCGCCGCCGCCGCCGCCGCCGCCTGTTCTCCCGCCGGCGACGCCCACAGTGGACGCGTCGCTGCAACCGCCAGGCGCCTCCCTGGGTCACGCGCCGCCGATCGCTTCCCGTGACCAGCTGTCCTCCGATATGGAACTCTTGCCCGCTCCGGACCACATGGCGTCTTCGCCCGTCGGGTACCCCGACCCGATGGAGGTCGACCCTTCGGCCGCTCCTGTCTCTCTACGGGCGCATACACCGCATGTTGGCGTGCACCCTGGAGTAGGTTTTCAGGCGTTTCCTAGCTCCCCTCGGACCGAATGGCAGGGTGCGGGTGGCACAGCCTCGCCTGTTGTTAGGCTCCCCACCTCGTCGCATACGCCAACATGGGGTCCTCCCCACGGCGGGCGGAAGCCTTATTACACAACCGTACGCCGATTTGCGGGGGAGGAATGTGGTGTCACCGCCAGACACCACACTTGCTAGGTGGTAGCCTTTAAATCGGTCGCGGTCCGCTAGTATACGTCGGACCCGCGTGTCGCCACTATCAGTGATTGCAGACCGAGCGCCGCCACACGGCAGGTCTAGAGAGACTTCCTAGCAGTCGCCCCAGCTGTACAGCCGACTTTGCTAGCGATGGTTCACTGACAAATTACACTCTCATTTGCCGAGACGATAGTTAGCATAGCCTTCAGCTACGTCATTTGCTACGACCTAGCAAGGCGCCATTATCATTTGCTATGTATCTTGTGATGCATGTACCGTCAGACCGATGTTCACCAATTATGGATTAAAGTTAAGTATTCCAGAAGCTACGTACTTTATTTGCTAGTCTTCATTACTTGTCCTGTTCCAGACCTCGCGCCATCCTGCGTGAACTTAAACGCGTGCCTTTCGGCTTCCTCTCATTGTGGGTTGGCGCTCTGGCCAATCCACAACATAAAAATTTTAAAAAAATTCCCCAATGTTCTGTCACGTATTTCAGGCAGTTCCACAATGAATTTTGTTTATTACAAGATCATGGCTTGTGCATCTCTTGGCTGTAATAGACCCTTCAATATAATTTAAAACTGTAAAAAAATCAGAAAAAGATAAGAAAGGAAAAAAGTCTCAAATGGAACGAACCAGGCATCAAAGAGATGTCAAAGGTTTCACATGAAACACAGCAGCAGCATCATAGAATGCACTGAATTAAAATAAAATGCCTATGATAATTAAATGGACACCCTAGCTGCAAACAGGCGTTGATATACTTCACTGGGGACATGTTGAAAATGTGTGCCCTGACTGGGACTCGAATCCGGGCTCTCCTGCTTGCATGGCAGACGCTCTATCCATCTGAGCCACCGAGGGCACAGAGGATAGTGCGCCTGCAGGGACTTATCCCTTGCACGCTCCCCGTGAGATCCACATTCCCAACATGTCCACACCACTACATTCGTAGTGTGCCCAATAAAGTATATCAACGCCTGTTTGCAGCTATGGTGTACATTTAATTATAATTTCATTTCTAGCAAAGCTGCATAGTCATCTATGGTAACAGTTCTTTCGGGAACAGATACTACTGTCATATACAGTTAAAATGCCAATGTCTTCTAGAGAATGTGGGAAGACATAATGAAAATTTGGCAAGAGAAACAATTGGAAACAATAAGAGTATGATGGAAACAATACAGAAACCTGTTCGGCAGACGTCACATATCTTTAAATGTGAATATTTTAAGTTAAGTTTGGCCATGATTGTTATGAATATCAGTTATGACAACAAATTACTGTAACTGGGAACTTATTTCTTGATGCATTTTGGAAGTTTATACTTCCATCAACAGGTAGATTTTTTTTTCAATTAGGAGGCAAATATGAGTCCAGTTTATAAAACATGTATGTGATGATGTGATGTAAATAAAATAAATACTACCGAAAATCGACCTGTGGCCACTTGAAGGAAGTGTACAGGTTACTTAAAAGTCTTCGATACATCTTTGCCATATTAACTGAACTAATCCACCTGACAACGGAAGAATACTTCTCTGAAATCCTTATTTGAAGGTATAGTATTATAAATGCAACTTATAGTAATAACTTGTTTCTACTGACAAAAGCTACGTATCATCAGCTAGGATTATCAGTTGGCAGAATAGCTAAAAACAGAAAGAAACCTTTAAATTTATGTTTTGGTGTGGCAAAGTTGAGCACAGTTTCACCAGTGAAGCTGGTCTGACTGAGCTGTTGAGAATTTTATTCTTTATTTATTAGACCATTTTTGCGTTGAAGATACGTTCTGTGGGAGTAATAGTTCCTTACCGCCCTTCGACTGTGTTAGTCTAGAGAAGGTTTCTGTAATTCTAGAAGTAATCTTTTACCCTGCAGCGGAGTTCGAGCCGTTTTGAAATTTCCAGTCACATTTAAACTGTGCACCAGACCAGGACTTTAAGCCAGGTTCTCTCTTTTCGTGGGAAATGCTCTTGCCATTTGAAATATCCAAATGCGATTCAAAGTCTCTCATATTTTCATAGCTCCTTAGAAAATCTGCACATCTTTCTGGACGAGCACCTCTGAAAGAAATCACGCCACTGAGAAATATCTCAGCCTCAGCCCCAGGCTTGCGTCTGGAATGAATATTTCAGTCTGCATCGGAGCATTTACTGTTCTAATAGTTTTATTTGCCAAAAAGGTTCTCTATGCTGGTATTCTCACTCTCGCCATCTCTTTCGCAAACGTGTGCCTTACTAGACTGGCTGTGCATTGCTGATTGGCTATAGTCCAGGACATCGTCACAAATATAGCAAGAGCAAAGAGACAGACTACTGTAGAGAGACAACATTGCGACCACAGTGAAGCAAACTGAACAACTCTCCGCCATGTTTTGTGAAGGCACAAGAAAGGGGAGTGGGGTGAGTTGGGTGGATTGTTACACGAAGGTGCATGGAACAATTACGAAAAAACTTTCAACTGTTAGCTTTGATAATTATATCCAGAAACAATATTACCTCCGAATATAGCCGACTGGCACTTTACGGACATTGCCTCTCGACAGTGTCACCTGCTTTCATACAAATACTGTAATCTCAGACTGTCAGTAGTGGAGCATCTACAAGCAGAAGACACGATCTGGAAAATTTAGTTTAGGCTCCATCTTCGTGGGTTTAGCAAACCATTTCCCATAAAAGACTTTCGAAGAACGGTAAATGTTTGGGAGACGAACGTTCTACAGAAAGTTTATGTTCTGCCAGTGTCACCATTACATTTCAACACGAAAATGCGACAGACATTTATAAACATATATAAGCATTCCGAAACTACACAGGACAGAAACACTGCAATTTTGGATAAACACGTTTTATTAACGATAGATTACAGAACAGAATAAATAGCGTGCGCATACAAAGCAAGTCAAGACTAAAGATAGTGGCCAGCAGTGCCATGCACATTGATGAGGGACATATTGACAGCACATAATGACAGTTTGGCAAGCAAAGGTTGTGACGGTGTGAGACTGGGTCGAATAACGTTTGTATCTTCTCTGGCATCAATGACAAAGTACCTACATCATTCAAGGTTCTGATTATCGAGTTGTCCACTGGGTGTGGTGATTGTTAAAAGAAAAAAAAATTCCTTGAGGTCTATGTTTATGTGTTGCTCCATGACTCTGCTGTCAATATCTTTATTCTTTGCTTTAGTGTAACTTCTGTCTTTTTTTCAGTAAATGTGTTTTTTTCGTATCCAGGGTGTAATTATAAAGTTAGTAAAATGTTTTCTTGTCTTTAAAATAATATTTTTCATCAGGTTATGGGCACAGTAGACGTGTAAAGGTAATCAACATAGTTTAATTAAACAATATTTGAAATGAGCCTAAGTCTGTAAATAAACATGATTGCTAGCGGCGATTATAAGGTCAGCATTGATAAGCTTGAAGGACCTGAGGACTGGGCCAAATGGAAATGGCATATTTCTATGGTGCTGCGTTCATATGGACTAGAAGATATTATTAACGGTACACGTGAACGTGTAGACTTGCCGCAAGATGCGACAAGTGCACAAAAAGAAGCGTATGTGGAATGGCTCAAGGACGACGCAAAGGCAGCGAGTCTTATAGCAAGTGCGCTAAGTAAACCTGTTGCAGAACTCGTCTTAACGTGCAAGAATGCTAAAGAAATCTGGGAAAAATTACGCGCCCGATTTGAACGTAGCAGTACTTAGGTATGTAATACAGAAGACTACCTAATAAATCGTACTGGAAAATCTTCAGCTGAAACTAAAACCCCTTATGAACTATGGTTTAATCGACCAGTAGGACGACTTGATCATCTCAGAATTTTTGGCACAGGCTACTATGTTCACATTAACAAACAATTCTGTTCCAAGTTTGATGATGGGGCAGTTTTTGGACGACTTGTTGGATATGTTAATGACAAGGATGGGTTTAGAGTTTGGATTCCATCTAAAAGAAATGTGGTGTTGAGTCACGATGTGAAATTTAAGCCAGAAATTGTTTGTGATTTACATAGTGATCATGTTGAAGTCCCTCAGGAAGAATTTAATGATCCGAATTCATCTAAAGGTGACCAATGTAAATCTCCCAGGCTGTACACTTCTGGAGGATGTCAAACTCAAGAAAAAATTGGCACTCTAGATTCTAGAGAAAGTCAAGAGTCGGGTGAATCTGATGAAAATAAAGAATTAACAGAATTTCTAAAAGCAGAAGCTGCTGAATCCTCTAATGAAGAGAAACAGAAGAATAAAAGACAACAAAGAAAACCAACCTGGATGGAAAGTGGTCAAATTTGTATGGCAACAAAAGTTGATGCACTTGAATACAAAGATCCAAACTGTTTTTCAGAAATTGGCATGCAAGAGACAAAGCAATAATTTCATGATTATTTTTCTTTTGGAGGAAGTGTTAAAAGAAAAGAAAAAAAATTCCTTGAGGTCTATGTTTATGTGCTTCTCTATGACTCTGCTGTCAATATCTTTATTCTTTGCTTTAGTGTAACTTCTGTGTTTTTGTCAGTAAATGTTTTTTTCGTATCCTGGGTGTAATTTTAAGTTAATAAAATGTTTTCTTGCCTTTAAAATAATATTTTTCAAGCCATGAGGAGTCTTCATGAGCCGTCGTGCCTAAACCAAATCAAGTGCTGTGTTAGGATATACGCATGGTGGATGGCAGTTTCTTGCTGCATCTCCAAATGTACTGAAACCAACAAGTGAGCATGCTGGATGCAGAGTGTGGGTGCAGTGTTGTCCTTCTCGGCTCTTCTAGTGGCTATGGTCCATTTGAGTGGGGACGCATGTGAAGCTGATGATGGCCGGGGTTCTGTCGCAGATAGTAAAAGCTGGCAGCCGCCAGCAGGGTGTTTCCACTGCATCTTCTGGCGCTTTGACTCAGGCTCATAGTGACACACCCATGTTTCATCGGTGGTGACAATTCTGCTCAAAAATGCATCACCTTCTTTGTTGAAGCGAGTGAGTAAGCATTGACAGACCCTAACATGGGAGAGGTTATGATCGTCGGTAAGCTTTCTTGGTATCCACCACGCACAAACCTATGGAAACCGAGCTCGTCGTGGATGATGTGATGGGCGGGGCCTTGGCTGATGTTCAAAGCGGCAGCTACCTATCGATAGTGATTCGCCTATTCGCCAGAACCATCTCTCGAGCTTGCGGAATGTTATCATCTTTAGTGGAGGTTAATGGCTGAATGGATAACACTAGAACAGGTGCAAAATTTTAAGTATCTTGGAAGCAGAGTAGACACCGACTGGAAGTGCACCACAGAAATTAAAACAAGGATAGCAATGGCAAAAGAGGCGTTTTATAAGAAAAGGAGAATCTTCTGCAGCGGTCTGGACAGAGAACTCAGAAAGAGACTCATAAAATGTCTTGTATGGAGTGTTCTTCTATATGGCGCTGAAACATGGACTATGAGGAAAAAAGACAGAGAAAGGCTGGAGGCTTTTGAGATCTGGACATGGCGGAAGATGGAAAGAATAAGTTGGATGGACAGAGTAAAAAATGAAGAGGTACTGAGAAGAGTGGGAGAGAAAAGACAGTTACTAGATGTATTAAAGAGAAGAAAAAGAAATTGGATTGGGCATATATTAAGAAAGAATGACAGACTGATAAAAACAGTTTTAGAAGGTTATGTAGAAGGGAAAAGGAAGCGAGGAAGGAAGAGATTCCAGATACTGGATGACATGATGGACGGTACAACATACAGCAGCCTTAAGAAGGAAGCAATGGATCGCAGAAAATGGAGAGGCAAAGGACGTGCTAATATAGCAGATAACTGATGATGATGAATGGCCGTCTCGCTCCCTCTTCATGCATTACACTTGTCCGATCACTTTTAAACTTCTCGATCCACAAAAACTCAGTTTTACATGATAGTGCACTTCTCCCATATTGCGATGATCGTCTGCGATGAATGTCTGTCCTTTTGACACCTACCGACCAGAAGAATTGGATCATTGCCCGTTGTTGTTCTTTGGTGCACACTTCTTATGGAGCTGCCATGCTATATCTGCAACAGAAGGAAGAACAATGGCGGAAATAAGATCAAACTGTCACAGCATTACCACAACAGTAGAACAATCACATGTGCGAGGACAGAACACAACATGTCAATATAATAAACGTTATGGCAAAAATATAGATAATTTTTGACTTGCCCTCGTATAATACAAATAGCGCAGCTTCCTGTAAACACATTTTGTTAATTGCAGGTTACAGGACAGAGTAAACAGCATGCAAGTCAAGAAAGAACTGTCTAAACAATGTCAGCTTGGAGAGATCGCTCGAGTTAGCGAGACCGAAAGTCGATCCACTGTCGATAGCCTCCACAAACACTTACGAACACAGAAATATTTACTTACAACGTACAATTGATGTTGACAATGCTTTCGATGTATGGGAAAGGTACGAGTTTCCGGCAGACGCCTTCCATTTGACACTGTTCCCATAGTTGCTGTCTGTGTATATTACTGTTTTGCACACGACTTGGAAAACTGGAAATACTAGGCAGAGCAGTGCCATATGGTCGCCTTAAGTCATTCACTTCATACATAAGTATAGCTTCAAAATGTGAAGAACAAATGCGAGTGTTTTGTCAGAAACTAATTTTAACTTCGCATCTCAGTAACTCTTATCTTTGTCAGTAGCCTGTTCCTGAATGGAAATGTAAGGTAAAATACTCATGTAAACTTGAACACTGGTGTAGAAGACAATTGTTTTTTTACATTGTCTTCTAACAGATAATATTTTGAGACACCACTAACTTGAAAAAAGAAATATTCTTCGATTTATTGCTTCAATGTGCGCAGTTACACGCTGCGCAAATGGTAGGCATGATTCCGAAAAGAAATTCAGTCGTTGCTTGTCTTAAATGTTCGCAACGTGTTCTCTCGTTTTCAAATCAACCGCGGAATGCCTTCGGAAAACATGGCGACTAACAGTACAGCATGACACCGCTGTAAGTGCTAAATAAAGTGCCACAGCCTCTGTATGTATATTCTGGCTCTTTGAGATCAAGGCAGGTCCACAGACTACGATTTTCTTTACAAATGTCTGTGCACATCGCTTCTGTGCAGACAGGCCATAAGTCGTGGACTTGACAGCTACGCAGTTATGAGATCATTGTAAAGTTGTACAATGGAGTCGCAACTGTGACCAAAATTACTCAAATCTTTGGGTACAAATGAGACACGTGCAGAAAAATCTGTGCGTTTGCACCAGAAATAATTGCAGATTTGACCAAGTGGGCACGTGAAAGAAACTCTAAGCTAATTGTAGTGTTGCTAAATTTTCTTTTTCTTGAAGCCACTCGTATTTGTGGACGGTGAAAAATAAAAATATTGCTATCGAGGGAAAAGGCCGCAATATAAAATTGAACATGTTGTCAGTAGATATATGTCAGGAATTTAGCCATATCTTGATGTTAAAAAAATAAAAGTGCCTTATTACTCACTCCTATAACTTACCACAATATTTTGAATTAAGGATGTCACTTCTGGCTAACAGTAATGTCCATACTTCGTATACTTGGTTGGTATATAAGTTTGCAACGCTTTTCCATAATTTTGGACACAACAGATAAGCATCTTCATGCGCAAAAAGAACTTATTTAAGACGAAATAGCGTCAAATTTAAATTTTCTTTGTTTTGTATACTCGCTGTAGTGTCCGTTCTTGTCACACAACAACCCACAGCAACCGTAACACCAATATGTGAACCAAAAACACTGTGAACTTATGCACCACCTAATACTTTTAATTTTTTTTCTGGTATTTACTGTACACAGTCAACGGCATTCTCTGAATTTGGTTAAGCTACATTAATGCTTAGCATAAAGCATCCAAGTAAATAAAAATAGCTGGTGAGTTGTATGAGAGGGACAGCAACGACTTTTATCAAAGAATAGCTAATGTGGCAGTTATTCTCAAATACATCTGTGTGAATAGTGTTAAAGCAACAATACTGAAACATCCAGCACTGGCGGCTTCTGCCTGTTAATGTGTAACCTGACTGTTACACAACCATGAGAGCTTTCCTTTGTGATAGAATTTACAGAACACAGTGTGTGAGTAAATGAAAGAAACTAATAGAAGAAATACGTCATTATTTCTTTAGCCTTCAGACAGACAGTGAAAATTAAAATAAATTATTTGAGAATAATTTGCAGAAAATAGTCATCAGAGTAAATAAAGAACTTGGACGTAAAGTAGTTTTGCCTGAGAAGATCCTTTAGTAATTGCTGTCTTGACAATCTAGAATATTTCAGATGCTTTTTTCTGCTTTCTTTTCTTTTTTCTTTTTTTAAAATGAAATACTGGATGTGAGAGGATACTCTGATGCAGTGTAGCCGCACCACTATTTAAGATAGGAAAGTTAGATTTGGTGCGATATTTCTGAGTGCACAAGTTACAGACAGCCGCGGGTCTGTTGACAGTAAGTTATGCTGACCAGTGGTTGCTAAGTAGAATGGAGGCCACAGGGTCGTAGACCTGCTAAAAAGAGTAAATGCAGAGGTTTGCATGGCACAAGTTACAGGCAGAAGGGGCACACTGGCGCAACCTAGGTGTTATGAGTATGTGACTCGGAGCGGTGCGTTAGCAGTCACACAGAAGCATATAAATAGGTGCAGGTTTTCTAACGAGAGCATTCAAGTATGACAGATCTCCTGGATAGCGGGGCGTGTCACACCACTGGTTACAAGCAGCAGCAGATGCGGCGCCATTGTTCCAGTCCACGGCAGGTCACTGGTTCGACCCTCTGAGGGCAACGCAGGGTCTGTAGCCAGCCAGCGGGGGGCCACGCCATGGCTCGCTACTGTGGGCAGTCTTGTTGGCTTCCGACACACGCCGGAGGCATCCTGAGGCGAGGGCCACAGATTCGGACGCTGGATTGAGATCTTAGCCATACCGGCGAAGAAACACACAGCGGGCCGCCCTGCAGTGCTGAGGCAATGGGGTCGCAGACTGCTGAGTCAGCTGCCGACACATCCTGACGTTTTCACAACCCCGCAGTCGTACAAGGCCGACACACCACAGGGCATTACACGGGTCGCTGAGGCAGCCATTCTGCGCCAAGCCGTTTCGTAGATAGCGAAGTGGGTTCCTCAGCATTGCAGGACCCGGTGACACAGATTGAGAGGAATGGGGCACTGTAGCTGGAAATAATAACTCACCTGGGAAACTCTGACGGGTTTTAATACAGCCCATCCTGACAGTTTCCATCAACTTCCAATACGCATCTACACAGTGATTATCTTACATTAGTTGTAAGATTAGGTTATCTGCTGCAAATCTGATAGTTGTAGGTTTGGCCACAGGAGGCAGTCAGACAAATGGTCTATACAGGACATTAGACCTTGACTGAACTGTGTGTATGCCCAAAAGTAACGACTGTCTGTGCCCGTAACCAGTACCGGCGTCTTCTCGTTCTCATTGTCAAGTTAGATGGAGGTGGCGCAGTGGTTAGAATATTAGATTCACGCTGGGGAAGAAGAAGGTACAAATTTCTAATCTTTCTTCCATCCTTCTTGCTCAACATCTCATACCGTTCTCTGATGCAGCCTCTTGGTACATGGCCATCAAATAGAACTGACGCTGCATCTCATTTATTTAGTGAAACAGACAACAGGAAAGTAGACATGCTTCGCTCTGAGACTTGAACCACAATACTGCTACTTATGTTTCATGTATATGACTGCACATAAGACTGTAAAGATCTGCAAAGAGAAAGAAAAAATATTAGTCTCCAAAAATTGTCACATGCAGACAAAAAAAATCTTTTTCAGAGATTCAAGCCATATGGAAAAATGTATTCACTGGTTTCAGTATTTTCTGTATATCTCCTAATTATTAGCAAGCTTCCCAACCAATGTGGCAATGATGACCAGTAATGAGACACAGTAGAGACATATAGTCATTATGTGCCATACTTCATACTCTTATTCCCCTAACTAGCCGCATCACATTCTTCTGGGATACCAGAAGTTAGGATCTGCATTTGTTTTTGCACTATTTAATTGGCAATAATAATTGTAATTAACAGAGACACTGTAAATTATTATTCCTGTTTCACACAGGAGATGTGGGAAATTGGAACTCATTGCTTTGCATGGTTTCTCCTGTAGCACACGAAGAGTTCCTTTTTGGTCATGGTCTCCTATTAGAGCCACTACCTGTCCACAGCACCATGCACGTCCTTGGAGTTGGAACAGAAACCTTAGAAAAAGCATGTATAAAGAACTTCATTTTCTAGTTCACGTAGAGGAAATGCAATTCGTTTACAATTTTATAGTTCAAATGGTTCAAATGGCTCTGAGCACTATGGGACTCAACATCTTAGGTCATAAGGATTTTATAGTTCAGTTACATAGTGGCTGAGGATGAAATTAGTGATAGTATGTTTCAAAGACTTGTAGACTCAGAGAAAACTTTTGACAATGTTGACTGGAATACTCTCTTTCAAATTCTGAAGGTGGCAGGGGTAAAATACAGGGAGTGAAAGGCTATTTACAATTTGCACAGAAAGCAGATGGCAGTTATAAGAGTCGATGGACATGAAAGGGAAGCAGTGGTTGGGAAGGGAGTGAGACAGGGTTGTAGCCTCTCCCCAATGTTATTCAATCTTTATATTGAGCAAGCAGTAAAGGAAACAAAAGAAAAATTCGGAGTAGGTATTAAAATCCATAGAGAAGAAATAAAAACTTTGAGGTTCGCCGATGACATTGTAATTCTGTCAGAGACAGCAAAGGACTTGGAAGAGCAGTTGAACGGAATGGCCAGTGTCTTGAAAGGAGGATATAAGATGAACATCAACAAAAGCAAAACGAGGATAATAGAATGTAGTCGAATTAAGTCGGGTGATGCTGAGGGAATTAGATTAGGAAATGAGACAAAGTAGTAAAGGAGTTTTGCTATTTGGGGAACAAAATAACTGATGATGGTCGAAGTAGAGAGGATATAAAATGTAGACTGGCAATGGCAAGGAAAGCGTTTCTGAAGAAGAGAAATTTGTTAACATCGAGTATTGATTTAAGTGTCAGGAAGTTGTTTCTGAATGTATTTATATGGAGTGTAGCCATGTATGGAAGTGAAACATGGACGATAAATAGTTTGGACTAGAAGAGAATAGAAGCTTTTGAAATGTGGTGCTACAGAAGAATGCTGAAGATTAGATGGGTAGATCACATAACTAATGAGGAAGTATTGAATAGGATTGGGGAGAAGAGAAGTTTGTGACACAACTTGACCAGAAGGAGGCATCGGTTGGTAGGACATGTTCTGAGGCATCAAGGGATCTCCAATGTAGTATTGGAGGGCAGCGTGGAGGGTAAAAATCGTAGAGGGAGACCAAGAGATGAATACACTAAGCACATTCAGAAGGATGTAGGCTGCAGTAGGTACTGGGAGATGAAGAAGCTTGCACAGGATAGAGTAGCATGGAGAGCTGCATCAAACCAGTCTCAGGACTGAAGACCACAACAACAACAACATGTTTCAAAGAGATAATTAATTTACCTTTTGCGCACTTACCTTCTTATTCACTGATCTCAAGAACGTTGAAGAGCCTTCAGGAAGTTGAAGGAATCAAATGGTTCAAATGGCTCTGAGCACTATGGGGTTTAACATAGGAGGTCATCAGTCCCCTAGACTTATAACTACTTAAACCTACATGCTTTCCCGGCAATCTGTTGACATCTTGGATATTTGGGAATCCAGCCGGATATTCGCGTCGTTCTCGCACGATATTTCAACAGGAACATCCGGCTGGATTCCCGAATATCCAAGATGTCTACTTAAACCTAACTAACCTAAGGACATCACACACATTCATGTCCGAGGCAGGATTCGAACCTGCGACCGTAACAGCAGCGCGGTTCCGTACTGAAGCGCCTAGAACCGCTCGGCCACAGCGGCCGGCCGAACTTGAGGTAATACCAGACACACAGAGACGCTCAAAGCGTCAGATAGTAACACCGAATGCGTCATTGTAAGGCCACGTAAAAATAGCCTTTGCCATAAAAATATAGGCAAAGTATCTAAGAAGTCCTCTAGACGTAGAACTACTCAACCAGAGGCTTCGCCGACTCTGTGACGGTCTTGGCTCCAGATTTCTAGACGTGCGCTATTGGGTGGGGAATTGTAGGACGCCCCTAGACAGGTCAGGGGTGCACTACACAAAGGAAGCGACTACTCGGGTAGCAGAGTACTTGTGGCGTGCACATGGTTTTTTTTTTAGGCTTGGCAGTAGTGCGAGGTGTCCTGATGAACACTCACCAGTCGACGTGCAGGCAGGGATATTAGGACGCGCTCAGTGTAAAGACACTTCAGATATCAAGATATTAGTAAATTTTCAGAGTGTTCGGAATAAAGTTCCTGAATTTACTACCCTCCAGGAAGAGTATGGCGCGCAAATTATTCTCGGGACTGAGACCTGGCTGAACCCTGAGATAGGAAGTTCTGAAATATTTAGTGAGAGTTGGAACGTATATAGGAAAGACAGATTAGACACCGTAAGACGTGGTGTCTTCATTGCAGTTGACAAAAATATTGTGTCTACTGAGGTCGAAGTAGAGCGTGATTGTGAAGTTATCTGGACACATTTAACAGGGCTAGGGGAAATAAAGTTAATTGTGGGGTGTAATTACCGGCCACCAGGTTCCACCGTGACAGTCCTAGAATCATTCAAAGGGAGTCTACATTCTGTATCGCAGAAGTATCCGGATCATGCTGTATTAGTCGGAGGCGACTTCAACCTACCTAGTATAGACAGAGATGTCTATAGATTCATTACAGGTGGTACAGACAAGCCGTCGTGTGAATTACTTTTGAACACATTGTAACGATCCGTTACAGCCATACGGATAAGATGCCTGTCATCTCGACTGCTTGTGATACGAGGCCGTTGGGATCCAGGACGGCGTTCCGTATTACTCTCCTGAACCCACCGATTCCATATTCTGCTAACAGTCATTGGATCTCGACTAACGCGAGCAGCAATGTTGCGATACGATAAACCGCAATCGCGATAGGCTACAATCCGAGCTTTATCAAAGTCTGGAAACGTGATGGTACGCATTTCTTCTCCTTACACGAGGCATCACAACAACGTTTCACCAGGCAACGTCGGTCAACTGCTCTTTGTGTATGAGAAATCGGTTGTAAACTTTTCTCATGTCAGCACGTTGTAGGTGTCGCCACCGGCGCCAACCTTGTGTGAATGCTCTGAAAAGCTAATCATTTGTATACCACATCATCTTCTTCCTGTCGGTTAAATTTCGCGTCTGTAGCACGTCATCTTCGTGATGTAGCAATTTTAATGGCCAGTAGTGTAGTTGGGAAGACCAAGAAAGTTATTCTGGAACAGGTTGTTGTCAAGTAGGCGTAGCTTTCAAGTTGTTGTTAACCAGCTATTATTTCAGTCTGGGTTGTAAGTTAATTTCACTATCTGTTAAATTCTTTACATCACTGGGTAGATGGTCAACATTTTTATATCTTAATACCTCACTCGTCCCGTGACGTACAAAGTCTGAGTAGAGGATGGCGTAAACCATTTCCCTGTGTGGTTATACGATATCTGTTCAAAAAATTCCGTAGCTTTGTCCACAAATTTTTTTTTCACGCCTACCTTTTACTTACCGTGCATGTTCTCCTTCGAACTACTCTTCCCCACAATTGATATAGTGCTCCCAACACAGTTTCCACTTCCGGAAGCAGTCTTGGAACGCCTCTTGCTGGATCGTGCGAAGCATCGTCCCTGAATTTTCTTCTATCTCGTATATCGTTGCAAATCTACGTCCTATCAACGAGGTTTCCAGCTTTGGAAATAAAATAAAAAAGTTCGCAGGGGCCAGGTCTGGAGAGTACAGGGGATGAGGCAGCACAGTGATGTTTTTTGTGCAATAGTAACGCACCAATGGGGAAGAATGTGGGGATGCCTTCTCGCATATTCTCGTAGGCGTCGCAACACGTCCCGATAGTACGAGCGATTAAAAGTTTGCCCTGTGGCACGAAATCGTGATGAAAAAACAAAAGGGCCTCTCTTCGGGTATAATGACTTTTCTGGAGACTAGAAATCTACTCTGTAGGAATCAGCATGGGTTTCGAAAAAGACGATCGTGTGAAACCCAGCTCGCACTATTCGTTCACGAGACTCAGAGGGCCATAGACACGGGTTCCCAGGTAGATGCCGTGTTTCTTGACTTCAGCAAGGCGTTCGATACAGTTCCCCACAGTCGTTTAATGAACAAAGTAAGAGCATATCGAGGTTGTAACAATGGAAAATTGTACTGAAATGCTGGAGGATCTGCAACGAATTGACGCATGGTGCAGGGAATAGCAATTGAATCCCAATGTAGACAAGTGTAATGTGCTGCGAATATACAGAAAGAAAGATCCATTATCATTTAGCTACAATACAGCAGGTCAGCAACTGGAAGCAGTTAATTCCATAAATTATCTGGGAGTACGCATTAGGAGTGGTTTAAAATGGAATGATCATATAAAGTTGATCGTCGGTAAAGCAGATGCCAGACTGAGATTCATTGGAAGAATCCTAAGGAAATGCATTCCGAAAACATTGAAGTAGGTTACAGTGCGCTTGTTCGCCCACTGCTTGAATACTGCTCACTGGTGTGGGATCCGTACCAGATAGGGTTGATAGAAGAGATAGAGAAGATTCAACGGAGAGCAGCGCGCTTCCTTACAGGTTCATTTAGTAATCGCGAATGCGTTACGGAGATGATAGATAAACTGCAGTGGAAGACTCTGTAGGAGAGACGCTCAGTAGCTCGATACGGGCTTTTGTTGAAGTTTTGAGAACATACCTTCACCGGGGAGTGAAGCAGTATATTGCTCCCTCCCACGTATATCTCGCGAAGAGACCATGAGGATTAAATCAGAGAGATTAGAGCCCACACAGAGGCATACCGACAATCTTTCTTTCTACGAACAATACGAGACTGGAATAGAAGGGAGAACCGATAGAGGTACTCAAAGTACTCTCCTCCACACACCGTCAGGTGGCTTGCGGAGTATGGATATAGATGTAGATATAGATGTAGACCGGTCGCTTGCTGCAAATCTTTTGAGTTGACGCCGCTTCGGCGACTTGTGCGTCGATGGCCAAGAGAAGATGATGATTAAGACAACACACACCTAGTACCTGAGTGGAGTACATCTCCGACCCAGCCGGGAATCGAATCCGGGCCCCTTAGCATGACATTCTGTCGCGCTGACTACTCAGCTGTCGAGGCGGACATCGTGATGAATTAATCCGTCAAAGAAACCTTTCAACACTGCTTTGACATCTGACGTGACAGACGAGCTTTTTTAATCTTGGAGCATCTTTCCCGACACGTTGTGAACGAATCTTGGTCTCAACATCATAACCAGTTACGATTCCCTTGAGGAACATCTAGTTCTCATTTGCACGATACAAAAGCTCTTCACAGATTGCGGGGCAAAGGTCTTTCTGGTCTTGACCCATGAGCAGTGGGACGAACCTTGCGGCAACACTATGCATTCTAAGACGCTGTGTCGGGATTTCATGACATGATGCAACTGAAATGTTACATCTTTTTAAATCTCTCGGGCAGTCAGTCTTCAACTGGCACGAACAGTTTCGTTGACGATTCTGATATGAGCGTTGCGTGTACACGTCGAAGGGCGTCCTGAACGAGGGTGACCTTTCGCTTCTATCCGGCCATTTTTAAACCGTGTGAACCAATCGTAACACGGAGAACGGCTTAAAGGGAGACGGAAGGCAAGTGGCCTTCAAAATTTCGATTTCTAGATTTTTGCACATTTGAAATGCCTGGACTTTCCTGCGTGAAACAGTTTTTGTTTTATATAAATACACAATATTTTCGTGAGATATGATGGTTTTCTTGACGCTCTGTGCAGTCTGACATTTAAATGCCACGCCTTCCTTTTTGCGCCATGCAGAGATAATTCGCAGCATTCTTTTACTCCTTGTATGTTATTTCATGTTTCTATTGTTTACCGCTTCAATGTTTCCTACTCTGTATCTACTATCGATATACTGGTCTGTTAGCACTCACAACTTTACGCAAACATTGCTGCTCTCGATCGTTAAGTGCAGGCTGTCGGCCATTGCGTTGTTCTGGTGAGAAGTAATGCCTTAAATCTGGTATCCTTGCTTTGGCCATAAGAATAAGTGTAGGGAATTTAGAAAACATGAAAAAAGCTGTATGGCCTATCTTTTTCCATAAGCTTTCCACAAATGAAAATCCAGTGCACACTCTTTGCCCGAATGATCCTGACACTTGGTGCAACAAGTACAGGAGAAGTGCCAGATATGACCACAAACATTCTTTCCCTGCATCAGTAATGAATGAAATTAAACCCATATTTAGAGACCTTTGTAAAGACACCTTGTTGAAGAAATGTCTTCATGGGAAAACCCAAAATTTAAGTGAATGTGTGAATTCTGTCATTTGGAACCGGTTACCGAAAACTGCATTTGTTCAGCTTACAACCCTCAAATTCGCTGTTTATGATGCTATTTTATGTTTCAATGATGGTGTGATTAGAAAACTGGATGTTTTGGAATTATTGGGCATAAAGTCTAGTGGAAATACTGCAAAATCCTTGGTACATATAGATAAAGGGAGAATCCGCAAATCAGATTAAAATGCACAAAAGAGGCCAGACAGAAAAGAAGAGGGACCAAGAGTAGAAAAGAAGATCAGTATGATTCAGATGAATCTCAGTATGCTGCTGGAAAATATTAGTGGTAAGTAATTCTCATAAATAACTATACTAGAATTGCAATATTAAACTTAAAATGGATTTTTCCCAAAATTACAATTTTTTTTACTTTCAGGTACCATTATTTGATAAACTAATGGGGTTAGAAACATGAAATTTGGTCAATTTGTACTGCAGATGGTAATAAGTTATTACAAGTAAACTGAGAACCACCAAACAATCAGAAACTGTTTTATAACAATTAATGTACAAAAAAGTTAAATTTTACTAGTGAAAGAATAATTTTTTTTCTTCAAGGCCGTAAGAGGTATTACGTTCATTTATATGTTACATATATGCAGTAAAAATTTCATTGTTTTATCACCTATAGTTCTTTTGAAAAGTGTACCTATTCAAGTGGTAAAATAGCATTGGCAGAATAGGGATAAAAATTGCCTTCCGCCCCTCCTTAAGTACTCATCACCATAGAATTCCCATCATTTGATGTGTGTCTATAAAGGTTTGCTTGAGTTTCACACACAATTTAATGCATACGCGTTGCTCTTCTGACTCTGCCATCTCGACATTTGCAATCTGTGCGACGCAATGTTCTACTCAGTACAGACTAACAATAACTAACAGACATAGAACAATGAAACTTCCGGCAGTTACACATTAAACGCAGGAATGTTCAGGGATGCCAACCGCATTTCGCTCGAACACACCATTGACGCGAAATTATGAATATTCTAGAATTTTTTAACGGACCTCGTACATTGTCTCACTTACTCCCCCTAGCCAAATTTTCGCAGCATTTCTTCAACAAGGTGACAGATGATTACCTCCCTTGTTATTGTGTTACAGAACCACGCTCAGTCCTCAGTCACATCGTTATTGACGAGATGGGAAAAAGAGTCTTGTCTTCGAAAAAAGAAATAAAAATATGTCATATGTGATGTTCTTTGGACTGTATTTCAGTTCTGTAACAGTTGTTGTCATTGCTTTGGAGGAAAGCTAAAGCGTTACCTTTTATTTTTTATTTAATTGCTTTTCAGAATGATTCTGCGTAAAGAAAAGACAGTTTGTTCTTGAATCTGTTCGATGAAATATTTCACTAGAGTGTTATTTGATAAGAAACTAGCGAACGCTTTTATGACCATGGTGGACGTTTGTGTATAAGAACATTACTAGATTTGAGATAGGAATTCATGTGTGTGTGTGTGGGGGGGGGGAGGAGGCGAGGGGGGGGGGGGAGGAGGGGGGGCCTTCTTTCCTAGTTCTCAGTGAAAGGAAAAATTATAATGTAGTCAGCTGCTTTTTTTTCAGGAAAATGTTTTAAAAGTCGGTATTAAGCGGATTTTTAACAGGGCCGATACTAGAACCTTTTAATGTCTACTTAAAAGTTGTCATAAATGTACTCAATACACTCCAGGTCTTGAATCCTCCACCCCTACAAACTATCATATAGGAGCCCTTGACTTTTGGCTCAATAATTATATTAGTTACTGTATTTAGTCCCGTTAATTATTTTAAAAGTGATCGCTACTCTATCTCCTTGTCATACAAATAACTTTTATTGTGTTCTGGATCTACTTTTCAGCGACAAAATACGATAGTCCGCAGGCGAATCGTTCGACGGTGAACGACCGAACACACTGTGTTCTTTCGTTAACTGCTTGTGATATTTCCGCCGATCATTTTCACTCCCTTGCACAACATTTCTTTTTGTAAGAGTTGTACGGAATTAATCGGTCACCTATCTTCTATTTACTGGCTGATGCGTCCCCAAGTATAAAAAAGGATTTGGATGGTGGATGAAAACAGGGAAAGAGAAAATTTTAATCAAACCTGGATTTTTACCGTGGCGCACTGTGCTCTTAAAAAGATATCCGTCATTAGTGTGGCTTGTCTTTTGATTCGCGACAATTAACTTACGTAAAAATCATACATCTCATTCTGGGGATGTTGCCCTGCAAGAAGCATTTAATTAAGTATCTCACTGTGAGAGGGAAGGCAACGCTACAAAGCGATGACCAGGGGTGCTGGTTCCAGCGACTCAAGTGATGTCAGACGGCCACCTCTGAATGAAAAACGCCGCACTGTAACACGCCCGGGAGTACGAATGGGTGGGGGGTACCTTAAACCGAACTCTCGTTTCCTTACCGTGCGCCCTGTCCACACCACGTACCTGGTAATCCCGCGGCGGTCGTACTGTTCTGCTCCACACTGCTGCTGGCTTGCCTGAAATTATCTATCGAAATATGCAAGCGGGTTTCGGGGAGCCACTCAACGTTAAAACACAACACTGTCCTATGTCTGGTACGAACATCTACACTCCTGGAAATGGAAAAAAGAACACATTGACACCGGTGTGTCAGACCCACCATACTTGCTCCGGACACTGCGAGAGGGCTGTACAAGCAATGATCACACGCACGGCACAGCGGACACATCAGGAACCGCGGTGTTGGCCGTCGAATGGCGCTAGCTGCGCAGCATTTGTGCACCGCCGCCGTCAGTGTCAGCCAGTTTGCCGTGGCATACGGAGCTCCATCGCAGTCTTTAACACTGGTAGCATGCCGCGACAGCGTGGACGTGAACCGTATGTGCAGTTGACGGACTTTGAGCGAGGGCGTATAGTGGGCAAGCGGGAGGCCGGGTGGACGTACCGCCGAATTGCTCAACACGTGGGGCGTGAGGTCTCCACAGTACATCGATGTTGTCGCCAGTGGTCGGCGGAAGGTGCACGTGCCCGTCGACCTAGGACCGGACCGCAGCGACGCACGGATGCACGCCAAGACCGTAGGATCCTACGCAGTGCCGTAGGGGACCGCACCGCCACTTCCCAGCAAATTAGGGACACTGTTGCTCCTGGGGTATCGGCGAGGACCATTCGCAACCGTCTCCATGAAGCTGGGCTACGGTCCCGCACACCGTTAGGCCGTCTTCCGCTCACGCCCCAACATCGTGCAGCCCGCCTCCAGTGGTGTCGCGACAGGCGTGAATGGAGGGACGAATGGAGACGTGTCGTCTTCAGCGATGAGAGTCGCTTCTGGCTTGGTGCCAGTGATGGTCGTATGCGTGTTTGGCGCCGTGCAGGTGAGCGCCACAATCAGGACTGCATACGACCGAGGCACACAGGGCCAACACCCGGCATCATGGTGTGGGGAGCGATCTCCTACACTGGCCGTACACCACTGGTGATCGTCGAGGGGACACTGAATAGTGCACGGTACATCCAAACCGTCATCGAACCCATCGTTCTACCATTCCTAGATCGGCAAGGGAACTTGCTGTTCCAACAGGACAATGCACGTCCGCATGTATCCCGTGCCACCCAACGTGCTCTAGAAGGTGTAAGTCAACTACCCTAGCCAGCAAGATCTCCGGATCTGTCCCCCATTGAGCATGTTTGGGACTGGATGAAGAGTCGTCTCACGCGGTCTGCACGTCCAGCACGAACGCTGGTCCAACTGAGGCGCCAGGTGGAAATGGCATGGCAAGCCGTTCCACAGGACTACATCCAGCATCTCTACGATCGTCTCCATGGGAGAATAGCAGCCTGCATTGCTGCGAAAGGTGGATATACACTGTACTAGTGCCGACATTGTGCATGCTCTGTTGCCTGTGTCTATGTGCCTGTGGTTCTGTCAGTGTGATCATGTGATGTATCTGACCCCAGGAATGTGTCAATAAAGTTTCCCCTTCCTGGGACAATGAATTCACGGTGTTCTTATTTCAATTTCCAGGAGTGTATATTCTGAGACGATATGGAAACCACAGGTTGCACTGTTTACACTCTAAATCGTAAATGTTTATAACAATTAACAATCTTGATGATTAACAGTCCAAAATAGCATTCGGGCGAGCGTACGAGTAACCGACACGACGCGGGTGATTGTTGATGATGCGGAAGCCGAATGATCGGACGAAAGTTCTTACGCTCGTCACACATACAGATATCTGGTAATAGTCCTCCTTGTCACTTGTAATGATATAACACTGTTCGTAAAGTTAATTTTTCAGTTCTCAGTTCTCACTTGTACGAGCGTGCGCGTAACCGCCGCCGCGCGGCTGATTGTTGATAATGCGGAAACGCGATGATCGAACGCACGTCCTCACGCTCGCTACAAGACACTGGCACTTGACTGCACTCTTTTATGGTAACTAATTTTACTGATTCACATCAGTTCATTCTGAGAGGCCGAACACGGCGCGGATGATCGATGCTGTACGACACGCAACGAGAGGATACACAAATACGTTATCGACGGCACTGCTCATTTTTTCATTACTTCTTGACGCACCTTCCTCTGAATCACTTCCATATTTCATCACTTTACTGTAACAGCACTTGTAGCAACACATCAACCTGAATACTAAAAAAGCCTCTCACATGCAGAGCTACACACTACACAACATAACAGTTCCGTGTCCCGCGCTCGACTCCCTAGAGACACGGCTGCCCCCAGAGATACTCCACAACTAAGCCAGAGATATGACAATACGCTTACAGCACGATGAAAGAATGCAAATGACCTAAAAACAAAAGTTTAAAAGGTGAATACGAAATGTGGTTAGATTTACAGCTGATAATTAGTTTAGTTCCTGGCATGTTCCAAAACCCATGATTGCGATCTCTCGCCGTAATGTCGAACGAGACGATTTTACACTTATAGCACAGTTTTTTACTTAACTGTGTGGCAACAAGGTGACCATTTACATGACTGTCTTAAGGCACTTGTTTCATTTTTACTTACAGTGATTTATATTTAACTTAGTGCAGTATTTCTCTTCTCCCCCCCCCCCCCCCCCACCACCACTCTCACTCTCTCTCCAAAACACATACAGCACAACAGCACATTGTTTCATACACGTTATTCTACGAAGTAGATTGTAACTGGTTGTCAAGGAGCTATTATTTCAGTCTGGGTTTTAAGTTAATTTCACTATCTATTAAATTCTTTATATTGCTAGATGGGTAGTAAAAGAATCTTATGTCTTAATGCCTCATTCATTTCTCTGACGCACTAAGGCTCAGTAAAGGATTGTTGTTGTTGTTGTTGTCTTCAGTCCTGAGACTGGTTTGATGCAGCTCTCCATGCTACTCTATCATGTGCAAGCTTCTTCATCTCCCAGTACCCACTGCAACCTACATCCTTCTGAATCTGCTTGGTTTATTCATCTCTTGGTCTCCCTCTAAGATTTTTACCCTCCACGCTGCCCTCCAATGCTAAATTTGTGATCCCTTGATGCCTCAAAACATGTCCTACCAACCGATCCCTTCTTCTAGTCAAGTTGTGCCACAAACTTCTCTTCTCCCCAATCCTATTCAATACCTCCTCATTAGTTACGTGATCTACCCACCTTATCTTCAGCATTCTTCTGTAGCACCACATTTCGAAAGCTTCTATTCTCTTCTTGTCCAAACTAGTTATCGTCCATGTTTCACTTCCATACATGGCTACACTCCATACAAATACTTTCAGAAACGACTTCCTCACACTTAAATCTATACTCGATGTTAACAAATTTCTCTTCTTCAGAAACGCTTTCCTTGCCATTGCCAGTCTACATTTTATATTCTCTCTACTTCGACCATCATCAGTTATTTTGCTCCCCAAATAGCAAACCTCCTTTACTACTTTAAGTGTCTCATTTTCTAATCTGATTCCCTCAGCATCACCCGATTTAATTTGACCACATTCCATTATCCTCGTTTTGCTTTTGTTGATGTTCATCTTATATCCTCCTTTGAAGACACTGTCCATTCCGTTCAACTGCTCTTCCAAGTCCTTTGCTGTCTCTGACAGAATTACAATGTCATCGGCGAACCTCAAAGTTTTTATCTCTTCTCCATGGATTTTAATACCTAGTCCGAATTTTTCTTTTGTTTCCTTTACTGCTTGCTAAATATACAAATTGAATAACATCGGGGAGAGGCAACAACCCTGTCTCACTCGTTTCCCAACCACTGCTTCCCTTTCATGCCCCTCGACTCTTATAACTGCCATCTGGTTCCTGTACAAATTGTAAATAGCCTTTCGCTCCCTGTATTTTACCCCTGCCACCTTCAGAATTTGAAAGAGAGTATTCCAGTCAACATCGTCAAAAGCTTTCTCTAAGTCTACAAATGCTAGAAACGTAGGTTTGCCTTTTCTTAATCTCTCTTCTAAGATAAGTCGTAAGGTTAGTATTGCCTCACGTGTTCCAACATTTCTACGGAATCTAAACTGATCTTCCCCGAGGTCCGCTTCTACCAGTTTTTCCATTCGTCTGTAAAGAATTCGCGTTAGTATTTTGCAGCTGTGACTTATTAAACTGCTAGTTCGGTAATTTTCATATCTGTCAACACCTGCTTTCTTTGGGATTGGAATTATTATATTCTTCTTGAAGTCTGAGGGTATTTCGCCTGTCTCATACATCTTTCTCACCAGATGGTAGAGTTTTGTCATGACTGGCTCTCCCAAGGCCATCAGTAGTTCTAATGGAATGTTGTCTACTCCCAGGGCCTTGTTTTGACTCAGGTCTTTCAGTGCTCTGTCAAACTCTTCACGCAGTATCTTATCTCCCATTTCGTCTTCATCTACATCCTCTTCCATTTCCATAATATTGTCCTCAAGTACATCGCCCTTGTATAGACCCTCTATATACTCCTTCCATCTTTCTGCTTTCCCTTCTTTGCTTAGAACTGAGTTTCCATCTGAGCTCTTGATATTCATACAAGTCGTTCTCTTATCTCCAAAGGTCTCTTTAATTTTCCTGTAGGCGGTATCTATCTTACCCCTAGTGAGATAGGCCTCTACATCCTTACATTTGTCCTCTAGCCATCCCTGCTTAGCCATTTTGCACTTCCTGTCGATCTCATTTTTGAGACGTTTGTATTCCTTTTTGCCTGCTTCATTTACTGCATTTTTATATTTTCTCCTTTCATCAATTAAATTCAATATTTCTTCTGTTACCCAAGTATTTCTACTAGCCCTCGTCTTTTTTCCTACTTGATCGTCTGCTGCCTTCACTACTTCATCCCTCAGAGCTACCCATTCTTCTTCTACTGTATTTCTTTCCCCCATTCCTGTCAATTGTTCCCTTATGCTCTCTCTGAAACTCTCTACAACCTCTGGTTCTTTCAGTTTATCCAGGTCCCATCTCCTTAAATTTCCACCTTTTTGCAGTTTCTTCAGTTTCAATCTGCAGTTCATAACCAATAGATTGTGGTCAGAATCCACATCTGCCCCTGGAAAACAATTTAAAACTTGGTTCCTAAATCTCTGTCTTACCATTATATAATTTATCTGATACCTTTTAGTGATTACAGGGTTATAAACACAAAATCAAATAGGGGTAATGCAGGAGTAGGTTTAATAATGAATAGGAAAATAGGAATGCGGGTAAGCTACTACAAACAGCATAGGTAACGCATTATTGTGGCCAAGATAGATACGAAGCCCACACCTACTACAGTAGTACAAGTTTATATGCCAACTAGCTCTGCAGATGACGAAGAAATTGAAGAAATGTATGATGGAATAAAAGAAATTATTCAGATTGTGAAGGGAGACGAAACTTTAATGGTCATGGGTGACTGGAATTCGAGTGTAGGAAAAGGGAGAGAAGGAAACATAGTAGGTGAATATGGATTGGGAGACAGAAATGAAAGAGGAAGCTGCCTGGTAGAATTTTGCACAGAGCACAACATAATCATAACTAACACTTGGTTTAAGAATCATGAAAGAAGGTTGTATACATGGAAGAACCCTGGAGATACTAAAAGGTATCAGATAGATTATATAATGGTAAGACAGAGATTTAGGAACCAGGTTTTAAATTGTAAGACATTTCCAGGGGCAGATGTGGACTCTGACCACAATCTATTGGTTATGACCTGTAGATTAAAACTGAAGAAACTGCAAAAAGGTGGGAATTTAAGGAGATGGAACCTGGATAAACTGAAAGAACCAGAGATTGTACAGAGATTCAGGGAGAGCATAAGGGAGCAATTGACAGGAATGGGGGAAATAAATACAGTATATAGAGGGTCTATACAAGGGCGATGTACTTGAGGACAATATTATGGAAATGGAAGAGGGTGTAGATGAAGATGAAATGGGAGATATGATACTGCGTGAAGAGTTTGACAGAGCGCTGGAAGACCTGAGTCGAAACAAGGCCCCCGGAGTAGACAATATTCCATTGGAACTACTGACGGCCGTGGGTGAGCCAGTCCTGACGAAACTCTACCATCTGGTGAGCAAGATGTATGAAACAGGCGAAATACCCTCAGACTTCAAGAAGAATATAATAATTCCAATCCCAAAGAAAGCAGGTGTTGACAGATGTGAAAATTACCGAACTATCAGCTTACTAAGTCACAGCTGCAAAATACTAACACGAATTCCTTACAGACGAATGGAAAAACTAGTAGAAGCCAACCTCGGGGAAGATCAGTTTGGATTCCGTAGAAACACTGGAACACGTGAGGCAATACTGACCTTACGACTTATCTTAGAAGAAAGGTTAAGGAAAGGCAAACCTACGTTTGTAGCATTTGTAGACCTAGAGAAAGCTTTTGACAATGTTGACTGGAATACTCTCTTTCAAATTCTAAAGGTGGCAGGGGTAAAATACAGGGAGCGAAAGGCTATTTACAATTTGTACAGAAACCAGATGGCAGTTATAAGAGTCGAGGGACATGAAAGGGAAGCAGTGGTTGGGAAGGGAGTAAGACAGGGTTGTAGCCTCTCCCCGATGTTGTTCAATCTGTATATTGAGCAGTAAAGGAAACAAAAGAAAAATTCGGAGTAGGTATTAAAATTCAGGGAGAAGAAATAAAAACTTTGAGGTTCGCCGATGACATTGTAATTCTGTCAGAGACAGCAAAGGACTTGGAAGAGCAGTTGAATGGAATGGACAGTGTCTTGAAAGGAGGATATAAGATGAACATCAACAAAAGCAAAACAAGGATAATGGAATGTATTCTAATTAAGTCGGGTGATGCTGAGGGAATTAGATTAGGAAATGAGGCACTTAAAGTAGTAAAGGAGTTTTGCTATTTGGGGAGCAAAATAACTGATGACGGTCGAAGTAGAGAGGATATAAAATGTAGGCTGGCAATGGCAAGGAAAGCGTTTCTGAAGAAGAGAAATTTGTTAACATCCAGTATTGATTTAAGTGTCAGGAAGTCATTTCTGAAAGTATTCGTATGGAGTGTAGCCATGTATGGAAGTGAAACATGGACGATAAATAGTTTGGACAAGAAGAGAATAGAAGCTTTCGAAATGTGGTGCTACAGAAGAATGCTGAAGATTAGATGGGTAGATCACATAACTAATGAGGAAGTACTGAATAGGATTGGGGAGAAGAGAAGTTTGTGGCACAACTTGACCAGAAGAAGGGATCGGTTGGTAGGACATGTTCTGAGGCATCAAGGGATCACCAATTTAGTATTGGAGGGCAGCGTGGAGGGTAAAAATCATAGAGGGAGACCAAGAGATGAATACACTAAGCAGATTCAGAAGGATGTAGATTGCAGTAGGTACTGGGAGATGAAAAAGCTTGCACAGGATAGAGTAGCATGGAGAGCTGCATCAAACCAGTCTCAGGACTGAAGACCACAACAACAAACAACCTTTTAGTATCTCCAGGATTCTTCCAGGTATACAACCTTCTTTTATGATTCTTGAACCAAGTGATTAAGTTATGCTCTATGCAAAATTCTACAAGGCGGCTTCCTCTTTCATTTCTTCCCCCCAATCCATATTCACCTACTGTGTTTCCTTCTCTCCCTTTTCCTACTGACGAATTCCAGTCACCCATGACTATTAAATTTTCGTCTCCCTTCACTACCTGAATAATTTCTTTTATCTCGTCATACATTTCATCAATTTCTTCATCATCTGCAGAGCTAGTTGGCATATAAACTTGTACTACTGTAGTAGGCATGGGCTTTGTGTCTATCTTGGCCACAATAATGCGTTCACTATGCTGTTTGTAGTAGCTAACCCGCACTCCGATTTTTTTATTCATTTTTAAACCTACTCCTGCATTACCCCTATTTGATTTTGTATTTATAACCCTGTAATCACCTGACCAAAAGTCATGTTCCTACTGCCACCGAACTTCACTGATTCCCACTATATCTAACTTTAACCTATCCATTTCCCTTTTTAAATTTTCTAACCTACCTGCCCGATTAAGGGATCTGACATTCCACGCTCCGATCCGTAGAACGCCAGTTTTCTTTCTCCTGATAACGACATCCTCTTGAGTAGTCCCCGCCCGGAGATCCGAATGGGGGACTATTTTACCTCCGGAATATTTTACCCAAGAGGACGCCATCATCATTTAATCATACAGTAAAGCTGCATGTCCTCGGGAAAAATTACGGCTGTAGTTTCCCCTTGCTTTCAGCCGTTCGCAGTACCAGCACAGCAAGGCCGTTTTGGTTAATGTTACAAGGCCAGATCAGTCAATCATCCAGACTGTTGCCCCTGCAACTACTGAAAAGGTTGTTTTTGAACTGAGAGAGATTACTGACAGCAAACTTCCTTCTGGGCTCTTGTGAATATGCTCAAATATTTAAAGAGCTATCTTTTAGACGTTATAGAATGGACACTTCATATTATCCTTATTACACACCTGGGTGGAACGAACACTTTCGTCCTCAATGATGAGTTAGCCCAGGATATCACGTCGTTAGACATTAGTGAAATAAAATAGGAAATTCAAGTAAACTCTTTGACATTTTCATCTTCAATATCTGATATTATCTGCAACGCAGAAGTAGTACGGCTTTGACGCATAAGGAGATCTGTAACATGTGATTTTCAACACCTAAGAATTAGACAATTTTGTTCTTATATTTATACACCCTCAGATATTACTCGTAATGGTGCGATCAGGCTTCCTGCAGCACGTAATTACATGTATTGTGTTTCATAGAAGTTCAGTGGAAGTCCGTTTGCAGAGAAAATTTTCAGTAAGGCTTGATTACAATACATGCATCGTCAGCAAAGAAAGCAGTTTCTGATTCTTAGCTATATGATTTGTATACAAAAACAAAGAGTGGATCCAATATCGGCTACGGTACACCTGTTATTCCCCACTATGAAGATGCTGTTTCGTTGTGTTCAATCCCTGAGGTTCTTAATGCGACACTGTGCATTCCTTTAAATAAAAATCTGGCGCCCGACTGAGTAGTCATTCCTGAACGATCACTTTACGTGGCTTCATTAAGAGTTATATGGGACTGATGAACGTTGCGTATCGGCACAATGAGCAGTTTCGGACTTTGGGTCACTAGTTTTATTGTTCTTATTTGTCAGCCACACGACAATAATGTTTAGACACATTTCCTGCTCAGTTTCAGGCATATTGCCACGATCTCGTTGGTAGATCAGCAAACAATAAAAAAATTTTATGCAGAACTTTTCTTGGCATTTTGTTTGAAGAAAATTAGTAACAAACTTACCAAAATATTGCTTCAATGGGACGCTGTCACCAGACTGATAACGTAGCAAAATTTTGTTAACAGTAGATCATGATTTACTGATTTTTCCAAGTCCTTCAGATTATTTCAGGATATTGACTGTACATTCCAGTGTAACAACATAAATCCAGGTTGCCATAGTTTTGCTGCGTACGGACATACGGCTGATTTCAATATCGACATACTTCTGCTGTAGTTTGTTCTTGATTATTTTATTACTGACAATCCTACCACAACGAACAGAAAGAAGTATCTGTTGAGAGAACTGGCTTTATGTTTATGTATTTGGAGTTCAACAGTTCAACAGTGCCGCACCAGGTATCTGCTATAGAGCCATTAGCGAGTATATCGTGACAGCTCACAATAGTTTTGTATGGAACATTTGTTACGGACTCAAGGTTGTGGTCGTATTGGAGAGTTTATAAAAGTAAGAAAACCCCTGATAGCGTTTTTAGGCATCAGAACTGAACAGGCTAATATATGGTTTGAAGCTACAGTGGAAACACTCTTAATTTTAAATCTGGTACCCTAGACATTTTTCAGATCTATAGAAAGTCTCGCACAGCTATTATGATAGATTTAAAACGCTCTTTCGTTCTCCTTTTTTTTTCGCCGCATGTAGCTCATCCTCTTTACAACACCTGAGACAGAGATTATTGTTGGAATTTTCCTCCTGAATTATCATTATCGTTGTCTTTATCTTTATTATTATTTATTATAGTGTAACGGCAAAGGGTCTCGAGATGATAGGAAAATCTGCTAAGTGGATTACTCTTTATCTTACAATTACATCATCAGCTGGAATGCAAATCCTTCACTACACGGAAGCTAATTACAACGAAACCGTTGTAAACACGAGATTATTATCCTAGGGGGATGAAGATACATGCCCTCTGTTGTGAGAATGAGGATGTTCCGACCCACACAAGAAAGAATAATCGGAGACGGCACTTTGCGAACACGATCCTCTGACTCATAATAAAGTAATCCGCAAAAGGCGAAGTCCATGACCCATCTTAATTCCAGGACATAATACCGGTATTCACTGGATATAACACGCCAGATGCGGACGCGAGGTACTGGTACTGGGATCTGCACGAGATTTAGGAACCATTGTCTGCTGTATAATCCAGTGTAAACTATGGCGGATATGTGTCATTGTGATTTCGGCGTTGCTACCATAAATCCAACTGTCGCGCACTGACACAGAGAGAATATGTTTGTTTGAAAATGGAAAATGAGGTCAACTGACCGTTGAAATTCGTGGCGGTACGTAAGCCAAAATCAGTCCTGGTCGAACGAGCTTGGATGATGGCTAGCGCATTGTATTATTTTTTCAATAGTGTAAAATGTACACTTACATTATTATAGTACATCGTATAACTTGTCACTCTTACCTGATGAGAGAGTGATGATGTGGATGAACCGTTCTTAGTTTATAGAAAAGTAGAAGTCGATCTATTATGCCATTAAAGTTAAGAGCAGTGCTTTCTGTGGCACCAGCTAATGTTTTGTTGGTTTATTTGCAAAACCTACAGGAATAGCTATCTAGAACACATAGTTCGGAAGCCCATTCGTGATGAAAACATGATACATCTAATGGCAAAAAGCAGGCCAGCTCTCTTTGAGGGCGTTCGTGTTGAAATTTTTGTCAGCGAACGTTTGTAATTGGCGATTGTAACAACAATGATTACCAAATACAAGAGGCAACTAAAACAAGCAGATAATTTTTGATGTTCAGTAAACTATACAGTGAGGAGACAAAAGTCATGGGATGCCTTCTAACCTCGAGATGGACATCGTTTTGCCCGGCATAGCACAGCAGCTGGACATGGCATGGACTCAATAAGTCGTTGGAATTCCCCTGCAGAAATACTGAGGCATGCTGCCTCTGTGTTGTTTTTACTGTTGTCTCCAGTCCGAAGACTGGTTTGATGCAGCTCTCCATGCTGTTCTATCCTGTGCGGCCCACTTCATCTCCAAATAACTACTGCAACCTACATCCTTTTGAATCTGCTAACTGTACTTGTGGTGTCACCGCCAGACACCACACTTGCTAGGTGGTAGCTTAAATCGGCCGCGGTCCATGTAGTACATGTCGGACCCGCGTGTCGCCACTGTGATCGCAGACCTAGCGCCACCACCTAGGCAGGTCTCGTGATACGAGAGTGGACTCGCCCCAGTTGTACGAGAACCAAGCTACCGCCCAGTTGTACGCGAACCTAGCTATCGCCCAGTTGTACGAAGCCTTTCTCTCTCATTAGCCGAGAGACAGAATAGCCATCAGAAGTTAATGGCTACGAACTAGCAAGGAGCCATTTGTATCAGTGCCTATAGCTTACGAGTATTCAAGAGAGATGTATTCCAAGGAATAAATAAAAGTTAAGTAAAAAGCATCTACATACTTTTCTTCGTATTCATTTATAAGTTCTCATGTTCCAGACTTCACGCCCGTCTGCTGTATGCCGTGCGCTATCGGCTACCGCGTAGTCAAGCTTTCTTTTTCAGCAATCCACATCACGGTGTCGGTCCAGCTACCGACACTACAATTATTGGCGACGAGGGAAAAGGACCTTTTTCTGATTGCTTACATTTATTTCTGATTGCTTACATTTATTTGTGTCATGGCTTCGCCACATTCTCCAGATGTACTGTCCGAATTTTATCGCTTGCAGAATCAGCAGACGCAGGCGTTACTGGATGCCCTTGGACAGCTCGTCCAGGGTCAACGTGCGCTGCACACCGATGCGGCCGCAGCCGCTTCTTCGCTACCGCTGCCACTGAACGCTGTTGCACCTCCCTTTCGACCATACGTGGCAGCCGATGAGACCTGGCAAGAGTGGTCTCGTCAGTTCGCCTTTCACATGGCTGCCTACAGAATTCAAGGTAATGAGCGGCAGCCGTTTTTGCTTTCTTGTGTCGGTGTGTCCACATACCGGGTGATAGTGAAATTGTTTCCCCGCCGCGACGTAGCAACTTTGTCATACGAGGAAATTTTGTCTGCATTAGATGCCTATTTCAAAGAAACAGTTAATGTGGTTGCAAAACGGTATACGTTTTTTCGTACAAAACGTACGGCCGGTCAAACTAATAGGGAGTGGGTAGCAACATTGCAAGGACTTACTAGGGACTGTGCTTTTGAATGTGACTGTGGTCTTTCTTATTCAGATACAATGGTGCGTGATGCAATTGCACAGAACGTTTCTGATGTTCGCATACGGGAGCAAATTTTGAAACTAGTTAATCCCTCCCTTCAACAAGTGATAGACATATTGGATAGACAGGACACACTGGACTGTGCTCAGGAATCTTTTGAAACTTCGCCAGCCGTGTGTAACATTAACCGGCCCGCTGGACGCGCTGCGCGGCCCGGTAACCGGGCCTCGCGCACGGACGCACAGCGACCGCCGCGTGCTAAGCCAGGTGTGCCGCGCCAGCCCACAAATGTAGTGAAATCATGCCCGCGGTGTGCTACTAGACATTCGCGTGAACATTGCCCGTCCCGCCAAGCTATTTGCTTTTTCTGCAATAAGAAAGGACATGTTCAAAGTGTTTGCCAGAAAAAGCTCAGATCAGACAATCACAATCATTCCAGGCCCTTTGCTTCGCGCCGGAATCGAACCAAGGACACTCAGGCTCGTGGACCTTCGCCTATGGACATTCATGTCGTTAATTCCACTTCGTCCAGTGACACTTTCTCTAACAGTGACTGTGATCGTCCCACAAAAACTGTGCGTCGACGTCGCCGGAAATCACGTCAATTAGCAAGTGATTCTGTACCAGTGTCTGTTCCAATTGCACAAAACAGTCGCTCTTGTCGTCAGCAGGACAATAAACTTTTTGTGGACTTAGACTTTGAAGGCCAAGTGATACCATTCCAGCTCGATACCGGAGCTGCAGTTTCATTGCTCAATCACGACACATACAAACAACTGGGCGCACCTCCGTTGCGTGCCGCAAATGTTAAGCTAACTACATATTCCGGACAGACAATTCCTGTGTTAGGACAGTGCAGCCTTCTTGCAACATTCAAGGGACAAACAAAACTTGTGTCATTTTACGTTCTTCGTTCTTCTTCTGCAGTGAACTTATTTGGTCTAGATTTATTTAAGTTGTTTAACATGTCTATTGTAAATCAGGTCCTATCAGTGAATCAGACTGTGCCTACAGACAGTGTTTCTCGGCTGTGTGACGAATTTGCAGACATTTTTGCACCGGGCTTAGGTTGCGCTAACAACTATGAAGCACATTTAGAACTGAAGGTGAACGCGCAACCGAAATTTTTCAGAGCGCGCAATGTTCCCCACGCATTGCGTGATGAGGTCGCAAGAACGTTACACGATCTCGAATCACAGGGTGTAATTGAACGTGTGCAAGCTTCTCTCTGGGCCTCACCCTTAGTAATTTTGCCAAAACCTTCCGGAAAATTGAGACTTTGCGTGGACTTCAAGGCCACAGTGAATCCACAGCTAGTGACTGCTACTTTTCCTTTGCCCCGCCCGGAAGATCTTTTTGCTAAACTGTGCCCGGGAAAATATTTTTCAAAGTTGGACCTAGCCGATGCGTACTTGCAAATACCGGTGGACGACGAATCCCAGCGCGTATTGGTGGTTCACACGCATCTTGGATTGTACCGCTTCAAAAGACTGCCATTCGGGTGTGCATCCGCCCCTGCCTTGTTTCAGCAATATTTACAAACTATTTGTGCGTCGGTCCCTACTGCAGCAAACTATCTGGACGATATAGTGATCTCCGGACAGACAGAAGAAGATCATCTGGCGAATTTACGCACATTATTTCAGGTCTTGCGGCAAAATGGTCTTCGCTTGAGGAAGGACAAATGTGTGTTTTTTGCTCGTGACTTACCATACCTGGGACATGTCATTAATGCCCAAGGCATACATCCAAGTCCAGAGCACCTCCGTGCCATACACGATTTGCCTTCCCCTCAAAATCTGAAACAGCTACAGAGTGTGTTGGGTAAAATTAACTATTATCATAAATATGTGCGCAATGCCTCTTCCATTTCAGCTCCGCTTCATCGCTTACGCCGTAAAGGTGTTCCGTTCGTCTGGACGACGGAATGTGAACGCGCCTTTCGCCAGTTGAAATCGGCGTTGCTTTCTAATACTTGCCTTACGCCATTCGATCCCCAGAAACCCCTTTTGTTGATGGTAGATGCATCAGATTTCGGGATCGGTGCTGTGCTTGCGCACAAAGTTGGCTCCCATGATCGCCCTATTGCCTTTGCGTCCAAATTGCTCTCGTCTGCGCAAAGAAACTATTCACAGATAGAGAAAGAAGCTTTGGCTCTCGTGTTTGGTGTTACTAAGTTCCATGATTTCTTGTATGGTCGTCAATTTACCATCATCACAGACCACAAACCTTTGACGTCGCTTTTTCATCCGAACAAGCCTGTACCTCCACGTACAGCGCAGAAATTCATTCGCTGGTCTATTTTCCTCTCGCAGTACCGCTACGATATCTTGTATCGGTCCACTGCTAAGCACGGAAACGCCGATGCGTTGTCCCGTTTGCCTGTTGCTGAGGATAAAGCATTCGATTCTTCCGAACTTGCTTGCATGTTCATTGATTCGGAAACCGATGAAGTGGTCGAATCGTTTCCGATTGATTTTCGTCGTGTCGCTACAGCCACAGCTGCTGACCCTGTCCTTGCTACTGTTTTACGTTTTGTTGCTACGCAATGGCCTTTGTCAAAGTCTCGGATCGAGGATCCGTTGGTTCGCCGATTTTTTGCTCACAAGGAGAGACTTTTTGTTCGTCGTGGTGTTTTGTTGTTGCGTTCTGATAATGATCAGTCCAGAGTCGTGGTCCCACGTTCGTTACAGTCCTCTGTTTTACGGCTTCTTCACCAAGGACATTGGGGTATAGTGCGGACGAAACAACTTGCTCGTCAGCACTGTACTTGGTTCGGAATCGATGCTGCGATTACGAATATGTGTTCTTCGTGCCCGGCGTGTGCCGAACAACAGTCCGCACCGCCGCGGAAAGTCTTTGCGTGGCCAAAAGCCACTTCCCCTTGGCAACGCTTGCACATTGATTTTGCTGGTCCATTCTGGAATGCTCGATGGTTGGTTCTGGTCGACGCCTTCAGTAATTTTCCTTTTGTTGTCCGGATGTCTTCCACGACGTCCTCCGCCACCATCCAAGCGTTGTCTGCTATCTTTTGCATTGAAGGTCTTCCGCAGACTATTGTTTCCGACAATGGCCCACAATTCATGTCCGCAGAATTTCAGTCATTCTGCCAGGCCAATGGTATTCAACATCTGACATCCGCGCCGTTTTCGCCTCAGTCCAACGGTGCCGCTGAACGATTGGTCCGGACTTTCAAGTCGCAGATGTTGAAATTGAAAGAGTCGCATTCTCGGGAGGACGCATTGTTGCTCTTTTTGTCTTCGTATCGCTCTCAGCCCCGAGATGGTCGCTCGCCGGCTGAGTTGCTCCACGGTCGTCCTCATCGCACCTTGATGTCTTTGCTGCATCCGCCGCATCAGGTTCCTGTGCAGCGGCAGACTCCTGCTTTTGCTCCAGGCGACGTTGTATTTTATCGCAACTATCGAGGTTCACGGCGTTGGCTCGCAGGGCGCATTCTTCGCTGCCTCGGCCGCGCGATGTATTTGGTTTTGGGGGCCTCTGGTGAGGTGCGTCGGCATCTCAATCAGCTGCGCCTCTGTCGTCGCTCGGGTTCTGCCGCTCCCCGTCTGCTTTCAGCGACGGTGCCGTCCGGTCAGCGCCCTGGGGACCCATCTACTGGCTCGCCTCATCCCCAGGTGTTACCGACGATGCCTTCCGTTTTGCCCCATGGCGACGCGCCGCCGCCGCTGCAGCAGCAGCAGCCGCCGCCGCCGCCGACCGCATTCGACGCTTCGTTGCAGCCGCCAAGCGCCTCCCAGGGTCACGCGCCGCCGATCGCTTCCCGTGACCAGCTGTCCTCCGCCATGGAACTCCCGCCCGCTCCGGACCACAGGACGTCATCGCGCGTCGGCTACCCAGACGCAATGGAGGTCGACACTTCGGCCCCTCATGTTTCTTTACGGGCGCATACACCGCATGTTGACGTGCACCCTGGACTAGTTTTGCAGGCGTTTCCTAGCTCCCCTCGGACCGGATGGCCGGGTGCGGGTGGCACAGCCTCGCCTGTTGTTAGGCTCCCCACCTCATCGCATACGTCAACATGTGGTCCTCCCCACGGCGGGCGGAAGCCTTATTACACGACCGTTCGCCGATTTGCGGGGGAGGAATGTGGTGTCACCGCCAGACACCACACTTGCTAGGTGGTAGCTTAAATCGGCCGCGGTCCATGTAGTACATGTCGGACACGCGTGTCGCCACTGTGATCGCAGACCTAGCGCCACCACCAAGGCAGGTCTCGTGATACGAGAGTGGACTCGCCCCAGTTGTACGAGAACCAAGCTACCGCCCAGTTGTACGCGAACCTAGCTATCGCCCAGTTGTACGAAGCCTTTCTCTCTCATTAGCCGAGAGACAGAATAGCCATCAGAAGTTAATGGCTACGAACTAGCAAGGAGCCATTTGTATCAGTGCCTATAGCTTACGAGTATTCAAGAGAGATGTATTCCAAGGAATAAATAAAAGTTAAGTAAAAAGCATCTACATACTTTTCTTCGTATTCATTTATAAGTTCTCATGTTCCAGACTTCACGCCCGTCTGCTGTATGCCGTGCGCTATCGGCTACCGCGTAGTCAAGCTTTCTTTTTCAGCAATCCACATCACGGTGTCGGTCCAGCTACCGACACTACAGTACTCATCTCTTGGTTTCCCTCTACGATTTTAACCCTCCACACTTCCCTCCAATATTAAACTGGCGAAACCTTTATGTCTCAGAATGTGACCCATCAACCAGTCCATTCATTTGGTCAAGTTGGGCCACATACCGGGTGATCAAAATGTCAGTACAAATTTGAAAATTTAATAAACCACGGAAAAATATAGATAGAGAGGTAAAAATTAACACACATGCTTGGAATGACATGGAGGTTTATTAGAACAAAAAAAAAAAAAAAAAAATTCACAAAATGTCCGATAGATGGCACTGGACAGCAAAACGTCAGTGACTGCGCATGACAATCATGTATAAAAGGAGTTGTAATGAGAGAGAGAATCAGATGCGCCAGCAGTCGCAGCATGTTGACGTTACCTGAAAAGGCACTTTTAGTGAAGTTGTATTATCAGAATGGGGAATGTGCTAGTTCAGCGTTACGATCCTATCGCCATAGGAAGGGGATTAGGACGGGTAAAAAGGTCCGTTGACAAATGCAGCTGTGGCGACAATGATATCGAAGTTCGAAGCCACGGGTTGTTTAGACGATAGACCCCGTAGTGGCGACCGAGCACAAGGCGTAATGCTGCTGAGACAGTTCAGGAAGAAATGGAGACTGTAGAGGGTTCGTCTATGCACGGGGAACTCAGCGCTCGTGCAGTCGCACGTCGCACCGGCATTCCATACACTACTGTTTGGTTGGCATTACTGTTTGCGTACCCTCCGATGGTATCCGTACAAAATCCATCGCCATCATGAACTCTTACCTGGCGATATAGTGAAGTGGAGAGAATTTGCGGTGTGAGCGTTTCAAAAGATGGCGGAAGATGACGATTGGTCGAGTAACGTGTTGTGGACCGACGAAGCTCATTTCACGCTCCGAGGGTCTGTCAACGCCCACAACTGCAGAATTTGGGCTACCGAATATCCTAGAACTGTCATGGAAACTCCACTGCACGACGAGAAAGTCACGGTATGGGTTGATCGTGTGCTCAGCCGCCACTTTCGTTATGCTTGGCGGCCAGGTCCCCAGGCCTCAGTCTGAGCGATTATTGGCTTTGGGGTTACCTGAAGTCGCAAGTGTATAGTGATCGACCGACATCTCTAGGGATGCTGAAAGACAACATCCGACGCCAGTGCTTCACCATAACTCCGGACATGCTTTACAGTTCTGTTCACAACGTTATTCCTCGACTACAGCTATTGTTGAGGAATGATGGTGGACATATTGAGCATTTCCTGTAAAGAACATCATCTTTGCTTTGTCTTACTTTGTTATGCTAATTATTGCTATTCTGATCAGATGAAGCGCCATTTGTCGGACATTTTTTGAACTTTTGTATTATTTTTGTTCTAATAAAACCCCATGTCATTCCAAGCATGTGTGTAAATTTGTACCTCTCTATCTACATTATTCCGTGATTTATTCAGTTTTCAAATTTATACTGACTTTTTGATCACCCGGTATTTCTTGTCTCCCCAATTCTATTCAGAACCTCCTGATTCGTCACGTGATCGACCCATCTAATCTTCTGCACCCTTCTGTAGCACCACATTTCTGAAGTTTCTGTTCTCTTTTTGTGTAAACTGTTTATCTTCCATGCGTCACTTACATACATGGCTACACTCCAGACAAATACCTTCAAAAAAGGCTTCCTAACACTTAAATCCATATTCTATGTTAAGAAATTTCTCTTCTTCAGAAACGCTTTTCTTTCCATTCCCAGTCTGCATTTTGTGTCCTGTCTACTTCGGCCATCTTTAGTTATTTTGTTGCCCAAATAGCAAAACTTATCTATTATTTTAAGGTCTTGTTTCCTAAAGCAATTCCCTTAGCATCACCTGATGTAATTCGACTGCCTCAATAGCCAGCCATCCGTAATAGCGATAGTGTTGCCGGTGCAAGACATCATCTCTCGATTATGTCCCACAAATGTTCGATGCGAATAATGTCGGGTGATCTGGGTGGCCAAATCATTCGCTCGAACTGTCCAGAGTGTTCTTCAAACCAGTGGCGAATAATTGTGGCCTGGTGACAAGGACCATAGTCAGCCATAAAAATCCCATTGTTGTTTGGGAACATGGAGCCCCAAAAAATCATTGCAAGATCATACCAAGACGTATGAAAGTCTCTGTTGCAACCTTATGAAAAAGATGCAATCCTCGAATTCTGATATGATTAATAGAGACCTTACTCGAAACCATCCCACAGAAGTATTCTGTAAAATAATTGTACAAAAATGAAATGGAATAGAGATTGCGAATACAGTTTACTTAAAGAGAAGAAAGGTGAACGTTTTTTTATCAATGTCGGGCTCAACAAAGATATCGTCATCATCATCATCATCACTCTCCAGATTACTACCAATTTCTTCAGTATCTTCTTCTGGTAAACAAATGTAATTAGTCTGAATCACTCATTTCTTTATAAAGACCTTGCACTGAAATTAGTGTCACCTACCTGTTTGTGGAGGTCAATTATTCGTCTAAAATAATGTCGCTCGTTTTTGGTAGTTGGCAGCCGGAAGGTCACGAAAAATCGTAACGTCGCTAGTTGTCAAATCATCCTAAATCTGTAGGATTTAGATCTATTAGGAGTTTAGTATTAGTGTTGCTCTATCTTTGCGAAATATATTTTGATGCTTTTGCCGCTATGTTTTACACAGCAGTAAGCTGCAGGCTTCAAAATTAGATAAATGTGCACTTTTCATTTTGTATGTTTGTTTAAAAATATTTAATCTAACCAGATCTTTTCGTATTATAATCGTCATATGAGTACTCCTGAGAAGTTCAATAAACTCCCGGTGTCAGAAATATATCTGCCTAAATCCGTGAAAATCTTTTGGTATCGTGTAGAATTTTTCAGCATTGTCAGCACATGTAAATGAAATGATCGTACGACATTGTTGGCCGGGAGGCCCCATGCGGGAGAGTTTGGCCGCAGTATTGCAAGTCCTTTTGAGTGGACGCCACTTCAATGTTGATGAAAATGATGATGAAGAACACACAACACCCACTCCCCTGCCGGGAATCGAACCCGGGCCCGCGGCTAGGTATGCAGAAACGCTACCGCTACGCTACGGTGGACATTGCACATGGAATTAATATGGATGGATTTATTAGCGATAATCAGCGCCGTGTCCTGTTGTGACCAGTTAGTAATTAAAAAATCGACCAGAACTTTTTAAAATTTTGTATTTTCCAATTCTTTTGCGAATTCCGGAGGTCTGTCCTGTTGCGTTCGTGAGGTATGAGCCGAGAGACAAGGATATTACGTAGTGTACTTGCGGCCGTAGTGTGCCCAAGTTGTCGTGTCACAAGTCGCTGTGGAGCAACGAACTGAAGAACTCTAAATCAAGTATGTAATAACTAACCATTTACACAGTATAACAGGTGTTTACATACACCTGTAAAAAAAGTTAAAATATAAAACTGAATGAAAAGTTCAATAATCCGCAATAGCTGTGTTTACTTGAAGTCGGCTTCTGGACCCAGAATTTTACTAGATAACATTTACGAGGGGCATCGTCCGTTGCTCGACATATGCGCACTGGAACGTATTTTAATCTTCCATCTGATGATAGCTCATTGTGATTTTGGAACATATTTTTATCTTCCAACTGATGATAGTTCATTGTGATTTTGAAACATATTTTAATCTTCCAACTGATGATAGTTCATTGTGATTTTAACACAGACTGGACATTCATCATCGATGATGGTTTTACCAATTGAAGAAAGCTGAGTGCTTTGCCTAGAACGCCAACTGTAACTCTGCGGCCTTCTGTAATAGCTCTCTATATCAAATGACATAGCATTATATATCCGAAAGATGCAACTCAAAAGTTGCGAAACCGGTTGTGTGAGTCTCTAATGGACTTCAATTAAGTACCGCTGTTTTGGACAATTGGACTTTTCATTCAATTTTGTATTTTAATTGTCTTAACACCTGTATGTAAAAACCCGTTATACTCTATGAATGGCCAGTCATTTATGTATAATTACTTTAGCTTTCGCTGCTCTAATAGCACCTTTTGTGTATCATTTATTAATCCCTTCTCGAAACGTTCTGGACTGTTGGGGGCCCGTACTGGGCCTCGAGTGATTACCATTTTTTTCCAAATTAAAGGAAATTTCAGGCGGAAAGCACTATGGCACTGCCAACTGACTGGAATCGAAGACTAGTGACTGGTTCAACAACTTATCGCTAATTGAGTATGCAGACGGCAAAGAAAGTGCTACGACAGTTGTTTAAATTTGAACGCCGACTACGCAAAAAAAGCTAAGATATCAAGTATACGTTGTAAAATAAGTTTTCTTTCATTATTTCCAACAAAAATTTCTGTAGAGAAAAATTTTGTGTACTTTTAAAGTGATCCTCGCATCTGGGACAGACGTGAATGTTGGAACCGGTTGTTATGTGTAACGAACGACTTAACACCAGTTTTGCTACCGTCTGGCTCAGACATAAACTGACTTACTAAGCAGCATTCTAAGCATGATTAATTTTAACACTGAGTGCTCGATAATGAAGAATGAGGTGGAAGGTAGCTAATTACAGAATTCAGTTGCAAGTAAACAATAGAGCGTATCCAGGAAACATACTCCATTTTAAAATGTTTATTGTGACTGTGGACCATTATCTGCAACAGACAATTGCTCTTATTATCTGGGTTGTACGCATTACTTTCGATTATCACCAGATGCTGAATGTTACTGCACGTAGTGCTTACCTGACAGTTCTGTGAGATGAACTTCGTGTTAGGTTTGCTTTTTTAATTTCAGAACAAGCAGCGAAGGAAGACAGATACAGTAAACATTTTGGAACATAAAATGAACGTGTGCTGTTAGACCTCATATAAGCGGATCACAAATACTGTATCGATGCACCTAGGGTGAACACTCAAAGTTTCTGGCTGAAGTTTCCCGATATTTAGAGGAGTATCTAGATCGCTTTTGTAGGCGGCTCTTGATACGTAACAAATCAGTTTTGGAAGTGTATTGCGATGTTCGATAGCAAGATTAGCACATCATTAAGGCACGTAAACACCCAGATTCCGACCGTGAAACGTATTCGCAGTTGCGAATACGAACAGACGTCAGCTGTGTTAAGGGAATGACCAGAAAGAAAATTTGTGCCGGACCGAGATTCGAACCCGGATAGCGAGCGGCCGCCTTAAGCGTCTGGCTATCCGTGCAAGACTCATGGCCAGCCCCAGACTTCTATATGTCGTCGATATCGTGACACTACCTGTACTCGTATACACATTATGTAATGCTCGTACATTTTAACTTAAAGACGCTGCCTCGTTACTGCGGATAAATACGATGTGTATATCTCCGAGCGAACGATGCATAGTCTTCTTAACACTACAGGCACTGCATTTTGGTGCTCAGATTGCAAATAAGGGAAAAATTACAATGCCAGAGCAATGTTTGTCCCTGTAATCTCTCCCTTGTAGATAATATAAAACGTAAATTACTATGAAACATCGAATTCATCTGATTTACAGAATTCGGTTGATTGGTAGGAATGTTGGAAATTATAATATTTTGTTGTAACTAACGTGTAATGAAATAACATAACACAGTGTTACTCAGTTTCGTCGGTTGTCCGAAAATATGTAAAACAGAATCTGGAGCAAATCGTAAACTGTATAAGAAATGTATGCAACCAAAATAACTAATTCTCAAAGTAATTAAGTCAATTTACGGTATTACGCCAACCAAAACATGTGAACAAATTATCAAAAGATATAAGTAGGTCTCTAGAAGAGCGTAGCGTTCCAAAAGATTGGAAAAGGGGACAGGTCATCGCCGATTTCAAGAGGGGACGTCGAACAGATGTGCAGAGCTATAGACCTATATCTCTAACGTCGATCAGTTGTAGAATTTTGGAACACGTATAATGTTCGAGAATAATGACTTTTTTGGAGACTAGAAATCTACTCTGTAGGAATCAGCATGGGTTCCGAAAAAGACGGTCGTGTGAAACCCAGCTCGCGCTATTCGTCCACGAGACTCAGAGGACGATAGGCACGGGTTCCCAGGTAGATGCTGTGTTTCTTGACTTCCGCAAAGCGTTCGATACAGTTCCCCACAGTCGTTTAATGAACAAAGTAAGAGCATATGGACTATCAGACCAATTGTGTGATTGGTTTGAAGAGTTCCTAGATAACAGAACGCAGCATGTCATTCTCAATGGAGAGAAGTCTTCCGAAGTAAGAGTGATTTCAGGTGTGCCGCAGGGGAGTGTCGTAGGACCGTTGCTGTTCACAATATATATAAATGACCTTGTGGAAAACGTCGGAAGTTCAATGAAGCTCTTTGCGGATGACGCTGTAGTATATCGAGAGGTTGTAACAATGGAAAATTGTACTGAAATGCTGGAGGATGTACAACGAATTGACCCATGGTACAGGGAACGCGAATTGAATCTCAATGTAGACAAGTGTAATGTGCTGCGAATACACAGAAAGAAAGTTCCTTTATCATTTAGCTACAATATAGCAGGTCAGCAACTGGAAGCAGTTAATTCCATAAATTATCTGGGAGTAGGCATTAGGAGTGATTTAAAATGGAATGACCATATAAAATTAATCGTCAGTAAAGCAGATACCAGACTGAGATTCATTAGAAGAATCCTAAGGAAATGCAGTCCGAAAACAAAGGAAATAGGTTACAGTACCCTTGTTCGCCCACTGCTTGAATACTGCTCACACCGGTGTGGGATCCGTACCAGATAGGGTTGATAGAAGAGATAGAGAAGATCCAACGGAGAGCAGCGCGCTTCGTTACAGGATCATTTAGTAATCGCGAAAGCGTTAAGGAGATGACAGATAAGATTCCAGTGAAAGACTCTGCAACTCTGCAAGATAGACGCTTAGTCGCTCGGTACCGGCTTTTGTTGAAGTTTCGAGAACATACCTTCACCGAGGAGTCAAGCAGTATATTGCTCCCTCCTACGTATATCTCGCGAAGAGACCGTGAGAATAAAATCAGAGAGATTAGAGCCCGCACAGAGGCATACCGACAATCTTTCTTTCCACGAACAGTATGAGACTGGAATAGAAGGGAGAACCGATAGAGGTAAAAAAGGTACGCTCCGCCACACACCGTCAGGCGGCTTGCGGAGTATGGATGTAGATGTAGATGCGTAAAAGACAGCATTACTGTTAACAGTATTAAAAAGTTCTGATCAGAACTATATCGGAAACATGGTAGGATAATCATGGTTAATTTCGTCTTCATGTAATTAAGGAAACTAATAAGTTCATTGTTTGTTTTACATGTTTGGTGCAAATTCCCTTAATAACTTTGTAATTTGGCTGAATTGTATGTCTAAAACTTATCAGAGCACTTGGAACTATATTGTATTCGAGTCAGATGAATTGGATGTAATTATTTTTAATTTTAATATCGAAAATCTGTAACAGCAATAAAGAGAACATTGTTAGAGATAATATATAACAGCAAAAGCCAGTTCGCTGGCAATCATTGTGAGGCACCACACGCGACGCGCAGTCCAGTAAATATGCAACGAAAAACTGTAAACGCATTTCTGTGTCTTAATTCATATAGCACGGTTAATGGACCTAAAATGTGAATCCATTTGTCGACAAAAACTCCAGGAGAGCGAGCAAATATCAAGTTAACGAAATTGAGATGCTTCACCCATACAGACGGTTCACATTTCGTCGACTTTTAACCGTCGCAGTTTTATATAAATTCATTTTTATTTAAAGAAGAAGACGTTATGTCGCAAAGCGGTTGAAATATCAGGACCTAAAGAAATAGAAACAGCACACTCTGATCATAATGGATCATTCTCCATCAACTTCAGTCGGAAATTCCGGTATTTCGGTGAAGAATCATTCAAAAAATAACTATACTGGAAAGTATGATGCAGCGTTATGGAAGTGGGAATGAATACAACACCTCATCGCTGTCAAGGACATTAGCGGCAGTACAATAGTTTAGTCGGCTTCAGGCTGGCAGAAGGAAACACGCTATCAGTCTTCTGCAGTGGTTTTGATTAACGAATGGAAAACCTAAATCAGGATGGTCTGGCAGGGTTTGTATTCCTACAACTGCCGTGTTGTCCGTTCATTAGAAGTCCTTGCATCCTACAACTTATCATTACTAGAAGGGCTTTGAACAATAAATAAATGGCTCTGAGCACTATGGGACTTAACATCTAAAGGTCATCAGTCCCCTAGAACTTAGAACTAGTTAAACCTAACTAACCTAAGGACATCACACATATTCATGCCCGAGGCAAGATTCGAACCTGCGACTGTAACGGTCGCGCGGTTCCAAACTGTAACGCCTAGAACCGCTCGGCCACTACGGCTGGCGAATAATAAATAGTAAGAGGCAATAAGTACATCGTGAATAATGAAAAGATGTAATGGAAACATACTGGAAGTAAAATGTATTATGAATCATTGACTACTTTGCGTTTAATTTTTGTCAAGTCAAGTAATACTGCCTGCACATTACCTCTTTGTTTTGCAGACTGACTAGATCATAAGTAATGATTCAGTAGGCTTGCCGATTTAAGTTTATTGGAGCCACCAACCAGTCGGTGGCAGGAAAGGAAAATTGCATGCAACCATCCCATAATTTCACAAATAACGGTGTATAGCACAATATCAGCACTATTTAAAACCTTGCGTTACATATAGAACACTTATAAACAAATTTAAAATGACTGCGTACCGTTTCCTTGTCAGTCTCGATAAATATATAATCATCGCGTAGTGCATAAGTCAGGTGTCGGTATTTAAATTCATGTCAGTAAGATATCACATTTTTCGTTTTCAGGTGTGTCGTGGTGGAATACGAGATACGAGTACTTGCCGTTTGTCTACAGCCTATACATCATCATCTACGTCTACATCTACATCTACGTCCACACCAAACCACTCAAGCCGCCTTTTGGTGTGTATCAGTGCCACTTCCACCTTTTCCTGTCCCAGTGCGTATGGTTCGATGGACGAACTAGTGGTGGTAAGCCTCCAAGTGGGCCAGAATCTCTCTAACTTTATCTTCAAAGCCTTTTCGCGACATATATGTAAGAGGAAGTAATGTATTGGTTGACTCTTCTACGAATGTACGCTCGCAGCAATTTAACACTAGATCCTAACGTGATATAGAAAGCCCCTCTTCAAGCGTCTGCCACAGGAGCATATTCAAGACGCTGTTGCTCTTACTAAAGGAAACTGTAACGAAACGTACATCTTTCCTATTATCTTTCTTAGTTCTGTCTGGTAAGGATCCCATACTGATGCATAATATTCTAGTATTGGTCGAACGACTGAGCTGTAAGCTACTTCCTTTGTTGATGGTCTACATTTCTGATGATTCTTCCGATGAACCTCAGTCTTGCCACCATCACACAGCCGGGAGAAATACAGGGATCCTGAAGAGCCACAGTAACCGTGTAACACATCACTTATTCCCTTGCTGTGAGGGAAAAAAAACTACCACTGTATATTCTCAGACACTTTAAACAACGAAAACGTTCGAATGTTGATAATTACCCACATTTGAAGCTGTCCCCTGTATCTAACGTTGTTTCTGTGTTGTCATGGATGAAACTAGAAATGAAGATATACAGAGGGTTGAAACGTACAGCCTTCTACGGTGGAAGAGAGTCAATGTAGCTGCCCAGCGTTATGCCCCCATCTGAAAAACTAATCAGCATGGAGACATAATAAATTCAGTTTTACATATTTCGTGATCTTGGGTATGAAACACTACAAATTTTAGTTCTAAGAATGTTCATTGTAAAAGCCCAAACGCCGAAGTTATTGATTTTACGAAGACACTAAAAAAGATCCGTATGGGGCAGGCTCCATCTGCGATATTAATGTTTTGCAACGGTTTCTCATAGAGGTATAAGAGAGGTGGAAGGAGGGGGAACTACAGACTTACGCTGTAAGTTGCGTTGAATTAGGCGCCGCCATGCTACGTACCCCAAGATGTTAACAAACTACTCTTTACGACTGGTCCTCGTTCTTAATTTCTGTGTCGTGCACGTGGCACCTGATTTAAACAGAAAATGTTACAGTACTTTCTTGACTAACACAGCGTCAAGGAAGCACTTTTAAATATTTTTTCTGGTCGTACATACATATTTGATCAGCAACACGACGCATCTCACATCGTTAATGTAACTTTCTTTTTGTTATACGTTTCGAATAATCGGGAAGTACGTGATACGATAAGGCTGCTTTCCTAATCTTGCATTTTTTTTAATACGAACTGACGAAAATGATGTTCGATCCACAGCCTCTTCCCATAAAATGCTGGGAGCGTATTTTGCTATTTGGTCAGTTTCCAATCTTTCCTTCTCATGGTGTTCACCCAGACAACTTTGCGAGTTGCATTGATAGGAAATCTAATGCTGAATGATAGAAATGAAAACTGCTACAGTAAAAGTAAATAGCACAACCAAATTCATGGATACAAAAAAGTTATCGCTTGCATCAGTACATTTACGAATGAAATGTTATTCTTTTACACTTTACACCATGATCAGAATGATTAGTACACCTGTAAATGTCACAAACTGGCATTTTTGATCAAAGCACTTGAATAAATTTCAGATCCTATACGAAAGAACTCAGCAGGCCCATAAAACAGGGAAAACCAATAGCAAATGACAGACACATAAAAAAATCCTGAAAATAAAATAAAAACCTTTGGAATATTGTAAGAAGGGAAACAGCAGCAGAACACCCAGAATTACAAAATATTAACCTCTCAGAAACGTCAGCTATATTATCAGACCCCAGAAAAAATTGCAAATAATTTTCATTTATAGTTCACAAAGGTAGCAGAAAAACTCATACAGCAAAACTCACAGTGTGAGTCAGTTCAGATGTAGGTCAAATGGTAAGACTCTGATCCTGTATCTGACTAGCGAGAAGGATATACTAGACACGATTAAGGAACACAAATCAAAACACTCGTTAGGTATAGACAATATACCTAACTTTATTACACAGAACTTTTCTCCCTCCTTAGTCAGATCTCTATTCGACATCTGCAACGGCTCACTTGCAGAGAGAGCATTGCCAAAAAAATTGAAAATTGAAAGTGAAGCCCCTCTAAGAAAAAGGGATAAAAGCAGATGTACCCAACTATAGAACGATATCACTCCTATTCAGGTTTACCAAAATAATGGAGAAAAGCTACAATAAGAGATTAATAAATTTAATAGAAAAAATAACTATTCCTCAGTCTCTCACCATGGTTTTCATAAATCCAGAGTTACTGAGACGGCCATCATTGCGTTCCTGAATGAAGCTTTAAACGCATCTGACAACTAAGAGCGTATTTCGGCAATTTTTCTAGACGTCTCTGAGGCATTTGATGTAGTAAGCGATAAAATTTTGCTTACAAAACTGGAGTATATATGTATCAGGGAACCAGCTCATGAGTGGTTAAAATATTACCTACAAAACAGGGAACAAATAACTGAACTTGCATTCCAAAAAAGGAATAACACAAAAACCTTTCACTCTGAAAAGCTGAGTATTAAGTATGGTGCACCACAAGGCTCCATTCTGGGGCCAGTTTTGTTTTTGTTCATTGTAAATGACCTGGAACCAGCCAGCCCAAATCAAAAGTATATTAAATTTGCTGATGACACAAATGTGTTAGTCAAAGGAACAACTGAACAGAACTTGTGCAATGAAATCAAAATATTCACTTCAGACATTACAAACTGGTTTTCTGCAAACAGTCTAATAATAAACATCCAAAAAAAGTTACTATGAACCTACACATTGTACAGAATAAGCCTCTGTTAGCCCCACATGTAGAGTTATGCACCAGAAACTTGGAAAATGTAAATGCCACAAAGTTTTGTAGAATATGGATTCAGGAGGGTCTGAGATGGTTCAACATACAAAATACACAACCAATAAACTGTCCTAACATTCTGGGGAAACTTGAGTGCTAGCAAAAGTTGTTTGACAGCCCAAAAGAGAGTAGTACATGCCAAGGAAAGGGCAGCTCCCAGAAGCTCGTACAAGCCTTTATCCAAGAACCTGGAAGTCCTTCCATTGCCTTGTTTATATATTTTGCAAGTAATAATTTTTTAGGAAAATCTCAGATGATAATAACCAGGTTGCAGTTCGAAACGAGGCTGTTGGCGCACACAAAACAAGGAAAAAACTAGGATCTACATATACAATATTCAAATACAGCACTGAAACGAAATCGATCATTTCAATCTGAAAACAAACTGTAGTACAAACTATCTTGTGACATCAAAAGGATCGAAAATATTTCAGCATTTAAAACAGCTCTTCATACCTACCTAGGGCAGAAGTCTTATCATGAGGTAGCTGAGTTTCTATCAGGTAAACACCTAAATGTGTAAATTACTATTGTAATAAATAGTACCAGTGGAAAACATGTATAGATTGGGTAATATGTGAAACATTAGAACAGACTGCAAAATTCAAGGATCTGTACACAATTATCTCCTCAAATACATAAAAAAAAACATTGCTAGCATAAAGAAGTAGAATATCATACAACACATTTTCATCACGATGTTATATAAATAGTAAATATCTTTTAATTTTAAATTTGTGTCTTTTATACAAAAAGCTGCAATTGTAAACTAAGGCTACAAACTGTAAATATTTTTTCAACTAGATTAATCGTCGTAGATTCCTAAACAGAGCATGATGATGTAGCACACATTTGAATCTTTTGCGCTAAAAACATGATGTACATCTACATGACTACTCTGCAATTCACATTTAAGTGCTTGGCAGAGGGTTCATCGAACCACAATCATACTATCTCTCTACCATTCCACTCCCAAACAGCGCGCGGGAAAAACGGACACCTAAACCTTTCTGTTCGAGCTCTGATTTCTCTTATTTTATTTTGATGATCATTCCTACCTATGTAGGTTGGGCTCAACAAAATATTTTCGCATTCGGAATAGAAAGTTGGTGACTGAAATTTCGTAAATAGATCTCGCCGCGACGAAAAACGTCTTTGCTTTAATGACTTCCATCCCAACTCGCGTATCATATCTGCCACACTCTCTCCCCTAATACGTCATAATACAAAACGAGATGCCCTTTTTTGCGCCCTTTCGATGTCCTCCGTCAATCCCACCTGGTAAGGATCCCACACTGCGCAGCAATATTCTAACAGAGGACGAACGAGTGTAGTGTAAGCTGTCTCTTTAGTGGACTTGTTGCATCTTCTAAGTGTCCTGCCAATGAAACGCAACCTTTGGCTCGCCTTCCCCACAATATTGTCTATGTGGTCTTTCCAGCAGCTGAAGTTGTTCGTAATTTTAACACCCAGGTACTTAGTTGAATTGACAGCCTTGAGAATTGTACTGTTTATCGAGTAATCGAATGCCAACGGATTTATTTTGGAACTCATGTGGATCACCTCACACTTTTCGTTATTTAGCGTTAACTGCCACCTGCCACATCATACAGCAATCTTTTCTAAATGTAAACTATGATCACAGGATGCAGTAAAAACGGTAGACATCATATACATAAATTTGCTTACAGCTGTTTTTTATGCAAACTCCTGTAACAGACATACAGTTTACAATCATCACATTAATTCGTGTTGTCTCATCTCATATTCTCATAATATCAGTTTGTGTCTATTTACAAAAATGATTAAGAGGAACACTGAAACAATACAATACACCGGAAGCTAATGCTCAGCAACTAACATGGCAGGTGACGGCTTCAGATCTTCGACATCATGACAACTCCCTTTATTGCACTTGCATGCGATTTCTGGCTTACCTTTTATTTTAAAGAAATGAAGATTATTGCAGACTAATATATCGAATTCTAGCATTCTAGTTGTTGTTGTAGATGGACCCATCTGTGAGTTCTACCGCCAGCCGACATATTATTACGGTGAAGAAATTCTTATCCTCATTCAAATAAACAAGGTGAGTGTATATAAGTTTTAGTTATTAATTACAAATGTGACAGATTACGAGCTAAATGGAATTCTGCAATCATAAAGATTTAGCACTGGCAAAGAGCTGAGTCTGGGCGGATGTTTCCCGCCTAGAAGAAAGTGACTAGCGCAACGACAAGGGCTAAGGTTTTAATTAATTTCCACAGAGATCCGGTTGGCTTCATGAAGAACAGAAATCCAAACCCCTCCAATACATGGGACCCTGCTCGAAGTACTCATCTGCAAAGGGAGTTTAATTTTAAAACATTAAAGTCACACCCACCAAACCTCATTGTAAGTCTAACTGCTTCTTTAAATACTCTCCCAACTTTGACATTCACACGTCTTCAGTAATTGTAACCAGTGACATCGTGCATATTACAATGAATGCAAGCCAACAGTGAGATGATCTATCCAAGGAAACCTGAGCAAATGCTTACTTCCTACCTCCACTGTAGCTCTTACTCGTTTTGTGACGACTGTTCTTGAAAAAAGACCTTTGCACGACTCCACAACCTCTACAGAATCACATTAGCTGCACGTTCCATATTTCAGCTAAACTTGTTTAAACTGCCCGTGAAATAAAATGTTCTCAACTGATCCCACAAAAGAGAAAGAACAGTAACGCCCTCTTACAGCTAAACTCTCGTCTCCCATATGCTTTGCTAATACAATCCCTCATCCAACCCTTGCGGCGGTCAGTTCTGAGACTCCCACTTCGTAAATGCACCCTCCTACAGTACTCGGCTGTTTATTGCATCGATTTCTTTATTATGTTCTGTTCAGGTGGATCTCTTTAGCGATCTCTCACGATTAAGGAGCAAGTTATAACATCTTCAGAACAAACGAAAAAAATTATCAGAATAATAAAATCTTGAACTGTTAAACCATCAAAACGATAATAATAATACTATGTATGATAAGAGCAGCAGAACCTTAAATTAAGCATTATTCAGTTGCGTAAATAGAGTTCTAGGAACATACAATGAAAAATCATTTCATTTCAGCTGACACAGCCATATTACGAGTGTCAAAGTGTACTAGGCCAGTGGCCTTACAAAATCGGTTAGTATGAGTTCTTTCTCAGTCAAAAAATAGTGAAAAACGTGCTTTTCATTTTGTGATTGTTCAGTTTTCCCATTTATATCCGTGAAAGTGTGACACTGCTGTTTGATTATCATCTGTACAAATATTTCTTTACAAATATAATATTGTATCTTCAGCGATAACTGGGAAAGATGTGACTTATTTTTTTCAGAGAGCAACATTAGTGTTTTAAGTAATAAAACGCTCGTGGACACCAAAAAGTGCATGCATGGTAAAGGCAGTTTTTTTGGTTACAGTGTTGAAAAATGTCGACATTAAAATTTTATTAGCTGAATGAAAATTGAAGGCAGGAATTCACTTTTACGAGCGTGAGCAGTCAAAATCACGCTTTGCCATATGGACCTTTGTTCCGTGTCAATTAAATGGTGAGAGCACTGGCTGTTTACACTGTCCACAGCAACGTCATAGCTGTCTGTCACCCAATGGTAATCGCAGATTTAATGACACTATTGTTTTTTGGCAGACGGAAACGTGTCACAGCATTAATCTGACTGCTGATGGGATTATATGTCAATCAACCACTATCTCGCACGTACCTCATGTCAAACAGAAGAAACGTCACAGAATTACGTCACAGTGCATATGCGATCTCACTATCTAGCTACAGTCGATGATAAATACTATGTGGCGTATATTTGTGTACTTCGCCTCACGTAGTAGACTAAAAGTACTCTCCACCACGCTTTACCGACTATCTCTGCGTGCCGGCCGCTTGCACGCACCACGTATCCTTACCCCAAGTAAATCTGTGCATACTCTGCTTACAGAGGAGTACACACAGCAGAAAAAGTTTTGCATCAGCCCAGTGCCCAGAACTCCTGAAGATAGACGTTGACTGTGGATATCGTATCACAGACACAGTCCCTTTGACTGTTCGGAGATGTCACTAAACCCGCCCAAAGATGTAAACAACCATGCATGAGTTGCCCCTATTAGACGGAGGGGGTCCGACAGCCGATCAGTTCCAGTCATTCCACCAGGAAAAAAGTACACGGCTCGTGTTGTCTGTAGTTCCACCATGCCTAGACGGTCAATACCGCGGTTCTATAGCGTCCGTATTGTTACTTTGTGCCAGGAAGGGCTCTCAACAAAGGAAGTGTGTGTGTATGTGAATACCTAAGGGACCAAACTACTTAGGTCATCGGTCCCTAGACTTACACACTACTTAAGTTAACTTAAACTAACTTACGCTAAGAACAACAACACACACCCATGCCCGAGGGAGGACTCGAACCTCCGGCGGGAAGGGCCACGCAGCCCGTGACATGGTGCCTCAAACCGCGCGGCCACTACGCGCGGCCAAAAGGGAAGTATTCAGGCGTCTCGGAGTGAACCAAAGCGATGTTGTTTGGACATGGAGGAGATACAGAGAAACAGGAACTGTAGATGACATGCCTCGCTCAGGTCGTCCAAGGGCTACTACTGCGGTGGATGACCGCTACCTACGGATTATGGCTCGGAGGAACCCTGACAGCAACGCCGCCATGTTGAACAATGCTTTTTGTGCAGCCACAGGACGTCGTGTTACGACTCAAACTCTGCGCAATAGGCTGCATGATGCGTAACTTCACTCCCGACGTCCATGGCGGTGTCCGTCTTTGCAACCACGACACCATGCAGCGAGGTACAGATGGGTCCAACACCATGCCGAATGGACCGCTCAAGATTGGTATCACGTTCTCTTCACCTATGAATGTCGCATATGTCTTCAACCACACAATAGTCGGAGACGTGTTTGGAGGTAACCCGGTCCGTCTGAACGCCTTAGACACACTGTCCAGCGAGTGCAGCAAGGTGGAGGCCCCCTGCTGTTTTGTGGTGGCATTATGTGGGGCCGACGTACGCCGCTGGTGGTCATGGAAGGCGCCTTAACGGCTGTATGATACGTGAATGCCATCCTCCGACCGATAGTGCATCCATATCGGCAGCATATTAGTGCATCCATATCGGCATCATATTGGCGAGGTATGTGTCTTCATGGACGACAATTCGTGCCCCCATCGTGCACATCCTGTGAATGACTTCCTTCAGGATGACGACATCGCTCGACTAGAGTGACCAGCATGTTCTCCAGGCATGAACCCTATCGAACATGCCTGGGATAGATTGAAAAAGGCTGTTTATGGATGACGTGACCCACCAACCACTCTGATGGATCTACACCGAGTCGCCGTTGAGGAGAGGGACAACCTGGACCGACAGTGCATTTATGAACACAGGCATGCATTAATGCAAGAAAACGTGCTACTGGATATTAGAGGTACCGGAGTGTACAGCAACCTGGACCACCACCTCTGAAGGTTTCGCTGTATGGTGGTACAACATGCAATGTGTGGTTTTCATGAGCAATCAAAAGAGCGGAAATGATGTTCATGTTGACCACTATTCCAATTTTTTGGACGGGTTCCGTAACTCTCGGAACCGAGGTGATGCAAAACGTTTGTTTGATGTGTGTATATTTTTACAGTCTCCAAGGCACACACAGAACAGAACTTTTGCTTACAACTGAATCAACGTCGTAGTTGGCTTTCAAACTTAAGGAGCGAATGAAAGAAAAAGCATAAACAAAAGTCAGTTGAGGATAATAGAATGTAGTAGAATTAAATCATGTGATTCTGTGACAGATTAGGAAACGACACTCTAAAAGTAGCAGATGCGGTTTGCTATTTGGGCAGAAAAATAAATGATGAAGGACAAAGTAGAGAGGATATAAAATGTAGACTGGCAACAACAAGAAAAGCGTTCCTGAAGAAGAGAATTTCCTTAACACTGGATATGGACTTAAATGTTAGGAACTATTTTCTTAAGGCATTTCTCTGGAGTGTTGCTTTGTACGGGAGTGAAACGTGGGTGGTGCGCTGTTCGGACGAGAAGAGAACAGAAGCTTTTGGAACGTGGTACTACAGAGGCAAGCTGAAGATTAAATCGGCAGATTGCGTAATTAATGAGGGAGTAGTGAACAGATTCGGGAGAAAAGAAATTTGTGGCGTAACTTGACTACAAGAACGGATCGGTTGATAGGGCAACTTGTGATGCATCAAAGAACTGACAATTGAATGCTGAAGTGAAGTGTGTGCATGTGGTTGCGGGTGGAGTAAAGATCGTAGAGGGGGCCAAGAGATGAATATAGCAAGCAGCGCCAGAAGGATGGAAGTTGCAGTAGGTATTCGGAGATGAAGAGACTTGCACAGGATATAGTAGCATGGAGAGCTGCAGTAAATCAATCCTCATACTGAAGACCACAACAAACAACAAAAAAAATACCGAAGTAAAAGACCTCGACATAATGAAGTTGGAAGCTGTACCTCGTATGATATGCAATCACAGGCGTCGGACAAACGAAGATTGCTAAAAGCTCATTTTGACAAATAAAACTTGCTGCCAATGATGCTCCATTTGAGATCAAAATTTGAAAGAAAGCTGATGAGACTGCTGTTGAGATTTTAACGAAAATCCTTGAAGAGAGCTGACATGTAACGATGGTACGTGACGACTGGAAACCAAAATTTTTCAAGTCTGCTACTTCCTGGGAAAGGCTTCGGAAATCATGTTATTAACTACATAAGCATCTTGCTCTTGCCTATTATATTCACTAAAGCATGCACCGGTTTTGGCTGTGTTCATTGTAATATCCTCTTTGAAACTCTGAAGGCAGCAGGGATAGAATACAGGTAGCGAAAGGTTATGTAAAACTGGAATAGAAACCAGACTACAGTTATGGGAGTCCAAGTACATGACTGAGAAGCAGTAGTTGTGAAGGAATTGCCGGCCGAAGTGGCCGAGCGGTTCTAGGCGCTACAGTCTGGAACCACGCGACCGCTACGATCGCAGGTTCGAATCCTGCCTCGGGCATGAATGTGTGTGATGTCCTTAGGTTAGTTAGGTTTAAGTAGTTCTAACTTCTAGCGGACTGATGATCACAGCAGTTAAGTCCCATAGTGCTCAGAGCCATTTGAACCATTTTTGTGAAGGAATTGAGACGGAACTGTAGCCTATCTCCGATGTTACTCTCAGTCTGCACTCTGAAGGAGCATTAAGGGAAACCAAGGAGAAATTTGGGAAGGGAATTTAAGTTCGACTGCAGTAAGCAGATTGAAACGAATGTAGCAGTTACGCAGGGAAGCAAGAACTTGCACGTGGCAGACTGGCGTGAAAACATGGATGTAGAAGAATTATATAAAAATCACCAACATCCGTATAGTTTATGTCATAAATATTATATTTCAATTGTCACTTGTGTAAGGATGTTAAAATGTAAATAATGTAATGAACTAAGAAAAAGCCCGCCATGTTTAGCGTCGACAAGCCAGACAGAAGAAGTTATTTGAAAATGAGAGGGGACAGATTTAATTTATGTCATGCGCATTGCGCAGTACCGTTGATTATGGAGAAACACTGGATCACCTTTAGTTGATGTGAACCTGCCGACTGAATGAGCAAGACAATTCGACTACATTTGTCGACATCGTTTTTTATTTATGGCAAGAAAGATCCATTTTACTTTGAACTCAATGTTTTAGCAATCGGAGGGGTAAGTTGGTGATGGAAATTTCACGAGGAGAGCCTGCCGCAACGAAGACCGCCTCTGTTTTAATGACTGCTATCCCAATTCGCGTATCATATCTGTGGCACTCTCTTCCTCGTTTCGCGATAATACAAAACTAGCTGCCCTTCTGTAGACTTTTTCGATACCCTCCCTCAGTCCCATCTGATGAGGGTCCCGCATCGCATACCGTTACTCCAGAAGAGGGTGGACAAGCATGGTTTGAGCAAACTCTTCAGTAGACCTGTTGCACTTTCTTAGTATTATGCCAATAAATCCAAGTCTTTGGTTAGCTTTCTCCACAACATTATCCACATCATCGTTCCAATTTAAGTTATTCGTAATTGTAATCCCCCTTTTTTTTTTTTTTGAGCCACCGATGACACAGCACTGCAGGGACTTATCCTTTGCACGCTCCCCGTAGACCCACATTCCCAACTGTCCACAGTCTATACGCGTAATGTACCTAGTAGATATTTGCCCATCCATTCATTATTCTAGAGAATCTGCATGGTCATCAATGGTATCTGTTCTTTCGAGAACAGTTACTATCTTCATATATGAAGGCTACCCAGCCATTGACCTTTGTCTGTACGAATGTGCAGAGGTTGCCCGAACTCTTACGGGAATCGTCACCTTAGCGTGCGCGAGTAATGAACAGATGGGCAAATATCTATTAGGTAGTTTGTTTCTAGAAGAGGGGCCACTTTCTCCGAATATTCGACTCGGAATTCGCTACTGCTTCAGGTACAGTTGGAGGGGTTGGACAAAAATATGAAAACACCGCGGGAAACATGTGCTTGAACGAACGAGTAAATGCAGCCTCCAGATGCTGTTGTATCTGACTACGAACGGCACCTGTTTAGTCTCCTCAGTACGTTGCTAGTGTCAGTGGTGGTCGGTACAGAGCTCTGTGCAGTAGTGAGCACATTATGTTGGAGACAGATAAATTCGAATGTGGGCGTGTTGTTGGTGCTTGTGCGGTGGATCTTCCTGTAACCAAGGGAGCCAAAGTGTTGGTGTTTCATGAGGCACCGTATCCAAGATTAATACCACGTACAGGAAAAGCGGAAATACATCATCCGCTAATTTACAATGCCCACAAAAGTGTGTTTCGAATCGTTGTGACGGACGTTTATCAAAGAGGATTGTGCCGAAAAATCAGAGGACGACAAATGCAAAAGCCAGCGCAGAACTGGATGTTGCACTGGCGAACCCTGCCAGCAGCAGGGAATTACAGGGTGAACGGAATTCCAAAACCTCTCATCAGTGATCCAAATACCCGTAACACGAAAGCTTGGCGCCCGAGCCATAAAACCTGGACTGTGGAACAATGGAAGAATGTCATTTTGTCGGATGAGTCTTGTTGCACACTGCTTCCAACTTCTGGCCGGGTTTACGTCTCAGGAATGAAATGTGGCGGGGGTTCGGTGATGATCTGGTCTTCCGTGGGCTTCATGCTTACCCTGCGAGGTCGCATTACTGCCAACAATTTCGTGACCGTTTTGGCTCATCAGGTCCATGCCATGGCACAATGTTTATCCTCCAATAGTGATGCTGTGTTCCAAGACGACAGGGCCATCTGTTCACAGACCTCGCATCCTCGAGCAGTGGCTTTGCGACCGCGAGGATAAATTGTTGCATTTTCCCTAGCCACCAGTCACCACATCTCAATACTACTGAGCCTCTGTGATGTACCAGGTGATCAAAAAGTCAGTATAAATTTGAAAACTGAATAAATCACGGAATAATGTAGATAGAGAGGTACAAATTGACACACATGCTTGGAATGTCATGGGGTTTTATTAGAACCAAAAAAATACAAAAGTTCAAAAAACGTCCGACAGATGGCGCTTCATCTGATCAGAATAGCAATAATTAGCATAACAAAGTAAGACAGAGCAAAGATAATGTTCTTTACAGGAAATGCTCAATATGTCCACCATCATTCCTCAACAATAGCTGTAGTCGAGGAATAATGTTGCCAACAGCACTGTAAAGCATGTCCGCAGTTATAGTGAGGCATTGGCGTCGGATGTTGTCTTTCAGCATCCCTAGAGATGTCGGGCGATCACGATACACTTGCGACTTCAGATAACCCCAAAGCCAATAATCGCACGGACTGAGGTCTGGGGACCTGGGAGGCCAAGCATGACAAAAGTGGAGGCTGAGCACACGATCATCACCAAATGACGCGCGCAAGGGATCTTTCACGCGTCTAGCAATATGGGGTGGAGCGCCATCCTGCATAAACATCGTACGTTCCAGCAGGTGTTTATCAGCCAGGCTGGGGATGATGCGATCCTGTAACATATCGGCGTACCTCTCACCAGTCACGGTAGCAGTTACAAAACCAGAATCACGCATTTCCTCGAAGAAAAAAAGGCCCGATAACGGTAGATTTGGTAAATCCAACCCATACCGTGACTTTCTCGTCGTGCAATGGAGTTTCCACGACAGTCCTAGGATTTTCGGTAGCAGCTGTGGGCGTTGACAGACCCTCGGAGCGTGAAATGAGCTTCGTCGGTCCACAACACGTTACTCAACCAATCGTCATCTTCCGTCATCTTTTGAAACGCCCACACCGCAAATGCCATCCGCTTCACTAAATCGCCAGGTAACAGTTCATGATGCCGATGGATTTTGTACGGATAGTATCGGAGGGTACGCCTAAGTGCCAACCAAACAGTAGTGTATGGAATGCCGATGCGACGTGCGACTGCACGAGCGCTGACTTCCCCGTGCATAGACGAACCCGCTACAGTGTCCATTTCTTCCTGAACTGTCTCAGGAGCATTACAGCTTGTGCTCGGTCGGCCACTACGGGGTCTATCGTCTAAATAACCCGTGGCTTCGAAGTTCGAAATCATTCTCGCCACAGCTGCATTTGTCAACGGATCTTTATCCGTTCGAATCCCCTTCATATGGCGATAGGATCGTAACGCTGAACTAGCACATTCCCCATTCTGATAATACAGCTTCACTAAAAGCGGCTTTTCAGGCAACGTCAACATGCAGCGACGGCTGGCGCATCTGATTCTCTCTCTCATTACAGCTCCTTTTGTAATGTTGTTGCTTTAATTTGCTCTGAAAGCGGTGCTGATAGACAATGAAAGCGGGTTAAAAGCTGTGAGCTGACAGGGGAAGTTAACCTTGCATTACTGCGCAACTGTTTCACCAAGTATCCAGTCTAGCTTAACAAATTCTCAACCAGACTAACACTAATTATAATCTTTTAATAGTCATACGACAACCGGTGATATATATATATATATATATATATATATATATATACACTCCTGGAAATGGAAAAAAGAACACATTGACACCGGTATGTCAGACCCACCATACTTGCTCCGGACACTGCGAGAGGGCTGTACAAGCAATGATCACACGCACGGCACAGCGGACACACCAGGAACCGCGGTGCTGGCCGTCGAATGGCGCTAGCTGCGCAGCATTTGTGCACCGCCGCCGTCAGTGTCAGCCAGTTTGCCGTGGCATACGGAGCTCCATCGCAGTCTTTAACACTGGTAGCATGCCGCGACAGCGTGGACGTGAACCGTATGTGCAGTTGACGGACTTTGAGCGAGGGCGTATAGTGGGCATGCGGGAGGCCGGGTGGACGTACCGCCGAATTGCTCAACACGTGGGGCGTGAGGTCTCCACAGTACATCGATGTTGTCGCCAGTGGCCGGCGGAAGGTGCACGTGCCCGTCGACCTGAGACCGGACCGCAGCGACGCACGGATGCACGCCAAGACCGTAGGATCCTACGCAGTGCCGTAGGGGACCGCACCGCCACTTCCCAGCAAATTAGGGACACTGTTGCTCCTGGGGTATCTGCTAGGACCATTCGCAACCGTCTCCATGAAGCTGTGCTACGGTCCCGGACACCGTTAGGCCGTCTTCCGCTCACGCCCCAACATCGTGCAGCCCGCCTCCAGTGGTGTCGCGACAGGCGTGAATGGAGGGACGAATGGAGACGTGTCGTCTTCAGCGATGAGAGTCGCTTCTGCCTTGGTGCCAATGATGGTCGTATGCGTGTTTGGCGCCGTGCAGGTGAGCACCACAATCAGGACTGCATACGACCGAGGCACACAGGGCCAACACCCGGCATCATGGTGTGGGGAGCGATCTCCTACACCGGCCGTACACCACTGGTGATCGTCGAGGGGACACCGAATAGTGCACAGTACATCCAAACCGTCATCGAACCCATCGTTCTACCATTCCTAGACCGGCAAGGGAACTTGCTGTTCCAACAGGACAATGCACGTCCGCATGTATCCCGTGCCACCCAACGTGCTCTAGAAGGTGTAAGTCAACTACCCTGGCCAGCAAGATCTCCGGATCTGTCCCCCATTGAGCATGTTTGGGACTGGATGAAGCGTCGTCTCACGCGATCTGCACGTGCAAGCCGTTCCACAGGACTACATCCAGCATCTCTACGATCGTCTCCATGGGAGAATAGCAGCCTGAATTGCTGCGAAAGGTGGATATACACTGTACTAGTGCCGACATTGTGCATGCTCTGTTGCCTGTGTCTATGTGCCTGTGGTTCTGTCAGTGTGATCATGTGATGTATCTGACCCCAGGAATGTGTCAATAAAGTTTCCCCTTCCTGGGAAAATGAATTCACTGTGTTCTTATTTCAATTTCCAGGAGTGTATATATAAAAGAGAATTTAAATAAAAAGAAATAAATCAGTTTATATTTGGAAATTTATTTTAACATTGATCATTGAAATTTCAGCATATTAAACTTGATTCATAACTAAACTGGTGCCTTATTTAGGATTGTGAAAATGTGAGTTTGTAATCTTACGGAACACATCAAATATGGCGCCAAGATTGGGAGACTGCATACAACACTGCATTCATAAAGTAACACACAAAGAACGTTGAAACATATGAAAGAGGAAATTAACCACAACCAACCGATTCAATTTTTACCCAAAGAAGTTACGTTCGTAGTGCAATCCTGTCCATCATGAAATTACCACCCAGTGGTGTACTAAATTCATACTAACTCTCTGTGAAATCTTCCCGAGAAGAATAGCTGAGGGGTACTTTGATGCTTACACCACATGCTTCACGTGGTCAACTTGGTTTACACAAAGAGTGTAACTCCACAATAATTTTGATAACTAAAATAAATTACATTGAAACGCAATTTACTAAAGAAAAACCTCAAACTGGTTACTATCGTCTTATTATTAACCTGATGGGTCAAACAATTGTATAAGCACGTGGTACTGGTCTCACAAAGTACGCCCCACGTGGGTTGAACATAAAGAAAAGTTGCTATATTGAAAAATATTGTCAAGACGAGACGTTATAATCTCACGCACTTCGCATTTAAGATCTTAGTTAGAGTTACTTATCAACACGTGGTTCCACTTTACTCACAAAATAGTGACAAAGCAACTACCGGAAGATATTCTGAACTTCACACTCGAATTACACTGCGTTGCAATTTAAGATAACATTAGATATTTTAGAGCTAAACCTGAAATAAAGGTGATTAAATTTTCAGTTAGGCTGAACTTAAGAAATCCATTGTCCTACGGACTTAGCAGACACGCGCTTAGCTGGAGATCTTACCACTTCAGACGCTCGCCACGGACAGACTGGCGTGGTAACTTCCTGAGGGTGGCTCACAAATACAAACGGAAGTGGCCAGCGAGGCAGCTTCCTGTACCAACATGACAAGGGACGGACAGGACTATACTAAGGATAGAAACCTCTTTGCTTTTAGAAAGTGTAGCTACCTGTTCCGACGTTGGTCCTACTGTTCTCTAGCAGACAGGCTCGTCTGCTACCATCCAGCATGCAACTAGAAATACATTTGCTCATTCATCCTCTCACACAGAAGGGAAGGGGTATGACAGTATCTTATCATATACAGTATATAAAAGAAAGCGGATGTAGGTTCCGTATGAGACTGTGTGACATGAATTACATATAAACTGTGTTTTAAAGTGTAGTAGTGAGACAGCTCGTTCTTGTTTATGTGTAAAAGTAACACGTTTCACTGCTCAGTCTCCTCCCAGATAGCCAGAAACACCACAGTAAATTTAGAAGAGGAATTTATGCCGTAAATGACAACAGATTTAAGAAATTAACATGAAAGGAATCCAACAGAGACCTTTCACTTTTATACACGATTGTCATGCGCAGTCACTGACGTTTGGTTGTCCAGCGCCATCTGTCGGACATTTTGCGGACTTTGTTTTTTTTTGTTCTAATAAAACCCCATGTCATTCCAAGCATGTGTGTCAATTTTTACCTCTCTATCTACATTGTTCCGTTGTTTATAAAGTTTTCAAATTTATACTGACTTGTTGATCACCCGGTACTTTGGAGAGAAGTGAGCGTGGTCACCATCGACCTCCATTATCGTTACCTGAACTTACAATGGTGTGAGATTCCCATGAAAACCATACAGGAGCTGTATTTATCCATTCAGAGTCGGCTGGAAGCCTTTTTGAATGCTAACAGTTTTCCGGAAACGTGTTGGGCATGGTAAGGTGTTGTTTTGTGATGTTTCCATATTTTTTCCACCCCCTGTACCTTTCCCCTGTCGAACGTAGTCAGTTGCTATTCAACTGCACATTCATTTATTTCGTAGCGGAACTCTGATGTGATCTTCAGTGAAGCACGTTAGGAAGCCAGAATTTAGTATTTCACATTATGTTTTTGTCTTCTTCCATTTTTTGCCGTTATAAACAAACCCTATATGAAAGACGATTAATTTTACATAGCAAAAATCTGCAGGTATTTTTGCAACTTGCTAGCTTCATATTGATTTTAAATTATTTAAAGATTTTCGCAATACCGTTTGTTTCTTTTAATTTGTGACGCTGACGCGTCAGCATCCGCGCTGTGATAGCCCCGGCAGATAAAAAGTAACGTGTTTTATCTGATACTTAGTCGTCGAACAGGGCATCTCATTCTGAAGAGGACTGTCACCAGCTGCGGATGCGGAGGTGCAGTATCTCTGTTCACTACAGACGGAGTTTTTCATCGCAGAGTTGTACCGCTGCAAGATGCGTCTGCTCGTACTAATTATTTCTCACGCGTTATTGAAGAAATCATTCAGTCATAAAAATGACAATTTCGCATCTTATAGTCTCACATCGCTACTTGACAATGACCAAGTGGCTATGTGCAAAATAGTCCATTCGCTAAACAATAGATAACATTGGTGTGTGCTTCGTAACTCGTCTCTATGGCAAGGGTTCCCAAACTTTTCTTCTGACTGAGAACTTTGGGAATACTGGTATTCTGATGGAACATCTTGTGTATTTTGAAGCTTAATAAAAAAATTTAAAAATAGAAGAAACTGTTTTTAGTGATTATTTCAGTTTTAAGTCGTTAGTAATGACGTAGAAATCATAATCAAATTTAAAAAAATATTAATGTCATCAAAATGGCCAAAGAAGAACGCCATCTTACGAGGCTGTTCAGAAAGTAAGGTCAGATCGGGCGCGGAATGGAACCGCAGCGAAAATCCTACGAGGCTCTGCACAGATGTTTTGGGCAGTGTCTCTAGTATGCCTGTCGATGCGTCACGTCACTCTTTTCAGTTCTGAGAGCTTAAAGATTCCTAGACAGTGTCACCCGCTAAGTATAAGGGCCTGGTAAGAGATTTCGCCTGATGTGATGCAGCCCGCAAAACAAAACTGACGTGTTTCCTTCTTCATGACAGTGAAAAGTGGACATATTTAGGTGGACTAGACAACAGTCTGTGAATGGTTTCAAAATGAGTGGAAATTTCATGTTACGAGAGCGAAGCAGTCGCGTGTGACATCTTTGAAATAGAGGGCTTACGACTGTGACACTGATATCTCAGAACTTGTGTATCTTTGGCTCAGTTGTAGAGCAGAGAGTAGTTGAGTGTTGGACAAGGATTTAACTGGCAGTGCTTTTAGCATAGTGCATACTGGAGGAGGCTTTTGCTGAAGAAAATTGTTAGGAATTATTGATTTTATGGAAGGACTTACAGACGCAACATTTATGGAACAGAGATAATGAATTTGCATTATGGATGTGTTTTTAAGGTAATAATTTTTGCTGGGGCGTACTGATAATGGCAGCGACCCTTGCAACAGAACAGTCCACTTCCTCACCTCCGTTTAGGTGATTTCAATGTAATTCACTTCAGTTTCCATAAACGTAAAAGCATTGCCTTGTAAGACTTTTGTAAAGAAAGTAAAGTTTTCGGTTTTCTGTGTGTTTTTGGTTCTTCTGAAATAGAAGTTTAAAATACAGCGCTGTCATGTAATGAAAGCATTAGAATTTACGTTTCAATTTAGGAAGTTTTTTTTTTTGGATGAGAAAATCATCCCAATCTTTCTCCCAGTAGTTTAGTTTCACTTTATCTTGTTTTAGTTGGTGAAATTTTTTCATGTTGTGCTGTTGCTGCTTATTATGCTGTAATTTTTCAGGTGAGATCCTTTTTACATTTTGTTCATTCATTCGTTCCTCATCTCACGTTTCCATTGCGAAAATTCTAAGCATTTTCTTTGTAATTCAGATTTTTAGTGGGGCCATGAACAGTGTATGTTTCATAGAATTCGAACTTAATTTCATGTTTCAATTTTTTTGGGCGATGCAGTTAGATTTTGGTGTTATTTTTGAGCAACATTTTTTTATTTAATTTCCTGCACTGTGAACCCAGTTAGTTTTGTCTTTACGTAAATGTGTGCACTGAAGGACGCTGTTCACAGCAGTAACTTCAGGTCCACTTTTTTGTAACGGAGGACAGTATATTCAGTCCTAAGTAAAAAAACAGGCAAACATTTTACTGCTCATGACCGAACGAACGGAGCATCTTGTCAGAGCATATAACTTCCAGCAGTTATTGGCTGCCCTAGGCAGGGACAATAAGCTGCCCCTGCAGCGTTTTAAAAGGGAAGTGTTTGATCGCCCACAATACAGTACGTAAATGGCTCCCTCAGAGTTTCATCTCTGCTCACATGAAATGCTGGCTATGAAGACAACATTTTGGCACAGACAACGAGCTTTAGGCCAGTGTAGAGAATTGTCGGAAAGCACACAGGTGGCTGCCTTCTTTGACGAGGGCATTGGAAAGTTGGTAGAACACTACAACAAATGTCTAAGTGGGAGCGACGACTACATAGACAAGTAGCTGAAAGGTTGCAAATAAAAACATTTTTAATTTTCGCAGTGGTTACCATTTCGTGACCAATCGGACCTTAACTTTCCGTATAGCCCTCGTATTAATAGTTTTTTGGGGAGCATTTCGTACGCACAACATCAGTGTTGGCGGAACACAGTTTGGGGAGCCCTGCTGTCAAGGTATCTCAAGATTGTAGCCATTTTGTGGCGCTAGTGTCGTTTGTGAAACTTGTTTGTTATTCATCCTTCGTAAATACTAATTCTTTTAATGTGAAATCGGAGTGTTGAAATTTGATTTATTTTCAGCAATACTTTTATCTTTAAGACTTTCTGAGAAATCAACTGCTTCGATAATATGGTTATACCTGGTCATAATACCCTCAGTTGGCAATAGTGGTCGCTTTTTAGAAAAATATTTTGGGTCTCAGTTCTACAGCTACATCCATACTCCGCAAGCCACCTGACGGTGTGTGGCGGAGAGTATCTTGAATACCTCTATCGGTTCTCCCTTCTATTCCAGTCTCGTATTGTTTGCGGAAAGAAAGATTGTCGGTATGCCTCTGTGTGGGCTCTAATCTCTCTGATTTTATCCTCATGGTCTCTTCGCGAGATATACGTAAGGTGGAGCAATATACTGCTTGGCTCCTCGGTGAAGATATGTTCTCGAAACTTCAACAAAAGCCCGTACCGAGCTACTGAGCGTCTCTCTTGCAAAGTCTTCCACTGGAGTTTATCTATCATCTCCGTCACGCTTTCGCGATTACTAAATGATCCTATAACGAAGCGCGCTGCTCTCCGTTGGATCTTCTCTATCTTTTCTATCAAACCCATCTGGTACAGATCCCACACCAGTGAGCAGTATTCAAGCAATGGGCGAACAAGTGTACTGTAACCTACTTCCTTTGTTTTCGGATTGCATTTCCTTAGGATTCTTGCAATGAATCTCAGTCTGGCATCTGCTTTACCGACGATTAATTTTATATGGTCGTTCCATTTAAAATCACTCTTAATGCCTACTCCCAGATAATTTATATAATTATCTGCTTCCAGTTGCTGACCTGCTATATTGTAGCTAAATGATAAAGGATCTTTCTTCTTATGTATTCGTAGCACGTTACACTTGTCTACATTGAGATTCAATTGCCATTCCCTGCACCATGCGTCAATTCATTGCATATCCTGCTGCATTTCAGCACAATTTTCCATTGTTACAACCTCTCGATATACTACAGCATCATCCGCAAAAATCCTCAGTGAACTTACGATGTTATCCACAAGGTTATTTATGTATATTGTGAATAGCAACGGTCCTATGACACTCCCCTGCGGCACGCCTGAAATCACTCTTACTTCGGAAGACTTCTCTCCATTGAGAAATAGATGCTGCGTTCTGTTATCTAGGAACTCTTCCATCCAATCACTCAATTAGTCTGATAGTCCATATGCGCTTACTTTGTTCATTAAACAACTGTGGGGAACTGTATCGAACGCCTTGCGGCAGTCAAGAAACACGGCATCTACCTGTGAACCCGTGTCTATGGCCCTCTGAGTCTCGTGGACGAATAGCGCGAGCTGGGTTTCACACGAACGTCTTTTTCGAAATCCGTGCTGATTCCTACAGAGTAGATTTCTAGTGTCCAGAAAAGTCGCTATACTCGAGCATAATACGTGTTCCAAAATTCTACAACTGATTGACGTTAGAGACATAGGTCTATAGGTCTGCAGTTAGTCAGATAATTCTGAAGACTGGAATACATCCAAAGTAGAGGAAAATTCATCCAATACAACTTCTTATAGAGAATTTCTATTTGCACTAGAAAGAAGACTACCCGGATTCTGGAAGCTGCCATAAACGGTATTGGTGTGATGCTGAATAAAGACCCTAATCAGTCTGACGGATTCCATATGAAAAGCAACCTGAGAGCGTTAAACCAAGCTAAAAGGTGGCTTTTTTCACGAAGGTTTCGTCCAAAACGACTGAGACTTGGACTGTGCTACTTATTGTGAAGATGGCGTGAAAGAAGTGAAAAATGGTTCAAATGGCTCTATGGTACTTAACATCTGAGATCATCAGTCCCCTACACTTAAAACTACTTAAACCTAACTAACCTAAGGACATTAAACACATCTATGCGCGAGGCAGGATTTGAACCCGCAACCGTAGAAGCAGCTCGGTTCCGGACGGAAGCGGCTAGAACCGCGCGGCCACAGTGGCCGGCCGAAAGAAGTGATACTATGTGAAATTTGTTGTGTATTCGTTCATATGAAATGTGTTGGACTTACCGAGGAAGATGCAGATTTGCTCATCTGTGCAAAAAGCTTAAAATTATGCTTGCTCCTAGTGTAGCATTCGTGTTCCGGCCCCGATACATTACGCGCCTGACTGAATATACAAGTCTCAAACTGCCGAGTAGTCAAGTTACGCGTCGTGTTATTTTGTCTGCTCTCCCACGACTACACACGTTTATTCGGTTATATTAAAACCGTCCTCCCTCGGGACTTGAGACCTCACTAGAGACAGCGCCATCAGCACAAGCGAAGAGCTGGATACCATTGTTTACGCTCTCCAGCGGCCGTTGTCGGCTTTATTTGGATCGCAAAGCAGACAGTTGCTTTACGAAAATAGATGCGCGTAAGATAGCTATGTTAACTGTTAGCGATTGCTGAAGAAGAGTGGAGAATATCACAAGAAGAGTCTGGAATTGTCAATGGTTCGGACGGCGAATTGTTGGCAGAGGAACATCACATAACCCTGTACATACTAGTTGAATTTATTTGTTAACCCAGTTGCATTTTCATCCCATTTTCGATTTCAAATTTAATGTAGTTAAGATATAATGTGTGCCCCGCCTATCACATTTGCCTCCCATCCACAATGCGGATCCTCTCCGACTTAGTTCCTTTCCCACCCGTCCTCCTCTTCCTTGAATGGATACGGATGCTTTACACCTCCAGAAAACTTGATCCCCCTCACCCGCTTGTCTTTCTCATCCTTTCCCAACCTCGTCCACTGCAGCGCCTGTATACCTGCATCCCACCCGCTCTCCATCTTACCACCCTCCATACCCTTGCCCAAGGTGGCTTCCGCCAACTTCCCCTCCCGGAAGATGCCCTCGTCCCCTCTGTCTACCTGTCCTACCAGATTTAATCCTCCCCTTCCTCCTCCTGTGTTTTTCCTCCAGGGTACCCTCTTTCCCTTCTCTCCCTCTTCACTTCCTCCCTCCTCTCTCCCTCACCTCCCCCCTCCCCATGCTTCCACCCCCCCCCATACCCTCTACCCTCTCCCTCTCATATTCTCTCCACCTGGCATCCTTCCACCCTCCTCCCCTCTACCCTCCCGTATTTCCCTGGGTCAGCCTACCCCCCCCCCCTTTTTTTCGTGCAACAGTGTGTTTGTAGTGCGCAGTAGATCTCCATCATTGTGTTAGTGTTTCTCTTCATCTTAGTGCAACAGTGTTTCTTCGTCAGTGCTCCTACATTCACGTGTTCAACCGTCTGCCTACGTTTGTGCACTGAGCTGAACTTCCCTGTGCGACCAGTACCTTCCGTGAATGACTTCCTTTCATTTGTCTGTCTCCTGATTTTATCCTACTTGTACATCTGTTTTTATGTCTTCATGTTTTCTGTATGTTTTTTTCTGTGGCCGAAGAACGGCGTAGATAGTCTGCTGCCAGCCTACTTTTTGTAAGGGTACAAAATAACAATAAAGGAAAAAAAGATATAATGTCTAACGTTAGTTTGCACATCCATAACTTCTGTATTCTCAATGTTGTATTGACTACCAACACTGAAATAAAGTACTTCGCCACAAGGACTTCAAGATCGAGATTCGTTTCGTAATTTCATTCGAATTTTCAATTTTTTCGAAGCTGCTCACCATCATCGATAAATATAATTAACGCTAGATCAAAACATGACCCACTCTATTAACCTATATATAGACAGGGTGAATCACTAATTATTGTCACCCAGAATAACTCCGAAAGTATGATAGGAGCTAAAAGGTCTGTGGGACAAATGTTGCATGGGACAATGGGGGCCATAGTATGGCGGTTTTTTGTTGCTAGGTGGGGTTGCATCCGAGATATGAAGGTCAACTTTGTATTTTTAAATAGGATGCTATAGTTTGGTACTCATTTTCTGTTAGTGGCTATTGAGACGAATCCAATGATGTGTAACAGTAAGAGCTTTGAAGGTCAACGAAGGTCAAAAAGCTGACATGAAGCTCCATTTGCAGAAGGTGTTCGAAGTGATGATCATTGGTATCAGTACAGTGCTGCAATCTTCTAATCATGGACTGAGTGGTATTCCTTATCACTTCGGCACTTATCGAAGCAATCGTGCAATAGTAAATATTCGCCGAATAAGGTGTATCTGTCTAACGTGCATTGACATGTAAACACCATTCGACGTTTTCACAATACAACACCAATAGGAACAGTAAGATTAGTATCGCCGAATCAAGCGAATGTGAATGATGTATTCTTTCAAAGAACAAGTCTATATGCTTTTCATTTACGGAGAAAAATGGCTCTGAACACTATGGGACTTAACATCTGAGGTCATCAGTCCCCCAGATCTTAGAACTACTTAAACCTAACTAACCTAATGACATCACACACATCCATGCCCGAGGCAGGGTTCGAACCTACGACCGTAGCGGTCGCGCAGTTCCAGACTGAAGCGCCTAGAACCGCTCGGCCACGTCGGGCGGCTGTTTACGGAGAAAGCCAACGAAATTGAGTGAGAGCTAGAGACTTACACGCTGAAAGATATCCTCAACGTACTCACCCTACGCCGGCCAGGGTGGCCGAGCGGTTCTAGGCGCTACAGTCTGGAACAGCGCGACCGCTACGGTCGCGAGTTAGAATCCTGCCTCTCGCATGGGTGTGTGTGATGTCCTTAGGTTAGTTAGGTTTAAGTAGTTCTAAGTTCTAGGGGACTGATGACGTCAGAAGTTAAGTCCCATAGTGCTCAGAGCCATTTTGAATTCACCCTACACGTCGTACATTTAAATATGTTTGTGATAAACTGAGAACAACTGGCTCTTTAATGCATCGGAGACATATCCGGTAAAGGAAAGTTACTAGCGAGGAAACGCAAATTGGTACTCTTGCCACTGTGGTTTTAGATCCTTCTGTTAGTTCGCGTCAAATCGCAAGGGAATCTGGCGTGAGCCAGAGTAGTGTTCTTCGTGTTCTGCATCGTCGTAAATATCGTCCTCACCATATCAATCTCCACCAAGAATTAACTGGTACGTATTGTGCGTTGCATTGAATTCTGCCGATGGGCTCGACTACAGATCCAGAGGGATGACACATTTATTAATTTGATTTTATTTACTGGCGAGGCTACAATCACGAACCATGGCAATGTTAATTTGCAAAACATGCATTATTGGGCAAGTGAAAATCCATGTTGGCTGCGGAAGTTGCAGACCAAAAACCGTCTTCGGTCAATGTATGGTGTGGTATTTTGGAGGACAGAACTATAGGCCCCTATTCCATCGAAGGAAATCTTAATGGTAGGAAGTACACCACATTCCTGTAAGAAACATTAGGTCTGTTATTGGAAGAAATGCCTTTAGGAACAAGGAACAGAATGTGGTATCAGCAAAATGGGTGTCCAGGACATTTTTCGCTGATGGCTAGAAATGAGATGCAAAGACAATTCCCAAATCGTGGGATTGGACCCGTAGGAGACGTGTTGTGGCTGGGTCGTTCGCCAGACTTGACGCCTCTGGATTTTTTCTTGTTGTTTGACATTGTTTATAAAGACGTTCCAACTACACCTGAAGATATGCGAGATAGAATTGTCAGAGCATTTGCTTCGATAATTTCCGATGTGATAAGAATACCACTCAGTCCATGATAATAAGACTGCAGCACTGCATTGATACCAGTGGCCATCACCTCGAACACCTTCTGTAAATGGACGTTCATGCCCCCCTTGTGAACTTCGTTCACCTTCAAAGACCTTACTGTTACACATAATTGGATTCGTCTCGATACCGCCATCAGAAAATAAGTATCAAACTATAGCAACCCATTTAAAAAAACAAAGTTGACCTTCATACCTCTGAAGCGACCCCACCTAGCAACAAAAACCAATGTCGTATTGTGGTCCCTGTTGACCCGCGCAACGATTGTCCAATAAACTTTTCAGTTCCTATCACACTTTCGGAGTTATTCTTGGTGGCAATAGTTAGTGACTCACTCTGTAGAAAGTTTCATAATAGCGAAAATTTCCTGTATGTAACTTGTGTTTACTTTTTGACGTAGACTGGCAGTCACATTAAGATTTCTGGTCACTGAGAAAATATTCCAGTCGTTGGCCTTTGCGGATACATTATTTACAATAAATACCATACTTCTCAGATAATACTTATGTTAAAGAAATGAGAAAGACCAAGATCAATTTAGAAAACAAATGGTGAAAAAAAAATTTTTGGAGGACACAATGTTAATTCCAATAGGCAACAACACTATTGGCTACGCTAAAACTTCAATCAAGTATGCTCTACTCCATATATGAAACACAGAGTCTAAAGACTTTTTATACAACTGATATTACTTGATATTTAATATGCAAACTGTACCAAAAAAGTCGTGCTTTTGATACATCGTCATTGTGCCAAAGCACTGAAACGGCGTTCTTTCGTAGCACACAAGTAATAACAGAACAAACAACAGGAAGATGCTACATACCGACATATAGTTTGGTATCTATAGCGACGCGTGTTCGAGATATCTTCAATTTGCTGATGTTTTGAAACAGCTTATATGCGTACCACGTGCTCTATGAGAAAGAAAACCACAAAATACGGTATCTGACGCCATGCAATATGGCTCCTCTGTTCTGCTTCCGACGTAAAAGAATGACACAGTTCGTTGGACACGTTCCTCTTCAGGAGACAGATATCTAACAAGCCTTATTGTTTATCTTACGCTCTGCAGTATACTGGAACTGGAATTCCAAGCTGTAACGTCACCAGATCCTTATCTGCGTGCGTTTTTACATCCCGTGAGAAGATGGCTTAAATGAGAGCTACTGTCGCACGCTTTGAATCGCCACAGTCGCCGCATTCGAATCTGCTCAATTAGCGCTGTGCACGAGCGAGACAAATTAAAATCGCATATTTACTTGAAAGCCCTTATTCCTGGATAATTCTCTGCACTGATATATTTATGAAGTCAGAATTAAAAAGGACGCCTGCTTCGCTTTTATCTGCAAGGTAGTTATGATTATCACATGGTATCGATGACGGTGGATTCAGCAGACATCGGCCGAAGAAAACCGATCTTTTCAAATCAGTGAGAAGCTAATTTCGAATACCTGTAGACACGTGATTCGAGCTCTATTAAAAAGTCCGACACTCACATTAAAGACGCAATTATGGTTCAAATAAAACTAGAAGTGATATGTCGATATTTCACATACGGCGATTGCATCTTTCCAGTACAGTGAGGTGACAAAAGTCACGAGATACCTACTGTTGCGGCCACATGTAGTTACCGTTGCTTCACGCAGTGGAGAATGGCAAAACAGAGGCAACCGGCGACCGAGGCGTTCCGAAGTAGGCAGGCACAGACAACCTTGCTGGCAGCAGCAGTCTACCCACAGGCTGGCGCAAGGATGCACACAGACCGAGCGCCGAGCGAAGCCTGGAGAGTGCTGAGTAAGGGGAAGTGAGGCCAGCACGCTAAGTTACGCTACAATATACTGCGGGAGTAATAACAACAAGCTACCACCGAGGGTAAAAGACGTCCTCCTGCCGGATATAAATTGTGGAGCGCAGGCAGCAACAGACAGAAGCCATTAAGAAGCAGTTCGGATCTGAGGACGGACGTGGTCCGTGTCCGAATGTTCGGTCTTCGTAGGTGATGATTCCGTAAGTCTGTTCCAGTTCGCAGGAGTCATCTGTTCGCTGTCAGATGTCAACTTCAGCTCTGGAGGTCGGCCCAAGTTCGGTCGGCACCACCGCTGACTGACTACAGCGAGAACTTCCAGCAGGACCGGCCACAGCGTGGTCTCGGTCACAGGCGCCGCCGGGGACGGACACCCGGACTCCACGGCAACCCGACCCCACGGCGTGTGTTCCGTCCATGACGGGACCTCGCGGACTTCGTGATTGACGGCTTCCCAGCCGCAGGTGCAGCAGGCGTCAGCAGCTGACCTCACGGCGACGAGTCTATCTCAACCACAGGGCATCCTGGCTTCAGCGGAGCACTGGTGGCCTGAGGCTCCCGAGTGCGATCAACGGCGCGCGTTGCTCGCATTGTCGGAGAGTCTACACAGCAGCATCCAGGTGGAGGGTACCGCAGGGCTGGGCAGCGACGACGAGGGAGAAATTGTAAAGAAAGTTCAATAAACAATTGTAAAACTCCACGCCGTCTCGGTCTTTGGCCCAGCCACTGTGTCTGCTGCTAACAAGTGGTGCAGAAGACGTAACACTACTAAGATCATGCCGGACCTCGTCTTTACCGGTGTAGTGCAGAAACTCGACATGGCGTGAAGTCGGTGGAAATACCTGCAGAAATGCTGAGCCATGCAGCCTTTTCAGCCATCCATAATTGCGAAAACCCAGCGAGGTGGAGCACCGGTTAGCACACTGGACTGGCATTCTGGAGGATGACTGTCCAACCCCGCGTCCGGCCATCCTGATTTAGGTTTTCCGTGATTTACCTAAATCACTTCAGGTAAATGCCGGGATCTTTTCTTTGACAGGGCATGGCCGACTTCCTTCCCCATCCTCCCTTAAACCGATAAGACCGATGACCTCGCTGTTTCTTCCCCCATATCAACTGCCCCCATAATTGCGAAAGTGTTGCCGGCACAGGATTTTGTGCACGAACTGACCACTCGATTATGTCCCAGAAATTTCGATGGCCATTTCCCATCAATGATCGGTTCAGCTGGACCAGAGTACCCAATCCATTCTGTGTAAACACAGACCACCCCATTATGGAGCCACCAACAGATTGCACAGAGCCTTGTTCATAACTTGGGTCCTTCGTGGGATTTGCATCACATTCAAATCCTACCATCAGGACTTACCAACCAAAATTGGTCCTCATCTCATCAGGTCCCGGTTTTACAGTCGTGTAGGCTCCAACCAATTTGACCACGAGCTCAGGAGGGGCGCTGGAGGCGTTGTCGTGCCGTTAGCAAAGGCATTCGCGTCGGTCGTCTGCTGCCATAGCAAAAAATAAGGAAGAAAAAAAAAAGGTTCAAATGGCTCTGAGCACTACAGGACTTAACTGCTGAGGTCATCAGCCCCCTAGAACTTAGAACTGCTTAAACTTAACTAACCCAAGAACATCACACACATCCATGCCCGAGGCAGGATTCGAAGCTGCGACCGTAGCAGTCGCGCGGTTCCAGACTGTAGCGCCTAGAACCGCTCGGCCACTCCGGCCGGCGCTGCCATAGCCCATTAACGCCAATTTGGCATCACTGTTCTAATAGATACGTTCGTCGTACGTCCCACGTCCATTTTTGCGGTTACATCACGCAGTGTTGCTTGTCTGTTAGCACTGAAAACTCTGTGCAAACGCCAGTGCTCCTGGTCGCTCCACTGAAAGCCGTCGGCCGCTGCGTTGTCCATGGTGAGAGGTTATGCCTGAAATCTGGTGGTCTCGGCACATTCTTGACACGGTTAATCTCGGAATATTGGATTCCCTAACGATATCAGAAATGGAATCTCGTATGCGTCTAGCTCCAACTGCCATTCTGCGTTCAAAGTCCGTTAATTCCCCGTCGTGCGCCCACAATCGCGTCGCTGACCCCTCCACACGAATCACCTGAGTACAGACGACATCTCGGCCAATTTATTGCCCTTTCATACCTTGTGTACGCTACACTAAAATCACTGGGGGGAAGGTGTCAAAAAAAGATTAATCATGTTGGTGCGTAGAATGTATGAGATTGGCGAAGTACCATCGTACTTCCGGAAAAACACCATCCACACAGTGCAATAGATTGTAAGAGCCGATAAGTGCGAGAGTAATCGCACAATCAGCTTAACATATCAAGCACCCAAGCTGCTGACTCGAATAATATACAGAAGAATGGAAAAGAAAATTGAACGAGTGTTACATGATGAGCAGCTCGACTTTAGAAAAGGTAAACGCTTCAGAGAGGCAGTTCTAACATTGAGATTGATAATGGATGCAAGAATAAAGAAAAATGAAGAGAGATTCACAGGATACGTCGACCGTGAAAAAGCTTTCGTCAACATAAAATGATGAAAGAGGTTCGGAATTCTGAGAAAAATAGGGGTAAGCTATAGGGAAAGACAGGTAATATATAATATTTATAAAAGCCGAGAGGGAACAATAAGAATGGAAGACCAAGAACGTAATGCTCTGATTAAAAAGGGTGTAAAACAGAGATGTAGTCTTCCGCCCCTCTGTTCCATGTATGCAGCGAAGACGGAATGACGGAAATAAAAGGAGGATTCAAGGGTGGAATTAAAATTCGACGTGAACGGATATCAATGATAAAATTCGCTGATGACATTGTTATCCTCAGTGAAAGGAAGAAGAATTACAGGAACTGCTGAATGGAGTGAACATTGATTGAGAGTAAACCGAAGCAAGACGAAAGTGATGAGAACTGACAGAAATGAGAACAGCGAGAAAATTAACATAAGGATTGGTGATCACAAAGCAGATGAAGTAAAGAAATTCTGCTGCCCAGGTAGCAAAATAACCAATGACTGATGAAGCAAGGAGGACATAAAAAGCAGAATAGCGCTGGCCAAAAGGCCAGGAGAAGTCTAGCAGTATCAAACATAGGGCTTAATTTGAGGAAGAAATTTCCGAGAACGTACGTGTGGAGCGCAGCATTCTATGGTAGTGAAACATAGGCTGTGGGAAAAATGGATGAGGAGAGTTTCTAAGAATGTGAGATGTGGTGCTACAGAAGACTGTTAGGTGGACCTGAAAGGTAAGGAATGAGGAGGTTCTCTGGAGAATCGGTGAGGAAAGGAATATATGGAAAACACTGCTGACGAGAAGAACGGACTCGGTGATAGGACATCTGTTAAAACATTACAGAATTACTTACATGATACTAGAAGGTACTGTAGATGGGAAAAACTGTAGAGAAAATCAGAAATTGGAATACACCCGGCACATAACTGAGGATGTGGGTTGCAAGTGCTACTCTGAGATGAAGAGGTTGACATGAGAGAGGAATTCGCATCAAACCAGTCGGAAGACTGATGAAACGAAAAAAAAAAAGAAACGCGATACTATCGCCATCTGTATATACGCATGTCACTATCCCTATTTCAAAGCTTTTGTGGGATATGTTGGGTGGTACTGACGATGCCCTAAATATTAATTTAAAAGATAATATTTTCACTCTTGCTGCTTTGGACCCTAGATACTACGAAATATTAAATATAATCTACATCGCATTTTGGAGCTATGCTTTGAGCAAGTGCATTAAAAGGCACTGTAATAAGTTGATTCCCTTAGTTAAAAGCTACACTCAATCTAAAATAATATTGCCACCAGAACCCTTGTTACCTCCTTTCTCAAATCCAGTGGGCAAGTGTTCAAAGAGCACTGAAGTTTCCAGACCTAGAATCCGATTATCTGAATATACTGCCAGTGTTGCACTAATTGTCACGGTTTTTAGAAGAAAATGAGCTGCTGTGAAACCACAAATACACCTTTCCTTAATGAAATACAGTAATATTGGTTGGTGCATAATTTCGTAGCGTTCCTTAAGTTCAATATACACAACAGATACACATAACAAAGACTTTTGTCCCTCTCTTTCACTATTTACAGCGTCTGCCAACGCTGGGTAACTTTTAGTTTACGCGACTATAGAAATCATATGATTTTGAGGCGAAGAACATGTCGAGCCATGTTCTGAGAGCATTTTCATCCGGAAAGGAAGTTGATTCAGTTTGTTCGTTAGAGAGCGAGAAAGGTGAAAATCTGAGGACGCAAGATCAGGCGAAGAAAGTGGGTGGGGAATCACTTTGAACCCAACTCCTTGTAAGCGTATTGTCATATCGCTGGCTTAGTTGTGGAGTATCTTTGTGGGCAGCCGCGTCTGGAGTGAGTCGAGCGCGGGACACGGAACTGTTATGTTGTGTAGTGTGTAGCTCTGCATGTGAGAGGCATTGTTAGTATTCAGGCTGAAGTGATGCTACAAGTGCTATTACATTAAATTGATTAAATTTGGAAGTAATTCAGAGGAAAGTGCGTCAAGATGTAATTAAAAATGAGCAGTGCTGCAGATAACGTATTTGTGTATCCTCTCGTTGCGGGTTGCACAGTATCAATCATCCGCGCCATGTTCGATCTCCCAGAATGAACTGATGTGAATCAGTAGAAATTAGTCACCATAAAAGAGTGCAGTCAAGTGCCAGTGTCTCGTAGCGAGCGTGAGGACGTGCGTTCGATCATCGCGTTCCGCATTATCGACAATCAGCCGCGCGGCGGCGGTTACGCGCACGCTTCTACAAGTGAGAACTGAGAACTGAAAAATTAACTTTACGAACAGTGTTATATCATTACTAGTGACAAGGAGGACTATTACCAGATATCTGCAAGTGTGACGAGCGTAAGAACTTTCGTTCGATCATTCGGCTTCCGCATCATCAACAATCACCCGCGTCGTGTCGGTTACGCGTACGCTCGTCCGAATGATATTTTGGACTTTTAATCATCAAAATTGTTAATTGGGATAAACATTTACGATTTAGAGTGTAAACAGTGCAACCTGTGGTTTCCATATCGTCTCAGAATATAGATGTTCATACCAGACTTAGGACAGTGTTGTGTTTTAACATTGAGTGGCTTCCCTAACCCGCTTGCATATTTCGATAGATAATTTCAGGCAAACCAGCAGCAGTGTGGAGCATAATAGTACCACCGCCGCGGGATTACCAGGTACGTGGAGTGGACAGGGCGGACGGTCACGAAACGTGAAGTCAGTTTTAGGTACCCCCCACCCATTCGTACTCCCGGGCGTGTTACATCCTGAATTGTGTTTTTTGTCATTCTGTGGGAATGCAGGCGGGCTTTCTTGTGGAGTAGCATCGCTTCACGCAGTGTTCCTAGTCGTTGTTCTTTGACTGCACCTGCAGGACGTCACAGATGTTGACATTAAGTGTCAACAGTGATTTTGACACCTAGAGAAAGAAATTCGTCGGCTGATCCACCACATGCATAACATTATCTTTTGTGGATGTGCACAGGTCTATGTATTGGGAGTTGCTATTTTGCTTGGGCTCAACCCTTCCTTTCTTTTCCTCATGTTAGCATAAAGATGCCGTTTCTTGTCGCGAGTAGGGATACAGGACAGGAATGGTCGGTGTTGTTCACGAGCCAATTGATGATGAGCAATCAGGGATGAACACAGGGCCAACCACTGATTTTTGTGACTCTGCCTTAGAGCATGCGGTACCCATACACCTGATATTTGCACCTTCCCCATAGAATGCAAATATCGCACGATAGTGGAATGATGACAGTTTATCACACTTGCCGTTTCTCGAATACACTGATGTGGATAGTTTTAGATTAGGGCGTTGAAACGATCTTCATCAAACCCTGAATGAGGTGAGTCACTAATGTCAAAATAATCTTCCTTAAAACGAGAAAACAATTTTCTAGCTGTGCTCTTTCCAAGGCGCAAATGTTTCTGGCTACTTCCGCTTCTGTCAGCCCTCTATTCAATTCAGACATGGCAGTGGTGACACGTAAGATTGCCATCCATGGCGATATAAAGAGACCATCACCATTACGAACCTACTTGTCCCAACATCCTGACAAGACCCAATTTTGCCCTGATTTCGTAAAAATACTGCTACGAGCTTGGCTCATGTACTGCAGTAACGCCATCTGTTAGCGCAACATGTAAATGCAGCCTCATTTTTTTATGTCAACAAGTTTATGTTGACTAGGTCGTCTCACAGATGGCGCTGCATGTTGCGTATCCTGCATCGACGATGCAAGCACCTTATAGATTTAGCGGCATCATTCGAGAAAATACCATCCTTCTCCAATAGTACACGGCTGGAACTATTGTATTTAAGCAGCGCCACGCAGAAGAATCAGGCAGTTTGCATTTGAAAAGCGATCTGAGAAATGGTTCTTTCCAACCATAATATGAACAACAAATGCAAGTTAGTAATGATTGAGTGTTTGATGTGGATATAGGTCGTGAAATGTATAGTGACGTTGGGGGTTGAACCCCTCTACCATCCTCCACACCTACACATCCTTAATCCATCTCATACTCTGTTATGCCAGTCCCGCCTGGATATCTGCCCCCTCCCACCCTCCCCCCAAATTCTGTAAATCCCTCCAGATCCTCAAGCACCATAGCACTATACACTCTGTCTCGCCGTCCGTATACGCCTCCCGTCCCCCACGTGGGTCTTCTATGACCTCATTCCTTTCCCCAGTCTCCTCCTATTCCTCGAACATATCCACATACTCTACACCTCCCGCCACCTTGATCCCCCTCACCCCCTGGTTGCCCCTCTCCTCTCCCATCCCCGCCACCTGCCACGTCTTCACTGTTGTGTCCCCCCTACCCTCCATCTCTACACCCTTCATCTCCTTTGCCAATGTGGCTTCCATAAACTACCCCTCCTAGATGATGCCCTCTCCCACTCCATTTATCCCTCCTATCAACTCTGATCCTCAAACCCCCCTCCTTTCCTCCATCCTTTTCTTGGGCTCCCTCTCCCCCCTTCCATCCTCTTTTTTCCCCACCTACCCTCCCTCTGCCCCCCTTCTCTCCCCTGAGTCCTTTTGCATTTCCCTCCTCTGCCTTTTCCCATTCCCTCTTGCGTCTGCCCTGCCCCTCCCCCCCTTATGAGTCCTCTCCCTCCTTTGGTTCTCCCCTTTCGTTTTTCCTCTCCTCCCTCCTTGTTTTCCCCTCATCTGTCCAGGTCCACCCCCCCCCCCCAGCTGCCCTAGGCTATGGTGTGCCTCTTTGTGCCGACATTTTAGTGCATTGTTTACAGTGAGTGTTCAGTGTTGTGTGGTTTTTCCGAAGTGTTGTGAACGGCCATCATACTGTCGCTGGGTGTGATTTTATATCTCTTGCGAACAGAAACCGGACTGTCGCCATGTTTTTTAATTGTCTGTCTACTATGTTACCTGTCTGCATCCTGTGTATTTTTATTCGCTTTGCCAACCCTTTGTTTTACGTTTTAACTTTCCCCAATTTTCCGCCGTTTTACAATTTAAGTCACCGTTTTATCGCCTGCTTTTATTGTTTCTTAACTTCTCCTTACATTTTAAAAAGTCTGCAGGCTGCAGAGCAGCGTAATAAGCTGCTGCCAGCCCGCCCCCTTCGGGGGAAATCGAAATACAATAAAGGAAAAAAAAATATAGTGCCGTTGGGGGTTGAACCCCTCTGCCATCCTCCTCACCTACAAATCCTTAATATATCCCTTCCTCTGAGCGCCATGCACTTCGACTCGTCTTCTGTATACGCCTCCCGTCCCCCACGCAGGTCTCTACGACCTAATTCCTTTCCTCCATCTGCTCCTCCCACCTTGATCCCCCTCATCCCCCAGTTTCTCCTCTCCTCTCTAACCCCCTCCCTCTGCCAAGCCTTCACTGTTGTGTCCCCCCTACCCTCTAGCTGTACACCCTTCATCTCCTTTCCCAAGGCGGCTTCCGTCAACTCCCCCTCCCGGATGATGCCCTCTCTCCCTCTATTTATCCCTCCTACCAACTCTGCTCCTCACCTCCCCCTCTCTTCTTCTGTCCTTTTACTGGGCTCCCTCTCTCCCCCTTACATCCTGCTTTTTCCCTGCCTACCCTCTCTCTGCCTCCGTTCTCTCCCCCCGAGTCCTTTCGTATTCCCCTCCTCTGCCTTTCCCCATACCCTCTCGCGTCTACCCTGCCCCCACCCCACTCCCTTATGAGTCCTCTCTGTCGATGCCCCCCCCCCCACTTCGTTTTTCCTCTCCTCCCCCCTTTTTTCCCTCATATGTTCAGGTTCACCCAATCTGCTCTTGGCTGTGGTGTGTCATATTCGTGCCAACTTTTTGATGCAGTGTTTCAAGTCAGTGTTAAGTGTTGTGCGTCTTTTCCAAAGTGTCGCAAACGGAAATCATACTGTCGCTGGGTGTGATTGTTATATCTCTTGCGAACAGGAACAAGACTCCTCATCAGGTTTCCTTCCATGGGGTAGTGGTTGAACTGTGTAAGCGTTCACTCGAGCATGAACAACTGCTACAATTCCGCACTGCATTGATAATGACCTGACACAGGTCGAAATCTGATCTGCGTTGTGACTATAAATGTCATATTAAAGCAACTTAATTCTACGACTGATTGCTGCTCTATCTAACCCAAGAAACAAGACTGTTTTTAATTGCCTGTCTACTATTTTACCTATCTGCTTCCTGTGTATTTATTAGCATCACCAGCCCTTTGTTTTCTGTTTTAACTTTCCCAATTTTCCGCCATTTTACAATTTAAGTCGTCGTTTTTTATTCGCCTGCTTTTATTGTTTATTATCTTCTTCTAAGAAGGAGGCGTACTAAACTGCTGCCAGACCGCCCCATTTGGGGAGGGGGAGGGGGGGGGGGGGAATCGAAACTCAAGAAAGGAAAAAAAATGTAATGACGTGTACTTCGATGACTAAAGTGTTATTTTCGACCGTTTACCGTCTAAAAAAACTTATCATAGTTAACGAAAATTCCTAAGGACGGAAAGAGAGAGTCACTTTTCGAATGATTAACGAAAGAGCGCTCTTTTGTCGAGAAAGGACTTATGGATCAGAAAGCGTTGTGTGAGATTTGTATCTGTTTCATCTCAGTAACTCACGGAGGTAAAGCAGATGTGAGGCGTCCCATCTCTACGAAGAATCGTGAAAACAGATTCGTGGTAGCATCGACATCAAAGCCTATTTCTACATTCATGATTAAAGAAGATATGCAGGAAGAATTGTTCGTTGCTGCTGCAGAACTAACAACATCTTATAAAGCTGTCACGGATTAAAAATCCTTCTGTTCTCTTGGCTGTACCGTAAGACTGAATGCCAGAATGCATCCTGACTCCAAAGTCGCCGCAAAGCAGTCCACAGCCAGGGCAAAAGCCACAGCGACTGTTAAAAATGTTCTCGCACCACACTCCGTGTCCGAATACGTAAAACAAATGCAAGAAGTTTCATTTTACGGCACAGGCACCGATGCATCGAACCACAAGGCTGAAAAACTGTGTCCTTTAGTTGTTCAATGCTTTACCGAAACTGACGGACTCTAAGAGAAGCTGTTGAAATTTGATTCGCTGAATAACGAAACATAGGAGACAATTGTAAAGTTTCGTCTAGATACCTTAAGACAACTGCATATTGCATTAGATAAATTAATCACTTTCTGTGGAGAGGATACCAGTACCAACATCGGAGGATTTTATCGACGCGGCCAGCGGAATGTGTTTTACTAAATTAAATAACAAGGCAAAAATGTTGAAGGGATTGGATGCCCTGTCCATATTCTACACAATACTGTATCAAGCGCTGCTAGAGTCTTTAGCTGTCGACATGGAAATGATCGTCATGAAAATATTTAATTATTTTCGAATATACATGGTAAGGACAGAGAAGATGAAAGAGTTCTGCATATATGGTGATGTCAATTATCAGACTCTTCTGTGCACTCAGAAGCTAGATAGTTCTTGTTAATGTCCAGAGTTGAGAGAATTTTTTAAGCTTTGGATTCCATTAAAACAGTTTTTTGATGCCGAAGATAGGTCAGGCGTGAGGGTGCTGTTTATGTTTAGTCATAGTCTACTGGCGGCTTGCAAATTTTTATAAACAGCTTTCTCCTCTGGATGGCATAATATTTTGTTCCCTCCCAGTTACATAGGTCGGAATCACCGTCAGAATAAAATAAATCAGAGCTCTCACGGAAACGCTTAGGTGTTCATTTTCCCCATGCGCCGATGCGCTGTTCGACAATGCAATGGTAGAAACACAGTTTACAAACTGTCTCCTCCCACTGCCCCCCCCCTCCAGCCGAATATGAAAGAGAGAATTATCATGTAGACGCTATCATTATAAAGAGAGAAGGGAACCGAAACCAGAATGGGATTTAGTGCACTGTGTTGCTTCATAAACTGAATTTATGACCGGGTCTTTCTTAATACCGTAGGCCTCTAGAAGAGCGTAGCGTTCCGAAAGATTGGAAAACGGCACAGGTCATCCCCGTTTTCAAGAAGGCACGTCGAACAGATGTGCATAACTATAGACCTATATCTCTAACGTCGATCAATTGTAGAATTTTGGAACACCCATTATGTTCGAGTGTAATGACTTTTCTGGAGACTAGAAATCTATTCTGTAGGAATCAGCATGGGTTTCGAAAAAGACGATCGTGTGAAACCCAGCTCGCGCTATTCGTCCACGAGACTCAGAGGGCCATAGACACGGGTTCCCAGGTAGATGCCGTGTTTCTTGACTTCCGCAAGGCGTTCGATACATTTCCTCACAGTCGTTTAATGAACAACGTAAGAGCATATGGACTATCAGACCAATTGTGTGAATGGATTGAAGAGTTCCTAGATAACAGAACACAGCATGCCATTCTCAATGGAGAGAGGTCTTCTGAAGTAAGAGTGATTTCAGGTGTTCCGCAGGGGAGTGTCATAGGAACGTTGCTATTCACAATATTGATAAATGACCTTGTGGATAACATCGTAAGTTCACTGAGGTTTTTTGCGGATGATGCTGTAGTATATCGAGAGGTTGTAACAATAGAAAATTGTACTGAAATGCTGGAGGATCTGCAACGAACTGACGCTTGGTGCATGGAATGGCAATTGAATCTCAATATAGACAAGTGAAATGTGCTGCGAATACATAGAAAGAAAGATCCTTTATCATTTAGCAACAATATATCAGGTCAGCAACTGGAAGCTATTAATTCCATAAGTTATCTGGGAGTACACATTAGTCTCTTTCCACGAACAATACGAGACTGGAATAGAAGGGAGAACCTATACAGGTATTCAAGGCACTCTCCGCCACACACCGTGAGGTGGATTGCGGAGTATTGATGTAGATGTAGAATAAGCAAGGCGCTACGCAGTTACTGGAACATAACACATGTACTGCACGCACTATAAGCCATCAGAGTTACTCGTCACCCTTGCTGGATTAGTAGTTGATGAGTGTTATAAGGCTTCACCGTAAATACGAATGTCTTATCATTCTCGATATCGCTCAAATCCGTGGCGGCATTCTTTGGCTGCAGAACCACATCAGATTTTAGAGCTGCTGTCATCTCACAGCTTTCGCATTAGATACACTTTTCAAGTTTCTGTGAGAAGAGCAGAAACGAATAGGTTTATGTGGCTTTTAAATATTTTGTGAGTTCTTTCTCTTCCTTTACTTAAAGATATTTCTTATTATTATTCCTCATGTGGCCAACGACCTTGCCGCAGCTGTAACACCAGTTCCAGACAGATCACCGAAGTTACGAGCTCTCGGGCTTGGCTAACTCTTGGAAGGGTCATCATTAAGGTCTGCCAAGCACTGTTGAGGAACGGCTTCCTTCAGCAATCCTGAGGCTTATTGAGGAAATACTTAACTGAGGAGTAACGGCTCCGGTCACGAAAGATGACAAGGACTGGAAGAGCGGTGTGCTGACCACATGAACTTCCATACGCGTCTTCGGCTGAGGATGACACTGCGTTCGGTAAGTAGCATTGGGCCGTCTGAAGCCCGTTCTGACGCAGTTCTTAGCATTCCTTATGTACGTTAGTTCGACAGTCTTGTCGGTTATAAATTGCTCTGCATATTGCTGTTCGAGACTGGATCTTAGGAAAATGCTGGTGACACACTAATACAACCCTTCTTGGGACATAGAAATGGTCCCTAACCCAAGGACTATCCAAAACACATGACCCTACCTGTTTATCACCAACAGAACCCGAGGTATGAACCCCGTAAGAATCCCGTTTTTCCACGTGGTGTTTTAGAACATTTTATGTAGCGCATCAGTGATGGGCTAAACTGCGATTTTCCGATATCAGTTATTTCTGTGAATGCTACTTTTCAGTATCTGTTATTCTTAACTGTGATTTGTCGCGGTTAAGAGTCGCAGTTAAGGAACATAGGTCGTGTATCCCTCCGCCACTGCTATTTCTGCGACTTCTGCGATTTCTGCTACTTCTGCGATTTCTGTGACTTCTGCTACTTCTGCGATTTCTGTGACTCCTGCGACTTACCACCGTATGAAAAAGTTACATCTGTCCACACAGAAAATTGCATCTCAACAAACCTGTCATTGGTAAGTATGTTTTACGTTTTTTCTTCCGTTGGCTTTAATTTTGTATTAAAGAAACAGCTGTGAAAATATTAATAGTGTAATTAATATGTAAGTAGCCGTACAGTACCGTAATAGGTCGTGTTTAGAAAATGAATCCTAACATATTGTTATGTTCACAGGTACCTGAACTACATTTCAGTCACTCAGTAAAGTGATAACTCAAAATATCATTGTCAACAGATCTGAAGAAATTGTCACTGCGTCTTTAGACCGTTTTCGTCAGACGAGAGGTTAGTTTCTAAGCGTTTCGATAGACTTAATTACTTCAGTGAGATCGTTCTTGCAAATGTGATATTCATTATAGCAAATATTAGCAATCTACTTTGTCAATTATATTGCTAGTAATTAGTGACAGCAAAAATTGTTTAATAATCCTTGTGTTTCTGCAGACGCAGTTCTGAGTCTGATTACTGGTTGCTGTACGTATCTATCCACATCAAGGCTGTTGAGAGAGACTCGTGAAGATTCAAGACAGCTCTTAGAGGATTTGCAGTTTAAAAGTGAAATAATTGTGAAATAAGTGTGTGAGATTAAACTGTGTTTTATTGAAGTTGTTGTGCGATTTTAAAGGAATAATAAATGTTAAATACAGTGAGTGAATAATAAAAATCTCATTTTCCACATGTTAAGCCGTCCAATACCCGTAATTTTCCGCCACGTACTTATTGGTAAACACTTGTTGGAGAGTGACATGCCGCCCCCCCTCCCCCTTTCTCCACAATCTTGGTGTGGCACTGACCTGTAACATATCCCGAAGTCTACAATATGCATTTTGAGGCTGTTGATATGAAAGTGGGAAGTACAGATCCTCCAGTTAAATCAGGAATAGCTTAAGTGCATTACTTGAAAGTAACACAGGAAAAGCTTACTTATGTAGGTGGTAGTAGTGTCGGCAAAAAGTTCTTGTGTGTGAAGTTGCCATGTAGAACACCAGGTGTATATTTTTTATCCCGAGTCTTGAACTGCGTCGGAACAAAAGTGAGGCATTCATATGACTGTTTTCATTTCTCTACACTTATACAGATGTCAGTTCTGCTGTGTTAACATTGCAAAGTCCTGTAGGCATGTGGAGTATTAACCAAAACTGTCATATTGGAAGCAGAATCAAACACATTTGTTACATTACTTGATATTTTCAGGAGAAAAAGGCAATGTTGCTTCTTATTAATATAATACATTCAGAGTCACAGCAGTATTTGACCAACCATAACTGATGCTGAATGTGCATGTCGTCATATAATATGAAGGGCTTATTTCCATAGTGGTACAAGTCCATTACCTCCACTTTTCTGTCTATAATGCTTCTGAAATTAATGATCCAAACAAACATAAATAAAGGTTCATCTCTAGCAAGAAGCCATATGCTTGAATATTTCTGGTATCTCAACTGCAGATTTTTCAGCGCTCATTTAACTTTACGACTCTGTATCTCAAAATGAACAAAAATGGACTTGTGCCACTATTGAAATAAGCCCTTCATATGCACAAACAGCACATCTATCTCGTGAGGCACAAGGCTCTTATAACGAAGTACGTATGTCGGTCAACAGATGGCACAAGGAAAAGTATGTTAACTGCGCTTTTTAGTTGCTACTTGCGACTCTTAGTTGCGACTTGTCACGGAAATCGCAGTTTGACTCGATAGCGTGTCGCAGAGATGAGCGTAGTACGAACTTTGGCCAACAGATGGCACTGTTAACTGCGCTTTTTAGTTGCTACTTGCGACTTCTAGCCGCGACTTGTCACTGAAATCGCAGAAAGGAGTATGGAATTCGGCCAGCAGATGGCTCACGGCGTTGAATGTGAAATGCTACTTGCGACTGCTAACTGTGACTGAAATCGCAGTTAGATTTTGTAAAGTTGTTATTGTGATATCTGTGACTTCTCAATCACTGTGATTTCTAACAGATACGCTATTTCCTGCCCACCACTATAGCGCATGCTGTCGCAAGCGTACAAATTCTGGGAAGTGACAGAATTGTGGACAGTTCTGTGCTCGTGCATCTGATCTTCTTGGAGACCAAAATATCTGACATATGGGAATCAGTACGAATTCACCAAGGAACTATCTTATGAGATTCATATTTCTCAGCGCGTCCCTGAGAGCTAGGACATAATAGATAGCGGTCTCAAAGTTGATGTTGTCTTCCTTCACTTCCGAAAGACGTTCCACATAGTTCTACAAAGTCACTCAGTGAACAAAATTTGATCTGTCGCAATTTCGGGCCAAAATATTTGATTGGATTCAGAATATTTTAGGAGATAGATCTCAACTCGTCACTCTTAACCGAGTGAAGAGAATGTGTAGTTACCTTAGGGTGTCCTCCAGGTTCAGTATACACACAAATTATCTGACAAATTACGATGGGAGTTCCGTTACGCTCTTCGAGCATGATACTGCTGTACGCAGGAAAGTGGCACTGCCAAAAACTGTGGAAAAGTGGGGGAAAACCTGTCAGAAGATTTACGCTCGCTACAGGGACTGACACTTCACCCTCGACAAAAATAAATGTAAGGTATTGGGCATCAACGGGAGGATACATCCATTATTATTCTAAACACTCCGTGGAAGATAGGCGGATTTACTTTCTTAAAGACAATGTAAATCCCAGACGCAACTGCCTAATGCTAAAATAATACGAGTGTTTGTTTTCTATTCCCGCATACAACGTCACTGTGGAAAGAATATTTTCGCTGATGTTGATCCAACGGACTGATGAAAGAAATCGACTGCTGCCAGGGACTGTGGAATCAGTCTTGCAGTGCCAGCTTAGCTACAAGATGACTTGCAAGAAGTTTTAGAAATACGTAAAAGGGAATAAAGACCTGCTGGAAAAGGTGAAATTTTCAATAAATATAATGTACCCATTACTTCCGCCGCATCAAGTTCCACGCAGTTGTGTTCTGAATAAAAAGTAATTATACTAAATAATTTTTACTTCATTTCTTCACCCCCATCTCCGACTGTCCCGACGACGTCCCAGCTACGTAGATGTGGCAATCCTAGGCATGCGTTATTTTTTGTGAGGTAGGGGTGGGGAAGTCCGATCGGTTAAAACTTGTAGTGGTATTTTAGTTCTGAATAACCGGAATTTTCGGTATTTATTTGACCTCGGTTATTTTTAGTAGTAAGCGAGCAAAAACCAAAGTATCAGGCGTAGCAGCAGTGGTAAAATTGTTCGTTTTTTTTTTTAACAATTCTTATCTCAGAAATCGGTTATTTTGCGCAGTCGTAACGGTCGAGTTAAACTGGCGGGAAAGAAAACAATACATCCGAAAACCGATTGTTTCAGCGACAATCGCCGTCCCTAGTGTGGAGGAGTCGTCATCGTTGAGCTTCCGCATTGAGCAGCAGCTTGCAGCCGAGTCGGCGGTAAACAGCATGAAGAATTTGGCAGAAAAATAGTGAACAGTCGAAAGTCTTATGCCACATAGTTAGATTAGAGATTAGATTAGATTAGTACTTGTTCCATGGATCATGAATTCGACACTTCATAATGATGTGGAACGTGTCAGATTAATAAAAGGTGTCTATACAAGATATTACATTACACAAAATATTGTATGACACTTAATTTTTTAATTTTTTTGCGTGGGTTGGGGAAATTACCCACTTACTATATATCCAAAAATTCACCTAATGAGTAGAAGGAGTTGCCATTAAAAAATTCTTTTAATTTCCTTTTAAATGCTATATGGCTATCTGTCAGACTTTTGATGCTATTAGGTAAGTGACCAAAGACTTTTGTGGCAGCACAATTTACCCCCTGTGAGCCAAAGTTAGATGTAACCTTGAGTAGTGAAGATCATCCTTTCTCCTAGTGTTGTAGCCATGTACACTGCTATTACTTCTGAATTCGTTCGGATTGTTAATAACAAATTTCATAAGTGAATATATATATATATATATATATATATATATATATATATATATATATATATTGTGAGGCTACAGTGAAGATCTCTAGCTCTTTAAATAAGTGTCTGCAGGAAGATCTTGAGCTCCAGAAATTATTCTGATTACACGCTTTTGTGCAATGAACACTCTTTTACTCAATGATGAGTTGCCCTGGAATATGATGCCACACGAAAGCAGAGAATGAAAATAGGCGTGGTAAGCTAATTTACTGAGATGTATATTGCCAAAATTTGCAATGACCCTAATAGCATAATTAGCTGAACTCAAACGTTCCAGCAGATCCTCAGTGTGTTTTCTCCAGTCCAACCCCTCATCAATGCATACACCTAGAAATTTTGAATATTCTACCTTAGCTACCGATTTCTGATCGAAGTCTATATTTATTAATGGTGTCATTCCATTTACTGTATGGAACTGTATATACTGTGTTTTGTCAATGTTTAATGAGAGCTCGTTTGCAGAGAACCACTTAATGATTTTCTGAAAAACATCTTTTACAATTTCACCAGTTAATTCTTGTCTGCTGGGTGTGGTAGCTATACTTGTATCATCAGCAAAAAGTACCAGCTTTGCATCTTCGGGAATATAGAATGGAAAGTTACGGTATATTAATAATTTTTACTTATGGACCGTCTGACAGCAGCTGAATAAAACACAATTTTAGTGCCATACGCGTTTCGCCTTTATTTTCTGCAAGGCATCATCAGTGGCAGGTTGTGTGGACAATTTCCTACATATTACGCTCCTGTTGCATTTTTGGTGTTGTTCTTCTTAACACCAAAAATGCAACAGGAGCGTAATATGTAGGAAATTGTCCACACAACCTGCCACTGATGATGCCTTGCAGAAAATAAAGGCGAAACGCGTATGGCACTAAAATTGTGTTTTATTCAGCTGCTGTCAGACGGTCCATAAGTAAAAATTATTAATATACCGTAATATTACACGCAACTGAGGAAGACAGGACTATAAAAGTCGAAGAATGGAAAGTGATTGATATATATATAAAGAACAGTAGAGGACCCAAGACCGAACCTTGTGGCACCCCATTCTTGATTGTTCCCCAGTCTGAGAAATCGCCAATTTTTTTGCATATTATGTGAACTGATTATTTCAACTTTCTGCACTCTTCCAGTTAGGTATGATTTAAACCATTTGAGCACTTTCCCATTCATACCACAGTACTTGAGCTTATCTAGAAGTATTCCATGATTTACACAATCAAAAGCCTTTGATAGATCACAAAAAATCCCAACAGGTGACTTCCGGTTGCTCAGAGCATTTAATATTTCATTAGTGAAAGTATATATAGCATTTTACATTGAAAAACCCTTCTGGAAACCAAACTGACATTTTGTTAAAACTTTATTTTTACAAAGGTGTGAAGCTACTCTACAATACATTACTTTTTCAAGAATTTTGGATAAGGCAGTCAGAAGAAATATTGAGCAGTAGTTGTTGACATCAGACGTATCCCCTTTTTTGTGCAGTGTTTTAACAATGGCATACTTCAGTCTATCTGGCAAAATACCCTGCTTCAGTGGGCTATTACATATGTGGATAAAATTTCCACTTATTTCTTGGGACAAGCTTTTATTATCCTGCTGGAAATGCCATCAATTCCATGCGAGCTTTTATTCTTTAGAGAATTTATTGTCTTCCTAATTCCATAAGGAGAGGTGGGTGGAATTTCAATTGTATCAAATTGTGTGGGTAAGGCCTCTTCCATTAACTGCCTTGCTTCTTCTAATGAACGTTTAGATCCTATTTTCTCTACAACATTTAAAATATGATTATTCAAAATGTTTTCGACTTTTGGCTTGTTGTTTATCAAGTTTCCATTCGCTTTGATGGAGGTGCGTCATCCTGTACTCTTGGTTGCCCTGTACTAGCTGAGCATCATGACAATATTCCAAGTTGTTTTGATTTTGTTATCGGAGGTATTAATCTCAGACATGATGCACATGCTTCTGAACTTTTTAATAACCTTTCTTAACGTAGCACAGTGGTTTTTATAATATTTGGCTGTATCTGGGTCATTACTCTTTCTTGTTGTTGGATACAGTTCCATTTTGTGGTTACAAGATATTTTTATTCCTTTAGTAAGCCAAGGTTTTTTGCATAGTTTCTTATAATTAGATTTAACTACTTTCTTGGGGAAACAGTTTCCAAATTCTCTTACAGGAGTATCATGAATAAGTTATATTTTAAATTAGCATCAAGTTCCTTGTACACCTCATTCCAGTCTAACTGCTGAAGATATTCTCTGAAATTTCTAATTGTTGAGTCATTAATTGAATGCACAACTTTGGAGGGTAGTTTTGAATTATTGAATGGAGGTATGTCATATACTGTAAATAGCTGAGCATCATGATCAGAAAGGCCATTCACAACAGGACAAGAATTTATGTTTTTGAACCTATCTTGGTCTATAAAAGTGTTATCTATCAATGTGCTGCTGTCCTTTACTACCCGAGTAGGAAAATTAATGACAGATGTCCAAATGAAAGAACCGAGCAAGACTTCCAGGTCATTCTTCCTATTACACTCTTACAGTGAATCAACATTGAAGTCCCCACAAATAATAATTTGCTTTCCCCTATCTGACAGATAGCACAACAAGACATCCAAGTTTTCCAGGAATAACTGAAAGTTTCCTGGAGGAGACCTATATACTGTTACAATTATAAAAGAGCCCTCCTTCAGTTTAAGTTGACAGGCACATGCTCCTATATGTTGCAACAGACAAAACGTTTTTGTATCTGAGCTTTTTACACAGTGATAACTTTTGACATATATGGCAACTCCTCCTTATTCTCTCTACTCATATGTGCAGCTAGTTCATAACCACTGATATTTACGTTTTCCATATCAGACACAATGTGATGCTCATACAGGCACAGTATATCTATTACATTAACAGATTCAATGTCATCTAAACAAACCAGGAGCTCATCTACTTTATTCTTCAATCCCGGAATATTTTGGTGAAAAATGGTAACATTATTTTTACTATACTTTTGCTAGAATCTACTTTTTTCTTTAACCCACCAATATTTTGGTTAAATATGGTAACATTATTATATACTTTCTTGTTGTGAGAATTTTGTGAGTTTTGGACCTCTTTAGCACCTGCCTGCCTGAACTTCTCACTGGACACTGATATTAGTCTAAAAAAGAGGTACATCAATGAGTACTAGTGTCCCCCCTTGTGGATTTCGCTAACAATCCTGCCAGTTTACCCTTCCCTTTCCTACTGAGGTGTAGGCCATGCCTTGTGAAATCCCCCCTATCAATAGCCTCGCCGCGCGGGATTAGCCAAGCGGTCTAGGGCGCTGCAGTCATGGACTGTGCAGCTGATCCTGGCGGAAGTTTGAGTCCTCCCTCGGGCATGGGTGTGTGTGTTTGTCCTTAGGATAATTTAGGTTAAGTAGTGTGTAAGCTTAGGGACTGATGACGTTAGCAGTTAAGTCCCATAAGATTTCACACACATTTGAACAATAGCATCGACGGGAACCAATCCAATGTCTGACAGAGTGGCCGCCCTACGCAACTGATCCAGCTCCATGTTTACCCTCCTGACAGAGCGGTTCAGCTAGGACTGATCATGCCGTACGAAAACAGGAACCAGCCCAACATTGGTATGGGTCGTTGCAGAGGCTATTTTCACCAGGTCACAGTCAATGCTGTAGCCCTGATCCCTATCAATACTGTTTCCCACTCCACCCACTATCATCACTTGATCCTGCTTTGAGAAACCCTTGCACAGGGAACCTATATCCTCTACCACCTGGCTAAGACATGCACTTGGCTTGAAAAAGTTTGTGACCTTGTACCTGTCACCTAATTTTTCCTGCAAAATCTGTCCCACACCTCTTCCATGGCTGCTACCTAGCAACAGAACTTTCCTCTTACTTTCTACTTTTTTTGAAACAGTTAGTTTCCTAGTGAAATTCTGTTGCATCTTAACTACATCTACTTCTACTGGAGCCTGTTCCTTACTTAACTGTGGTAGCAAGGCAAATCTATTAGTTGTGCCAGTTGGAAAACTGTCAGACACTGTCCTCTTTCTGTGGCCCCTGTTCCCAGCTACCACTTCCCACCGCTCGTTACCCTCCTCCCCCCTTAACCTCTTCAGTTCCTCCCTCGCTCTGTCGAAATCAGCCTGAGGGGCTCTAATTTTCTCCTCCTGTTCAGCTATAATCCTATTTCTTGAGCAAACCCTACAAAAGAATGGAAGAGTCTCGTTTGCTTCCCCCATTCCCACGCCGCTACAATTTCCACAATCAAACCACCTGTCACAACAGCTGCACAAAACCCCGGAACTAACTTTCCTACTGCAGCTCACACACTTAGTATCCATGGTAGTTTGGAAATTAGTTAAGGGAAGTGTTCAGTAATAAAGTTATTTCGAGGAAAGGAGCACGGGATTACCTATGAGATCTGTGGTTGAAATATTGACGCATTTGTAACTGAGGAATTGTCATAAAGAAAAATATTCGAGAAGTATAAGAGACATTTGTTCGTATTAGGTACATGATCAGCTTTATTTTGTAACGAAGCGTGTTCTCTATGAAAAACTCTAATACTTGAGTACGATAAACCGATAGCCGCAAAACTAATCTAAAAATAAACAGAGGAAGATATATAACAGCGAGTAGAGATTTACACACTGCAACTGGCTTCAGCAGGACTCCGAGACCAGAAAACTGGAACGAACAACGTATACTATTAGTCGTCGATGCACATCCTCTATCTGGCGCAGAGCAACTGTTTCCACCCACACAAAATAGCAAAACAGTTTCAAGTCAATAGGCAAACAACAGTCAAAAACACGATTCTTCAAGTTTGCATGGAAACATTTGTACTTTGTTGGATGCAATTTAATCTCGCCAAGTCCGACTCTATTATTCAACGCCACCATAGCTAGTTAAGTTACAAGCTCAGTCGCTTAGTGCGGTATTGTCGTGCCGAGTCTCGTGAGCACGTATTAACACACAGTACTCTCCTATAACATCAGATTTGGCTAACCGGCATTTCACGCACACGGACGAGAACATGTTTGGAAATTCTTTCTCGCTTGTCGCTCCAACAGAATAACTTCATCGATCACTAAGGATCACTCACTTCCGACTTGATATTCACAACAAACATAAAACACTGCTTTCGCGCACAGGACCCATGAACCATCTGCTTCATGCAGCTGACTCATCTAGTTTTCGAGTTCGAAAGCCCCCACCAATCTTCGAAACAGCTCTGGAAAACTGCTACATGCTGTCAGGTCTGTCCAAAAAACTTATTTCCCACAGGTGGTGTAAAACACCTGTGTCAAGGGAAAGTCACCAGCCAACGCAGAAAGCCCGTGACTCCAACACATTTAGACGGTTCAGGAAGTCGGTCCCCATCACCTGCAGGCTGGACAAAGTCCCCTGTCGCCCAGACATCGTAAACTCCTTCTGGCGTCCATCATAGCCAAGACGACGTGCCCCCAGGCGCTGCCACGAATGATACATAGGGTGATTCCATGATGGTGTTACAAGCTTTTTGTATAGATACTTTAAGACAACTGCATATTCCATTACATAAGGTAATCACTTTTTGTGGAGACGCTACCAGTGCCAACTTCGTAGGGCTCTATCGACGCGGCCAGCGGAATGTGTTTCACCAACCTAAAGGACTAGGAAAAAATGTAGAAGAAAGTAGATGTCCTGCCCATATTCTATACAATACTGTATGAAGCCCTGCTGGAGTCGTAACTGTTAACACAGAATTAATCGTCGTGAAAATATTTAATTATTCTTAAATACACACGGTAAGGACAGAGAATGTGAAAGAGTTCTGCTTCTACGTTACTGTCAATCATCAGACTCTTCTATTCACTCAAAAGCAAGATGTCGTTAATGCCCACAGTTGAAATAATTCTTAAACTTTGGATTCCATTAAATCAATTTTTTGGCACCGCAGAAGGCCACCTAAAATAATTTCAGATTGTTTCAGTAGTCCGATCAGTGAAATTTATTACGTGTTTCTGCAGTCAAACTTGGCTCTGTTTGAAAAAATATAAAAAACATGGAGAACAATAAAGTCTCGATAGCTGAAATAAGAAAACGTTTGTCCGCAGCTCGTGGTCTTGCGGTAGCGTTCTCGCTTCCCGCGCACGGGATCCCGCGTTCGATTCCCGGCGGGGTCGGGGATTTTCTCTGCCTCGTGGTGACTGGGTGTTGTGTGTCTTTCATCATCATTGACTCGCAAGTCGCCAAATGGTGTCAGCTAAAAAGAACTTGCAATACGGCGGCCGAACTTACCCTCATGGGGCCTCCCGGCCAACAATGCCATACGATCATTTCATTTCATTTTTAGAAAATATATTAATTGGCACACAAAGACGTCTGAATGAAAGGAAAACTGCCAATTTATTGTTAAGCAGACGAAGATGAGTTTGAACAACTTAAAGAATGACAACACTAACCAAGAAATAATTTAATTTCGAAGAAGAGTGAAGGGTCAATGACTTTCTGTACCGTAGCAATTGATTACTTAGAGATATGGCCTATTTCTTTTAATAAATTATGAAGTATTTGATTGGATGACGATATCTGAAACCACAGACTGGGTGATATTGAAAACACTATTACACACCACACTTAAAGTGGTGTGAAGATTTCAGACGACACATGTTTTCAGAAACATACTTATCTGTGGAGCTTTTTAGAAACTAAGTGTGACTTGGAAGAATTGAAATGTGCAAATGTGAGTGAAATCTTATGGGACCTAACTGCTAAGGTCATCAGTCCCTAAGCTTACACACTACTTAACCTAAATTACCCTAAGGACAAACACACACACACGCATGCCCGAGGGAGGACCCGAACCTCCGCCGGGACCAGCCGCACAGGCCATGAAAGCAGCGCCCATAGACCGCTCGGCTAATCCCGCGCGGCGAAGAGTTGAATTCTGAACATTCCGTTGAAGAAAGATGGATTTAGTTTCTTAAGGAAACCGAAAATCCTGAACACAAATGCCAACGGCTAAAATAATGCGACTATTTGTTTTATGTTCCCGTCCACAACGCCATTATGGAAAGTGTAGTTTCACTGACGTCGGCCCAGTGGACTGATGAACGAAAACGACTCTTGCCAGGGACTGTGGAGGCAGTCTTAGAGTGCCGGTTTTACTAAAAACTGACTTGAATACATAATAGGTAAGAGAAACGTGCTGAAAAATGTGAAACATTCCGAGAAATATGGAGTAACAAGTACATCTTCCACAACGAGTTACATGCGATTGTGTTCTAAAAAAATAATTATATTAAATAAACTTTTTACTTCATTTCTACATCTCCGTCTCAGAGCGTCCCTACGAGATCCGAGCTAGAAATGGCAACCATAGGAGTGGGCCATCTCATGGATACGCAGCACCATCTTACTGATGTCGCTGAAGACAATTTCGTGACTCAGTCGACTAAGTCAGTGTGTGAATAGCCTAAATCTGCAAGGCTTTCGTTGCAACTTTCCACAATTGTGACTGAGCTGTGGTGGGTATCCCCCACGTCTCATTATCTTTCTGGCACAACTTGATCTAGCTCGCGACTTCCAGTACTTCTGAAGTACCACTATAGAGTCCCCACTTTCTCCTTCCTGGGGTTGAACACTTGGTATTTGCTGTACAGTGACATAGTAAATTCCTTTTCGCCCCACTTAAGCAAAAACATCTCTGACTTTCTTACATTCTCCTTCGCACCAGTCATCAAAGTGGTGTCCGCCCTTGGTAGCTGAGTGGTCAGAGCGACGGAACGGCATACCTAACGACCCGGGTTCGATTCCCAGCTGGGTCGGAGATTTTCTCAGCTCAGGGACTGGGTATTGTGTTGACCTTATCATCATCATTTCATCCCCATCGACACGCTAGTCGCCGAAGTGGCGTCAACTCGAAAGGCTTGCACTAGGCGAACCGTCTACCAGAAGGGAGGTCGTAGCCACACGGCATCAAAATCATTGTGTGTCTACATAAATCACTGAATCGAATAGTTTAGGCTTGTAGATTACCAGGCTTGTCTACTTATTCTAGGCAGTAGAATGCGCATCATGCACTCCCGCATTTATTACATTAAATTAACCAGCACAAATTATCGTCTGTTACCACTCATTTTACTACAGAAGCATTTCTGTATGACGAAGCGCAATTCATAAATAGCAGGTTAATAAGTAATGGAGGTTTTTCCACCGTACGTAGTTAATCTCCCCCTCCCACCGACTCATACATTCCGTGGCTGACAGGAAGGCTGTAGTGATGGATCACCTGTTCATATGGAACGAGTACTGGGAAAGGAACTAAATGTAGTCTTAACTTAAGAATTACCGTGATTTAGCAAAATCGCATAGTGGCATGCTTACTGAACTGGTTTAGCGGTGTTCTGTCAGAAACGGTACAGTAACTGGCGAGAATGCTTAACAGTGAAACTGAAGTTAGATCTGATATTCCCCAGAGAAGTGTGATAGCCCCTCCGCGTTGTTCATCTACATAAATGATTTAGCAGATACTCTGAGCAACCGTCGTAGAACGTTTACAGATGATTCCGTCGTATATCAGGAGATGAAAACGAATAAGAAATATTGAGATAATATACAGTATGTGAACTGTGCGAAAAGTGGCAATTAAATGTAAACAATAAACGTTGTGCGACACTCCATGAGGAAGGAAGATCAGGGTAACGACTCACTGAGAACACTCGGCTTGTATCGAGGATGGGGAAGGAAATCTGTTGTACCCTTTGAAAGAACCATCGTGGAATTTGCCTGGAGCGGTATAGAGAAATCATGGTAAATCTGAGACTGGATAGTTGCACGCGCATTTGAACCGAGTGATACTAGGAGAGTTGCATAGTTTCTGTTCCATTTGAAATGAAACAAATTTAGACGCAGTCGATCCAATTTAAACCCTAGGGACTACAGTTGTAAACATCTTAAACTGTAACAATCATGTGTAAAATGATTTAGGGAAGGCGAATCAAGGATGCCTTTTATCGGCAGAACTCTCAGAAGTCGCAACACATCCATTAAAGAAACTGCTTACACTACGTTAGTCCTTCCTACTGCCACAGTATTACTGTGCAGAATGGGTACTTACCAGAGAAGACTGACAGAAGGCATAGTAAAAGTACAAGAAGCGCTGCTCATTTCTTGTTGTGATGAAATAGAGGAGAGAGTTTTACGGCTATGTAAGCAAGCTCTGATGGTGAACTCATACTGCTCCTCTTCCAACCACGCACATACGCTGCAAGGTGTCTGACACTTTGGACATGGTTCTCAAGGATAGGGGTAGAAGCATAAGTTACCTTGTAAATTTCTTTAACTGAAAAATTAAAATATTGCGTGAAGTAACAACAAACTTTATGGAAGAGAGATGAGTGACAAGGATAGTTGTACACTTGTGTTGATCCACTGTTCCTTCCAGAATGACGGGATCACTCCGGGAATGCCACAAAAGCATTCCCCATACCATAACGCCCCCTCATCTGGCCCGAATCCTTCTGACGATCGTTGTAGGTGTTTGCATTCAAACGTTTCAAGACGTACGCGCCAACTGTCGCCAGTCCGATGGAGCGTAAAACGTGATTCATCTGAAAAGGTACCTTTGCTCTTCTCAGTAGAAGTCTAGTAGCGGTTGTTGTTGTTGTTGTTGTCGTCTTCAGTCCTGAGACTGGTTTGATGCATCTCTCCATGCTACTCTATCCTGTGCAAGCTTCTTCATCTCCAAGTACTTACTGCAACCTACATCCTTCTGAATCTGCTTAGTGTATTCATCTCTTGGTCTCCCTCTACGATTTTTACCCTCCACGCTGCTCTCCAATACTAAACTGGTGATCCCTTGATGCCTCAGAACATGTCCTACCAACCGATCGCTTCTTCTAGTCAAGTTGTGCCACAAACTCCTCTTCTCTTCAATTCTATTCAGTACCTCCTCATTAGTTATGTGATCTACCCATCTAATCTAATAGCGGTATTCGCGTCCAAGTTACAGCCTCCGTCGGCGCTAAATAGCATTCAGCATGGGTGCATGAAGCAGGTATCTTCTCCTGTTTGGTCAAAAACTTGCTTCTTTTGCAGGGATGTTCCACAGGATGCTTCCTAATTCCAACAGAACTAAGCAGTCATCGTTTCCGATGTCAAATCCTGTACTTAATTTTTTTAAATGCCCACATGAGTTAGTTACCAGTTTACTTTCTTCTCTTCCCCGCAGACTTCGCCACGCAGGTTCTGTCACCAGTTTAATTATATGGATTTCCTGTTCTGATGTCTACTCATCACCATTGGGTGAGAGAGCTGACTATTACTACAGTTTATCATGTGCTGTACTTCCTGTGGAATATATTGTTATAAACAGTGGTCTATTTTACCAATCATACAACTCAGTATTGACGAATAAACCCCTGTATTCTTGTTGTTACTATTAATTTCAACAACATCCACACCCACGACTCATTACTCAGGTCTAACCGGGTTTTCAGTCTGTTTCCATTGCGTGCAGCTTATCAAATACGTCTGAGTCGGAGGGTGGTGACATGCATATCGACCAACTTCATTCGATTTGGATCAAAGGCGCTGTTTGTGTTTATCCATAGTCCATAGCCAAATTTTCATAAACAGCTTTCTCCTCTGGATGGGAAAATATTTTTCCCTTCCAGTTACACAAAATGGAATCACCATCACACTCTCATGGAGAAACTTACATGTTCATTTTCCTCATTGCGCTCTTTGAGAATGGAATGTGTGATGTTACAAAATAAAAGTGATGTTGTTATTCCATGGAAAAGTTGGAATTTGAGATTTCGTTTGCTGTTTTATCAATCACAATTGGCGTAAGAATCATGGATTGACCATTGCCATAAAATATTGCATTATGAGATGTGAATAGTTTTTACTTGCAGCTTCGCGTGGCTTGAAGTAGTCACAGCTAGCGTGGTATTGATTAAGAAATTGCATTATCGTCTTTCTAATTACTTCAAGATCGTAGATACGATTATACCCGATTGTGAAGTTATTATTATGACAAAACAATTTCCTAAGGGACTAGAAAGTTCTTAAGGGCGCAAAAACAACTGTAACATCACGCAAAAGGGAAATTCAATATTAAAGCTGATGCAAGAAGACGATAAAACAGTTTTCTTTTTATTAATATAATTTGCACATTGGACTGCTGATCTTGGTGTCTGTAATTTTAGCAAAATGCATAATTAAAATGAAAATAATACCGAGGAGATGATAGGAATGAGCACTGCTACATGATTCAGTATTCCCAGAACAAATATTTATTATAACTGAAACATATATCGTACCTTAAGCTTAGTACTACAATGATGGCAGATTTTTATGTGCGTATCATGTCCATTGAGCGCTCTTTTATATAGCCATTGTCCTTTTGAGTCACCCGTGCGTCGTCACGATAAGTTATAACAGTTCTTCTTACACTTCACTCAAACTTAGACGGAACACGTTTTTATTTATTTAGTAAAAAAATTACATCAGACCACCACAAATCTGCGACGCCTTATTATACATTAATCATTATTTATAAACAAGTAATTGCCTTCTGGCTGAAAGTATTAACTATTTGCTGTTTTAATGAAGCCAAAAATAGCGAATATCACAAATGGTAGAGAGACAGTTTGAAAACGGTGTCTCGCACCCGCTGCCAACTGCGAAACACAGAGTAATCATGTAGATGTTATCATTACAGAGAGAAGGGAACCGAAACCAGAACGCGATTCACTGCACTATATTGCTTCACCGACTGAATTTATGACTGGTTCTCTCTTAATAACCAAACTGCTACGCAGTTGCTGCAACATGACACGTGCACTGCAAGATCTATGAGACGTGTTGATTCCACGTTTTCTGCCAGACATCAGAATTACTCGTCAGTCTTGCCGGACTAGTAGTACATGTGTGTTATAAGGCTTCAGCACAGATAGCAATGCCTTGTGTTGTTGTTGTGGTCTTTAGTCCTGAGACTGGTTTGATGCGGCTCTCCGTGCTACTCTATCCTGTGCAAGCTTCTTCTTCTCTCAGTACCTACTGCAACCTACATCCTTCTGAATCTGCTTACTGTATTCATCCCTTGGTCTCCCTCTACGATTTTTACCCTCTACGCTGCCCTCCAACACTAAATTTGTGATCCCTTGATGCCTCAGAACATGTCCTACCGACCGATCCCTTCTTCTAGTCAAGTTGTGCCACAAACTCCTCCTCTCCTCAATTCTATTCAGTACCTCCTCATTAGTTATGTGACCTACCCATCTAGTCTTCTGCATTCTTCTGCAGCACCACATTTCGAATGCTTCTATTCTTTTCTTGTCTAAACTATTTATTGTCCATGTTTAGTTTCCATACATGGCTACACTCCATACAAATACTTTCAGAAACGACTTCTTGACACTTAAATCTATACTTGATGTTAACAAATTTCTCTTCTTCAGAAACGCTTTCCTTGCCATTGCCAGGCTACATTTTATATCCTCTCTACTTCGATCATCATCAGTTATTTTGCTCCCTAAATAGAAAAACTCTTTTACTACTTTAAGTGTCTCATTTCCTAATTTAATTCCCTCAGCATCACCCGACTACATTCCATTATCCTCGTTTTCCTGTTTGTTGATGTTCATCTTCTATCCTCCTTTCAAGACACTGTCCATTCCGTTCAACTGCTCTTCCAAGTCCTTTGCTGTCTCTGACAGAATTACAATGTCATCGGTGAACCTCAAAGTTTTTATTTCTTCTCCATGGATTTTAATACGTACTCCGAATTTTTCATTTGTTTCCTTTACTGCTTGCTCAATATACAGATTGAATAACATCGGGGAGAGGCTACAACCCTGTCTCACTCCCTTCCCAACCCCTGGTTCCCTTTCATGCCCCTCGACTCTTATAATTGCCATCTGGTTTCTGTACAAATTGTAAATAGACTTTCGCTCCCTGTATTTTACCCCTGCCTCCTTCAGAATTTGAAAGAGAGTATTCCAGTCAACATTGTCAAAAGCTTTCTGTAAGTCCACAAATGCTAGAAACGTAGGTTTGCCTTTCCTTAATCTATTTTCTAAGATAAGTCGTAGAGTCAGTATTGTCTCACGTGTTCCAATAATTCTACGGAATCCAAACTGATATTCCCCGAAGTCGTCTTCTACTAGTTTTTCCATTCGTCTGTAAAGAATTCGTGTTAGTGTTTTGTAGCCGTGGCTTATTAAACTGATAGTTCGGTAATTTTCACATCTGTCAACACCTGCTTTATTTGGGATTGGAATTATTATATTCTTCTTGAAGCCTGAGTGTATTTCGCCTGTCTCATACATCTTGCTCACCAGATGGTAGAGTTTGGTCAGGACTGGCTCTCACAAGGCTGCCTTATCACTCTCGATATCGGAGAAATCTGTGGGGGAATTCTCCGGCAGCAGAATCATAACTGATTTTAGAGCTCCTGTCAGCTGGCAGCTTTCCCATTTGATACGCTTTTCATGTTACTGTACGAAAGAGCAGAAAACGAATACGTTTATGTGGAATTTTAAGGTTTTTTGAGTTTTTTCTCTTCCTTTACCTAGAAATATTTCTTATTATTATTCCCTACGTAGCCAATGGCCTTGCTGCAGTGGTAACACCGGTTCCCGATGCATCGAAGTTAAGCTTTGCTAGAAATTGGACAGGTGATTTCAGGGCCACCGAGAACTGTTGGCAAGCGGGCTGCAGTCAGCCCTTGTGGGACCAGTTGAGGGGATGCTGGACTGAGGAGTAGCGGCTTCTGTCACTAAAGCTGGCAACGACTAGGAGAGCGATGTGCTGACCACGTGAACCTCCATACCCACATCGAGTGACACCTTCGCCTGAGGATGACACGGCGGTCGGTAAGTACCATTGGGCCTTCTGAGGCATGTTGGGACATAGTTTTTGACATACTTTGTCTACAATAGTCCGATAGCGTTGTCGGTTATTAACCGCTGTGCATATTCTACTCGTAGTTCTAGCTTCTCCTTGGCGCCTTAATGCCAAACTATTTTAAGGAAGCACTATACAAGGCATCATATATAAGAGGGGAGGAGAATTAGGATTTACCTTCCCGTCACTGACGAGGTCATTGGTGACGCAGCACAATCTTCAGATAGGGAGGGTTGGGGAATGACATTAGATTTTACTGTTTCAAAGGTACTCTCCTCGCCTTAAGCGATCGAGAATAATCACAGGAAAAGTAATTCTAGATCGCTGAATAAGGATCTGAACCGTCGTTTTCCCGGATGTGAGTCCAGTGTCCGTCAACTACACCTCTTCGATAAGTGAGTCTTTTGAAATTTTGTTACAGAATAAGAAGATTTTTTTCTTATAGCCATATAGGGATCGTCTGTTTTTCAAGCCATGGACCACAGCCTTCAATGTTGCCTAACTGGAGGGACATATAAACAGTGTAATGTTGTAATTGATTTCAGAACGCACAGACTTGTAGTGATTGATGATGAATGCATATGTGAGATTAATAATACGAGCTAAATTCTATGGGCAAAACCATGTGGGAGAGAACACTTGATAATTTTGAAATATATAAAAACTAGTGGAGAAATGCTTCTATCTGAGATGCCACGTTCTACCTACATCAGAATTTTCAAAATTTTTCCGAAACGTATTGGCACTCTCCTGTGCTACTTTTAAAATGCAACTCACCTCTCACCCACTGCAACCCATTACTATAATTCGCTATATTCCCACTTTTCCATTCTCACTTCAGCTCAGCTCATTGCCATTGCCTCCTTGAGTCCCTCTGTCACTGTCTCCTGCCTCATGCCTACAGTGTCCTTCGTTCTCTCCAACTGCTACTGTCTTCTCCCACTGTCCGTTGTCTCACCTTGCTGTCTCTTACTGCTACAGTCTCATTCATTCTTTCCCAGTGTACTGTTTCTTCCCACTTTCACTGTGTCTCACTTCATCATTGTCATTGTCATAGCCTCTATCATTATCATTGTCTCTCTCTCTCACTTCCACTTTCTCCTTCTCTTTATTCCATCACCACTGGCACTATCTCCTTCACTATTTTGCTAACACTGTTCTGTCACTGCCAACTATACTACATTGCCACTGTCTTCCGCTCTTTCTCTCGCACTGCCACTGTTTCCATCTGACTTCCTATACCACTGTCTACTGTCGTCTAGTACTTGTTACTTTTTCGTTTCTTGTCCACTGCCACTGACTCCTCCTCTCTCAGGATAAAAAAGAGCGAATACCTTTGCATGATACCATTTTTATGATAATTGCAAAGGTACTGAGAAATGCAGGATGGGGCAGCTGGTACCCTACATTTCAGACTTTTAAACAGGAGCATAATGTTTTTTTAAATTCTCTGACAGGAGCATTTACGTGCTGCTTCTTTGTTCCCTGACACAGCAGACCGTATCACTCACATGGAAACAACTTTATGGGTCAGTAAAATTTTGGTAGTTTGCTTATGTTATACTGTAATGACGCAAAAATAAATTTTCAACCTCACACAGGATTTACATGCAAAAAATTTTGCATGTGCTTCAGTACTACTAGGCCAACGAACTTTATGCAGTGGCAACACCAATTCCCGTCATATCACCGAAATTAAGCCCTTTCGGGCTTGGTTTTTATATATTTCAAAATTATCAAGAGTTTTGTCTGATTGACTTTGCTCAAACAGTAAAGCTCGTACTCTAAATCTCACACATCGAGTCATAATCAATCAGTAAAAGTCTGTGCCTCGTAAAATGATCAGAAACATTACACTGTTTTTATGTCCCTACAGTTAGGCAACATTGAAGGTTTTGTTCAATAGGTCGAAAACTAGACGATCACTATATGGTAATAAGAAATATGTACTATCATTCTGTGACAAAACAGGCGATCTAGAACTCAACACGTCAGTCTCAAAAGAGTGAATAGAATGTAAAATTACCTTGGGCTTTTCTCCAGGTTCACGATACACACAAATTATCCGACAAATTACGCTAGGAGTTCCGTGACCCTCTTCGCACCTGATGCTGTTGTACACAGGGAAGGTGCAGTGCCCAAAATTGTGGAGAAATGTAGGCAGACGTGCAGATCATGGACGCTTGGTGCAGGAACTGACGCTTCACCCTCGACAAGAGTAAATATAAGGCAGTGCGCATTAGTAGGAGGAAACAAACATTATTATTCTAAACACTCCTTGGAAGAGCGGCGGATTTACGTTCTTAAGGAAAACGAAAATCCTGAACCAACTGCCAACTGCTAAGATAATGCGAGTATTTGTTTCCTATTCCCGCACACAACGCCTCTATGGAAAAGTATTTTCTCTGAAGTCGGTCCACTTTGCTGATGAAAGAAGTCTACTGCTGCCAGGGAATTTTGAATCAATCTTACAGTGCCAGATTAACTACAAAACGACTTGCAAGCAGTTTTAGAAGTAAGTAAAAGGGAAAAAAAATCTTTCAGGAAAAGGTGCAATTTCCGAAAAATGTGATGTACCAACTACTTCCTTGCAACAAGTTCCATGCAGTTGCGTCCTGAATAAAAAGTAATTCTATTAAGTAATATTTTACATCGTTTCTAGACGTCCATCGTGGAGTGTCCCGACGAGATCCCAGTTAAACATGGCAACCGTAGTCACACACCGAATTGGTGTGTGGCGTAGGGGTCGGAGAACATAACCACTTAAAACCGATACCGCTATTTTAATTCTGAATAACCAGTATTTTCGGTATTTGTTTGGTCTCGGTTATAAGCAGTGTCTTTATTTTTACTAATAACGAAGTAAAAAACCGGAGTATCAATTAGACATAGCATCAGTGGTCAAATTGTTCGTTTTTTAACAAACCTTATGTCTTTATTTTTACTAATAACGAAGTAAAAAACCGGAGTATCAATTAGACATAGCATCAGTGGTCAAATTGTTCGTTTTTTAACGAACCTTATGTAGGAAATCGGCTATTTTGAGCAGTGTTCACAGTCGAGTTAAAGTGGCGTGGAAGAAAAACGACACAACTGCAAACCGGTTGTTTCAGAGACAACCGCTGTCCCTAGTGAGAAGGAGTCGTCGTTGCTGAGCACACCATACGCAGCACCTTTCGCTGAATGGTCAGTGAGGGGAAACTGTTGGTAGTCTCTGTGTTCATCTGGGCAGTTAGTTGCTCAACACATGCACGCCTATTTGCCCATACACATCTCCACAGCTATCACTGACTCCTGTCGTCTATGGCCTGAGAAGCGCCAACGTTACCATGGTGTCGGTTTTGGATAGTACCATTTTGCCACGCATGATGCACTTTAACCACAGCGCCACTCAAACAATATACAGATTTGGTTGTTTTGGACGTGCTCCTACCCTTGGCCCATAAGCCAATGGACATTCCCTTTTAAGGTGGGTAGGACGTCAAACGGGCCGACTTGGAGCAGGAGAGTCATCAAGGGACATTGTAATTTCTACTGTCTATACTTTTACAAATAAATTCATAAAACTTTGTCACCATGACTAGGAAGGATTGAGGACTCACACTCATCGCAGTGGAAGTTCAAAAACGTAGCAAAATACCTTTTTTTACATGTGAAATTTCATCATTTTTTCACTTATTACTGGCTGTATTTGTTGCTATACGTACATTTTTCTTCCTAAGTAAGAGATTCTTCGATGACTTTTTCATAGGATACAAACAGTAGTTACAGGTGTATGGAACTCTAGAATTTTCCAAATCTATTAAAGAACTGTGGAAAAATTGAGATAATTAACTATAAAACTTGAGTTTTTTCCAAACATGAAGTTTAAAATGTAACAGTTCATTAATTTTTCACAAATTAAATAACTTCTAGAGTTTCATACACCTGTAACTATGGTTTGTATGTTGTGCGAAATTCATCGAAAAATCTCTCTTACTTAGGAAGAAAGGTGTACCTATAGCAACAAGTGCAGCCAGCAGTAAGTGAAAAAAATGATGAAATTTCACATGTAAAAAAATGTGTTTTGTTACGTTTTTGAGCTTCCACTGCTATGAGTATGAATCTTGAATCCTTCCTGGTCATGATGTTAAAGTTTTACGAATTTATTTGTAAAAGTATAGACAGTGGAAATTAAAATGTCCTGTGGTGCCTCTACTGCTCCAAGTCGGCCCGTTTGACGTCCTACCACCCTTAAACGTCAGATAAATCACTCAGTTTCCGCAATATCACAACAACTGTACCCGGCCGCGGTGGCCGAGCAGTTCTAGGCGCTTCAGTCCAGAATCGCGCGACTGCTACGGTTCCTGGTTAGAATCCTGCCTCGGGCATGGATGTGTGTTGTGTCCTTAGGTTAGTTAGGTTTAAGCAGATCTAAGTTCTAGGGTACTGATGACCTCAGATTTTAAGTCACATAGGGCTCAGAGCCATTTGAACCATCTGAACAACTCTCGGTTTTCCTCCCTCCCTTAGCCCCCCTCCCATAACACTTTATATGTATTCCAGTCCTCCACTGCTAGTGCTCCTACCTGACGTCTGCGAGTGGTTATTGCAAGTTGACGTCGCACATTGGTGGAGGTCGCATTAATGTGACTGGACCATTCAGTTAGTTGCGTACTGGTCTGCTTTTGGTATCTGGCTACTTTTTATGGGGCGAGGTGTAGTCCTCTGCAGCAAGGAAGACGACTGGGACCAGTGTTTTCCTGGAGGATTCTTACAAGCGTGCAGTGTGCGTCGGCTGTCGCGGTGTCGCCTTGCCAAGTGCTGAGGCCGTGTCCAGAGAATCTGGACCATGGATACCGAAGTGCAGAGGTGGTGGGAGAGCACTCAATGCACACGATAAGCCCGCTTTGGCATTTCACCGTTTCGCTCGTGGCGCAGCGGTGGCGAGAGCACAGTACATGTCCAGAGTTTCTGGGCAGTTGTGCTGGGTGCACATAACATCTTGTGCAGGCCGTAGGAGAACAGTCACATACTCAGTGGATCTGCTTAGGAATTTCGCCGTACCGCGGATGTTGCCGATCCACTGAGCAGGGTACCCCTCGGGAAAATTTGGGCACTAGTTTGGATTACAGATAATATCTTGCAGAGGCGCTAAAGAGATATCTTGTACATTAGGCCCGCTCCTAAATTTCGTCGCCCTGGCGACGATACTTGGAGGTTATCGACCTGAGCTTCTGACGTGCACTTGTTGATTGCTTGGTGCCTTAAAAATAAGCCAGAGTGGAGGAACTGGTGTCACCTTTTACAAGGGCAAAAGCATAAGATCTCTCGCACTGGTTAGGGTTTCCACTTTTTTCCCAGATGATGGTCTCAATGGAGTTGTTGGGAATTTATTTATAGTGAAAAATAAATAGTACCAGTAATTTATGGTTGTCTTTCTCCAGAGAGCTCAGAGGAGCATCGTTTTTAAGGTACTCCTAAGTTCGGTGCAAAGCAAAACATTTCCCGTTAGTTAGAAGTGAAGCACATCTACATCTACATCTACATCTACATCTACATCTACATCCATACTCCGCAAGCCACCAGACGGTGTGTGGCGGAGGATACCCTGAGTACCTCTATCGGTTCTCCCTTCTATTCCAGTCTCGTATTGTTCGTGGATAGAAGGATTGTCGGTATGCCTCTGTGTGGGCTCTAATCTTTCTGATTTTATTCTCATGGTCTCTTCGCGAGATATACATAGGAGGGAGCAATATACTGCTTGACTCCTCGGTGAACGTATGTTCTCGAAACTTCAACAAAAGCCCGTACAGAGCTACTGAGCGTCTCTCCTGCAGAGTCTTCCACTGGAGTTTTCTCTATCATCTCCATAACGCTTTCGCGATTACTAAATGATCCTGTAACGAAGCGCGCTGCTCTCCGTTGGATCTTCTCTATCTCTTCTATCAACCCTGTCTGGTACGGATCCCACACTGCTGAGCAGTATTCAAGCAGTGGGCGAACAAGCGTACTGTAACCTACTTCCTTTGTTTTCGGATTGCATTTCCTTAGGATTCTTCCAGTGAATCTCAGTCTGGCATCTGCTTTACCGACTATCAACTTTATATGATCATTCCATTTTAAATCACTCCTAATGCGTACTCCCAGATAATTTATGGAATTAACTGCTTCCAGTTGCTGACCTGCTATTTGTAGCTAAATGATAAGGCATCTATCTTTCTATGTATTCGCAGCACATTACACTTTTCTGCATTGGTATTGAATTGCCATTCCCTGCACCATGCATCAATTCGCTGCAGATCCTCCTGCATTTCAGTACAATTTTCCATTGTTACAACGTCTCGATACACCACAGCATTATCTGCAAAAAGCCTCAGTGAACTTCCGATGTCATCCACAAGGTCATTTATGTATATTGGGAATAGCAACGGTCCTATGACACTCCCCTACGGCACACCTGAAATCACTCTTACTTCGGAAGACTTCTCTCCATTGAGAATGACATGCTGCGTTCTGTTATCTAGGAACTCTTCAATCCAATCACACAATCGGTCTGATAGTCCATATGCTCTTACTTTGCTCATTAAACGACTGTGGGGAACTTTATCGAACGCCTTGCGGAAGTCAAGAAACACGGCATCTACCTGTGAACCTGTGTCTATGGCCCTCTGAGTCTCGTGGACGAATAGCGCGAACTGGGGGTTCACACAATCGTCTTTTTCGAAACCCATGCTGATTCCTACAGAGTAGATTTCTAGTCTCCAGAAAAGTCATTATACTCGAACATAATACGTGTTCCAAAATTCTACAACTGATAGACGTTAGAGATATAGGTCTATAAAAATGGTTCAAATGGCTCTGAACACTATGGGACTTAACATCTGTGGCCATAAGTCCCCTAGAACTTAGAACTACTTAAACCTAACTAACCTAAGGACATCACACACATCCATGCCCGAGGCAGGATTCGAACCTGCGACCGCAGCAGTAGCGCGACTCCGGACTGCGCGCCTAGAACCGCTAGACCACCGCGGCCGGCTATAGGTCTATAGTTCTGCACATCTGTTCGACGTCCCTTCTTGAAAACGGGGATGACCTGTGCCCTTTTCCAATCCTTTGGAACGCTACGCTCTTCTAGAGACCTACGGTACACCGCTGCAAGAAGGGGGGCAAGTCCCTTCGCGTACTCTGTGTAAAATCAAACTGGTATCCCATCAGGCCCTGCGGCCTTTCCTCTTTTGAGCGATTTTAATTGTTTCTCTATCCCTCTGTCGTCTATTTTGATATCTACCATTTTGTCATCTGTGCGACAATCTAGAGAAGGAACTACAGTGCAGTCTTCCTCTGTGAAACAGCTTTGGAAAAAGACATTTAGCATTTCGGCCTTTAGTCTGTCATCCTCTGTTTCAGTACCATTTTGGTCACAGATTGTCTGGACATTTTGTTTTGATCCACTTACCGCTTTGACATAAGACCAAAATTTCTTGGGATTTTCTGCCAAGTCAGTACACAGAACTTTACTTTCGAATTCATTGAACGCCTCTCGCATAGCCCTCCTCACACTACATTTCGCTTCTCGGAATTTTTGTTTGTCTGCAAGGCTTTGGCTATGTTTATGTTTGCTGTGAAGTTCCCTTTGCTTCCACAGCAGTTTTCCAACTTGGCTTTTGTACACGGTGGCTCTTTTCCATCTCTTACGATCTTGCTTGGCACACACTCATCTAACGCATATTGTACGATGGTTTTGAACTTTGTCCACTGATCCTCAACACTATCTGTACTTGAGACAAAACTTTTGTGTTGAGCCGTCAGGTACTCTGTTATCTGCCTTTTGTCACTTTCGCTACACAGAAAAATCTTCCTACCTTTTTTAATATTTCAATTTGCGGCTGAAATCATCGATGCAGTAACCGCTTTCTGATCGCTGATTCCCTGTTCTGCGTTAACTGTTTTAAATAGTTCGGGTCTGTTTGTCACCAGAAGGTGTAATATGTTATCACCACGAGTCGGTTCTCTGTTTAACTGCTCAAGGTAGTTTTCAGATAAAGCATGCGTCCGAACCGCCGAATCTTTCCATCAGTAAATGGGGTATGTTCTCAACTGACTCGGTTGTTTTAACCCCCTCCACTGACGGAATGACCCGCTTCCTACTTCCGTAAGTATAAAGCCAATACGGACTTGTAGCTGTCACGCCTTTGCGCTTACTGCTACGTATTTTAACCGTAAATAGCTCAGTCCTAATGGTAAGAGGTAGTAGTGAATTCACGTTATTAATCTTTGAATACAGCACAGCTGCCACAAGCTCAGCTCACTTTTACTCCACTCCTACCCTCGCCATTGCACCACATTAACTAGGTGCTACATGGACCTTGCTAAATTCACTTGCGTATACATTTTTGACCGTTACTCGCCAGTATTTACCTAATGATTAGTACACTCCTAACAGGACTATTTTCCAAAGAGCTGTGATGATTGAATGGGTTAGATCCACGGCCTACAGTGCCCTACAGTTCACACGGTAACACTGCCTACCTGACCCACTTAACTTGGTAGTGAGCTTATGTATCCAATCACCACTGCTAGCAGCAGTGGACAATCCTATCAGCACGACGAGAGCAGCAGACTTACCGTCGAATCCTCCTGAAAATGCTTATAACTACGGTCGCCAGCTCTGAAGGAGCAAAAGAATAAATCAATTTTTTGGCTCGTTTCAAAGTGAAACGGCTTGAGTTGAATTTAAACTTAATTCTGAATATTACTATTTCTGATCATTCTAGGTGATTCTACAAAGCAAATACTCTCTCAATTTCTGTGAGTTGGCTTGGTAATTACCACCAAGACAATTTATGCAACTTATGTTAACAAAATTCTATCCTTCAACTTATTTAATGATTTTGGATATTACTCTTTGGACAATTGATATAGAATTAGTTAAGTGACTTTACTTGAAAGGTTACTCAGAAAAATTTAAGTAACTATAAATAGGCGACTCATTCTGGTGTGATCATTGCTCTTTTCAACATTCTTATAAGCTAAAGTATTCTACAACCAAAAGAATTGTAAATGAAAGAGGCGATGGTGGCCTCAGTCTGATTTCACTACACTATGCGTCGTAATTTTACTCATTACTATATTCTGTCTTCTGCACTTGCACAAAAGAAAACTGGTATTCTCCTTTTACATGTATACAAAGTTCGACTTAACAATTGAAAGCAGTCTTGCCTTGGGTAGACGTGTCGGTGCTGGTGGTGGGATGCATGTGGCTAACGCAGCTCTTCACGCCTCATGCCCTTAATGGCGGCTGGAACTACGAGCTGTAGCAGTCGTATAAGCTACTGCACGTCCGCCATAAAATCTGGGCGCAGGAACTCTTACAATCAGCCCCAGTGGCATAGAGACGGCTTTGACAACCATTCGTCGCGTTCTACTCCACAAACGGCGACGATATTCGCCTCTTCACTGTTGCACAATCACTTTTGCGTGAGCACAGTTACGCACGTCTGATCACGTCAACACTCCCCAGGCCATTTCATTGTTCAGTCCCTGTGTCTCCAGCTACCTCTAGCTACGCTCGTATCACCAAGAGTGGGGGCGTTCCCCTACCACCTTTTCACCGAAATCATTTAGTATTTAAGAATATTTATATTTATTACCCTGAAGTTCATACCAGTCATAATAATTTACTACTAGCGCTTTATAACATTAAATAATACAGTAATAACTTATAATTACCAAGAAAAAGAATACATTTGACTCCGAGAGCTTAGTGCATTGTCTGACAGGTAGCGCTAATTCCCAGTTTCGCCAATAGATGGCATCAGGGTGCACTCCCTGGCAGTCTCACATCAGCGCGCCCGTTTCCGACGCGCGGGCTCCAAATTACTGTCAGCCTACCATCATTTCAGTTCCGTTACAAGCACTTAGAAAAATTTCACTGGATTCTTTGTCCCTGCCACCCGTTATGAACGTTTGAGTCTCCCAGTCTATATCCGGCAAATTAAAATCTCCACCCAGAACTGTAACATGGTGGGGAAATCTACTCGAAATATTATCCAAATTATCCTTCAGGTGCTCAGCCACAACAGCTGCTGAGCCAGGGGGCCTATAGAGACATCCAATTACCATGTCTGAGCCTGCTTTAACAGTGACCTTCACGCAAATTATTTCACATTTCGGATCTCCGTCAATTTCCTTCGAAACTATTGCACTTCTTATCGCTATAAACACGCCTCCCCCTTCACTGTGCAGCCTGTCTCTGCGGTATACATTCCAATCTGAGTTTAGGATTTCATTACTGTTTACATCTGGTTTCAGCCAACTTTCTGTCCCCAGTACTACATGTGCGTTGTGACCGTTTATTAATGAGAGCAGTTCTGGGACCTTTGTATAGAAGCTCCTGCAGTTTACTATTAGCACATTAATATTGTTATTCCCTGTTGCATTTTGCCTACTCCTACCTTGCCGCGTCTCAGGAGGTGTCTTGTCGGGCATAGGGAGGGAATTCTCTAACCGAAAAAACCCACACGTGCACTCCACACGTACTCCGCTACTCTTGTAGCAGCTTCCTGCGTGTAGTGCACGCCTGACCTATTCAGGGGGACCCTACATTTCTCACCCGATAGCGGAGGTCAAGAAATTTGCACCCCAGATCTCCGCAGAATCGTCTGAGCCTCTGGTTTAAGCCTTCCACTCGGCTCCAAACCAGAGGACCGCGATCGGTTCTGGGAACGATACTACAAATAGTTAGCTCAGATTCCACCCCGCAAGCGAGGCTTTCCGCCTTCACCAACTCCGCCAACCGCCCGTATGAACTGTGGATGACCTCTGAACCAAGACGGCAGGAGTCATTGGTGCCGACATGAGCAACAATTTGCAGTCGGGTGCACCCAGTGCTCTCTATCACCGCCGGCAGGGCCTCCTCCACATCTCGGATGAGACCCCCCGGCAAGCAGACAGAGTGAACACTGGCCTTCTTCCCCGACCTTTCCGCTATTTCCCTAAGGGGCCCCATCACCCGCCTAACGTTGGAGCTCCTAATAACTAATAAACCCCTCCCCCCGTGTGCCTGCTCGGACCTTGCTGAAGGAGCGGCCACATGTCCACTCACAGGCAGAGCGGGCGATGCCACACGGCCAGCCTCCACATTTACCCTCCGCCTCGTGCGCCGCGAACGCCGCTGAGCCCACCACTGCCCTTGGGGAGAGGATGGCCCAACCGCGCCCGGTACCCGCGAAGATGTCTCGGCAGCAGGGACAGTGGGTGAAACAAGTAACACCTGGGGTGTACCATGCGACGCATCAGTGGTATTCTTGTTGGGAACCGAGCAGTATCAATACTCTTCGGATGAACGGTGATCGTGGAGACAGATTCAACCACTGCCCTCGCTTTGGGTGGCACTTGCAGCACCGACGCCTTCTGCAGTTGGTGAGGTAGCAGCAAAACTTTTCGTCTCTTAATGTTGGTAATTTGTGGCAGCAAAGCGAGGCTAAATGTAGTGACGAGGTAGGAGTAGGCACGTTTTCGATTAAACCTCACGTAATCTTGTTTTAAATCATGCTCTGGCAGTGATAGTTCAACAATGACTCAGTTAATTCTGTTCCTGTGTGTACGAGGTGCATTCACTTTCTAAGGCCTCCGATTTATTTTTCTAATTAACTATTCACCCGAAATCCATGAAACTGGCGTTACTTCTCGACGTAATCGCCCTGCAGACGTACACATTTTTCACAACGCTGACGCCATGATTCCATGGCAGCGGCGAAGGCTTCTTTAGGAGTGTGTTTTGACCACTAGAAAATCTCTGAGGCAATAGCAGCATGGCTGGTGAATGTGCGGCCACGGAGAGTGTCTTTCATTGTTGGAAAAAGGCAAAAGTCACTAGGAGCCAGGTCAGGTGAGTAGGGAGCATGAGGAATCACTTCAAAGTTGTTATCACGAAGAAACTTGCGTAACGTTAGCTCGATGTGCGGGTGCATTGTCTTGGTGAAACAGCACAGGCGCAGCCCTTCCCGGACGTTTTTGTTGCAGTGCAGGAAGGAATTTGTTCTTCAAAGCATTTTCGTAGGATGCACCTGTTACCGTAGTGCCCTTTGGAACGCAATGGGTAAGGATTACGCCCTCGCTGTCCCAGAACATGGACACCGTCATTTTTTCAGCACTGGTGGTTACCCGAAATTTTTTGGTGGTGGTGAATCTGTGTGCTTCCATTGAGCTGACTGGCGCTTTGTTTCTGGATTGAAAAATGGCATCCACGTCTCATCCATTGTCACAACCGACGAAAAGAAAGTCCCATTCATGCTGTCGTTGCGTGTCAACATTGCTCGGCAACATGCCACACGGGCAGCCATGTGATCGTCCGTCAGCATTCGTGGCACCCACCTGGATGACACTTATCGCATTTTCAGGTCGTCATGCAGGATTGTGTGCACAGAACCCACAGAAATGCCAACTCTGGAGGTGATCTGTTCAACAGTCATTCGGCGATCCCCCAAAACAATTCTCTCCACTTTCTCGATCATGTCGTCAGACCAGCTTGTGCGAGCCTGAGGTTGTTTCGGTTTGTTGTCACATGATGTTCTGCCTTCATTAAACTGTCGTACCCACGAACGCATTTTCGACACATCCATAACTCCATCATCACATGTCTCCTTCAACTGTCGATGAATTTCAATTGGTTTCACACCACGCAAATTCAGAAAACGAATGATTGCACGCTGTTGAGGTAAGGAAAACGTCGCCATATTAAGTATTTAAACAGTTCTCATTCTCGCCGCTGGCGGAAAAATTCCATCTGCCGTACGGTGCTGCCATTTCTGGGACGTATTGACAATGAATGCGGCCTCATTTTAAAACAATGCGCATGTTTCTGTCTATTTCCAGTCCGGAGAAAAAAAATCGGAGGCCTCAGAACTTGAATGCACCTCGTATTTTACTATTTATTAATACTGTACAGTACAACAAATGAAACACAGCCAGGAATACATAAAATACATAAAGACTTACATACAGGTAATAGATTAAAAACTGTTGTTGTGTTCTAATGTCCAGTATCCTTATCCAGTCGAGGTCGTCGCCTTAGCCATGAAAAATCGTTTGGATCACCCAGGCAAGCTGTCAGTTTACGCTCTGCAACAATGTGGAGGACATTTGGGCCCGGTGCTCTACACTCACAGCTTGGACTGTGCTGCTTACCCAGTCTGATTGGGCTGTAGGCACACATTCCGTGTCCTGTTAGGATACGATTTATGCTCTTCCAAACATGCTGCGGGAATTAAAAGTCGGTGGCTCTCTATAGAGGATTGATACGATATCGCTTTAGAGGTAGAGCATTTGTCCACATTACATCGCATTTGCTGTCAATGGTGAAGTTGCTATCAGCAACTGGGCCAGTTGCAGGGGTGGGTTTTTGGAACCAAGATGGTTTGTCCTCAGTCCAGGAATGTCTTCATTGATGGGGACTTCATTATTTTCGAATATTCTTCATCACAGATGACGAGCTATGTGGCTGAGTGTTGGAAGCCAGCATAACGGAGTTGTTGTTATGCACCCAGAAATGATTTTCGTGGTTGTATTGAGCTATCAATCTTATTTACGCGAGGACCGTTCACATACACTTGAGCACATCGTTCAGCCGAAGGTCATACTGCACTGAGCGCCCAAGTTGTAAGTGTATCTGCTGGTGCTCTTCAGCTAATACTGCACAGTTTCTGGACAAGGTTGTTTCGTGTGCTTGATTGCCAAGAAACTTTCTCCTAGATGCTTCTTGAAAGACAATGTTCTGTCAAGAATCGTTCTTAGAGAATTTGGGTGACTGATAGGGGAACACTGTGTTGTCCACATGGAGCTCTATTTTAGATTCCACTGCTTTGTTGTTTAAATGAAAACTGTTGAGTTCGCTTTAGACAGATTGGGTGTGGCATTGCACATTGTGAAATATTCATGTATTATGTTCAGATCAACAGATTGCTTTCAGTACTTTTGAACTCTTGCTGCTGAACCACAAGTGCTAGATCGTCAGAATATCGAAACGTCTTTGCACAGCTTTCAGGTACATCAGAAATCTAAAGATTGAGGAGTATAGGGCATAATACTGACCCCCGAGGTAGTTCATTATTTATTTCCCTTTCTTTGCTTATGAGATTTCTCTGAATTACTGGTAAGTACCTGTCAGAGAACTGATTACTCTCGATTTGATTTGGTAAGGGATGATCCTGATCAACTTGAATAAGTGCCCTTCTTGCCACACTGTATCATAAGTGCTAATCACGTCGACAAAGACTATAGATGTGTTCAGTTGTTTCTGATATCCAGTTTCGCTGTGTGTAGTTAGGCTTAGAAGCTGGTTTGTGCACCTGCTGTTTGGTCTGGAAGTGCTTCTTTTACAGGGATGTTTCGCAATATGTTTTCTAATCTCAGCAGAACAATGCAGCCATCATTTCCGATGTGAAATAGTGTACTTTTATTTAAATGCCCTCATGAGTTAGTTACCAGTTTACTTTCTTCTCTTCCCCGCAGGCTTCGCCACTCACTTTCTGTCAGGTGTTTAATTATATGGATTTCCTGTTCTGATGTCTACTCATCACCATTGAGTGAGAGAGCTATTACTACAGTTCCTTCTGTGGAATATATTGTTATAAACAATGGTCTGATTTACCGATCATACAACTCAGTATTTAGAGATAAACCCCTTTATTCTCGTTGTTACTATTAATTTCAACAACATCCATACCCACGACTCGTTACTCAGGTCTAAACCCTTCTCAGTCTGTTTCCGTTGTGTGCAGCTTATGAAATACATCTGAGTCGGAGGGTGGTGACATGCATATCGACCAACTTCATTCAATTTGGATCAAGGGCGCTGTTTGTGTTTAGCCATAGCCCAGTGGCGTCTTCCAAATTTTCATAGTCCGTTTTCTCCTCTGGATAGCAAATTATTTTTCCCTCCCAGTTACGTAGAATGGAATCACCACAACTCTCTCGTGGAGAAGCTTACGTGTTCACTTTCCGCTTTGTGCTCTTTGAGAATGCAATGGTAGAGAGACAGTTTGAAAACGGTGTCTCGCAGCAAATGTCAAGTATGAAACACAGAGTTATCATGTAGATGTTATCATTATAGAGAGAAGAGAACCGAAAACACAACGGGACTCACTGCACTATATTACTTCATCGATTGAATTTATCACCGGGTCTCTCTTAATAAGCAAGGTGCTACGCAGTTACTGGAACATACCACATTCACTGCACGCTTTATGGCACGTGATGTTTCCTCGTTTCCTGCAAGAAATCAGAAGTACTCGTCAGTCTTGCTGGATTAATAGTTCAAGTCTCTTATAAGGCTTTAGCATAGATATCAGTGCCTACTCACTCTCGATATCCAACAAATCCGTTGGGGAATTATTAGAATGCAGTATCATATCAGATTTCAGAGCTCCTGTCACCTCGCAGCTTTTGCACTAGATACACTTTTCATGTTCCTGTGAGCAAGAGCAGAAAGCGAATACGTTTATGTGGCCTTTTAAGATGTTGTGTTCTCTTCTTTTACCTAGAAATATTTCTTGTTATTGTTCCTTATGCGGCCAACGGCCAAGCTTCATTGGTAACACCGGTTCCCGTTATATCACCGAAGGTAAGCGCTGTCGATTTGGCTAGGTGATTGTTCAGGTCTGCCGAGCAGTGTTGGCAAGTGGGCCGCATTCAGCCCTTGTGACGCCAATTGAGGGGATACTGGACTGAGGAGGAGCGGCTCCTGTCACTAAAGCTGGCAACGACTGGGAGAGCGGTGTGCTGACCACGTGAACATCCATACCCACATCCAGTGGCACCTTCTGCTGAGGAAGACACGGCGGTCGGTAAGTACCATTTAGCCTTCTGAGGCATGTTCGGACAGAGTTTTTGGCATACCTCATGTACAACAGTCCGATAGTGTCTTAGGTTTTAAATTGCTCTGCATATTATACTTATTTTTGTAGGTTCTCCTTGATGCTGGACTGCCAGACTATAATGGTAGGAGGCATACAAAGCATCGTATATAAAAGGGATGGAGAGTTAGGATTTACCGTCACGTCACTGTCGACGTCATTGGCGATGTAACACAATCTTCATATAGGGAGGGTTGGAAAATGAAATTGCCTTTTTCCATTTCAAGGGGACTCTCCCGGCCTTAAGCGATCTAGAATAATCACAGGAAAAGTAATTCTAGATCACTGAATAAGGATCCGAACCGTCGTTTTCCAGGATGTGAATCCAGTGTCCGTCAATTATGCCTGTTCGATAAGTGAGTCGTTTGAAATTTTGTAACAGAATAGGAATACATTTTTCTTATAGCCATATAGGGATCGTGTGTTTTTCAATCCACGAACCGAAACCTTCAATGTTACCTAACTGCAGGGACGTATAAACAGTGTAATGTTGTTCCTGATGTCAGAAGACACGGACTTTTAATCATTGATGATGAATCGATATGTCAGATGTAGATACGACATGTATTGTTTGACCAAAGCCATGTCGGACCTAACTCTTAATAATTTTCTATATATAGGGTGGTCCATTGATCGTGACTGGGCCAAATATCTCACGAAATAAGCGTCAAACGAAAAAACGACAAAGAACGAAACTTGTCTAGCTTGAAGGGGGAAACCAGATGGCGCTAAGGTTGGCCCGCTAGATGGAGCTGCCATAGGTCAAACGGATACCAACTGCGTCTTTTTACATAGGAACTCCCATTTTTATTACTTATTCGTGTAGTACGTAAGTAAATATGAATGTTTTAGTTGGACCACTTTTTTCGCTTTGTGATATATGGCGCTGTAATAGTCACAAACATATGCCTCACGATTTTAGACGAACAGTTGGTAACAGGTAGGTTATGTAAATTAAAATACAGAACGTAGGTACGTGTCAACATTTTATTTCGGTTGTTCCGATGTGATACATGTACTTTTGTGAACTTATCGTTTCTGAGAACACTTGCTGTTACAGCGTGATTACCTGTAAATAGCACATTAATGCAATAAATGCTCAAAATGATGTCCGTGAACCTCAGTGCATTTGGCAATACGTGTAACGACATTGCTCTCAACAGCGAGAAGTTCGCCTTCCGTAATGATCCCACATGCATCGACAATGCGCTGACGCATGTTGTCAGGCGTTGTCGGTGGATCACGGTAGCAAATATCCTTCAACTTTCCCCACGGAAAGAAATCTGGGGACGTCAGATCCGGTGAACGTGCGGGACATGGTATGGTGCTTCGAGGACCAATCCACCTGTCATGAAATATGCTATTCAGTACCGCTTCAACCGCACGCGAGCTATGTGCCGGACATCCATCATGTTGGAAGTACAGCGCCATTCTGTCATGCAGTGAAACATCTTGTAGTAACATCGGTAGAACATTACGTAGGAAATCAGTGTACATTTCCATGCCATCGATAAAATGGGGGCCAATTAACCTTCCTCCCGTAATGCCGCACCATACATTAACCCGCCAAGGTCGCTGATGTTTCACTTGTCACAGCCATCGTTGATTTTTCGTTGCCAAATAGTGCATTTTATGCCGGTTTACATTACCGCTGTTGGTGAATGACGCTTCGTCGCTAAATAGAACGCGTGCAAAAAATCTGTCATCGTCCCGTAATTTCACTTGTGCTCAGTGGCAGAACTGTACACGACGTTCAAAGTCGTCGCCATGCAATTCCTGGTGCATAGAAATATGGTACGGGTGCAATCGATGATGATGTAGCATTCTCAACACCGACGCGTTTGAGATTCCCGATTCTCGCGCAATTTATCTGCTACTGATGTGCGGATTAGCCGCGACAGCAGCTGAAACACCTGCCTTAGCATCATCATTTGTTGCAGGTCGTGGTTGACGTTTCACATGTGGCTGAACACTTCGTGTTTCCTTAAATAACGTAACTATTCGGCGAACGGTCCGGACACTTGGATGATGTCGTCCAGGATACCGAGTAGCATACATAGCACACGCCCGTTGGGCATTTTGATTACAATAGGCATACATCAACACGATATCGACCTTTTCCGGAATTGGTAAACGGTCCATTTCAACATGGGTAATGTATCACGAAGCAAATAACGTCCGCACTGGCGGAATGTTACGTAATTCCACGTACTTATACGTTTGTGACTATTACATCGCCATCTATCACAAAGCGAAAAAAGTGGTCCAACTTAAACATTAATATTTCTTTACGTACTACACGAATATGTAATTAAAAATGGGGGTTCCTATTTTAAAAAACGCAGTTGATATCCGTTTGATCTACGGCAGCGCCATCTGGCGGGCCAACCATAACTCCATCTTGTTTCGCCTTCAAGCTAGACGAGTTTTGTTCTTTGTAGTTTTTTCGTTTGATGCTTATTTCTTGAGATATTTGGCCCGGTCACTATCAATGGACCACTCTGTATAACAACTAGGGGAGAAATGCTGATATCGAAGATGCCACAGTCAACCTTCGTCAGCACTCTCCATTCTCACTCACTCATTCAGCGCAGTTCGCTGTCATTACCCCCTTGTGTCTCTCTGTCACTGTGTCCTGCCTCACACCTATAGTCTCCTTCGAGCTTTCCTACTACTACTGTCTCTTCCCACCGTCCCTCTATCGCTCTGGCTCTCTCCTTACTGCTACCACCTCATTCATTCGTTCCTGCTGCTGCTGACTCTTCTCACAGTCTATATCTCCCTCTTCCTCATTGTCATTCTCGTAGACTCTCTCTCTCTCTCTCTCCCGTTATAACTAGCTCCCTCCCACGTACACTTTCTCCTTCTCTTTATCGCTATTCCACTGGTCCTATCTCCTGCACTCTTTCCCGAACACTCTTCTGGCACTGTCAACTATATTCCACTGCCACTGCATCATCCATTATTTACTACGTTTGTCTCTCTTCTCGACTGCCACTGTCTCCAACTCTCTCAGGATAAAAAAGCGCCAATACGTTTGCATGCCACCATTTTGTGATAATTGTAAAAGTGTTGAGAAATGCAGAATGAGACAGCTGGTATCCTAGTTCCTGAGACTTTTAAACAGGAGCAGACTGCCTCTTTTATTCTCCTATAGGAGCATTTATCCACTGTTCCCCTTTTCCCTGCCACAGCAGACCGTGACACTCATACGGAAACAACTTTATGGGCCTGTGAAATTTTGGTAGTTTGCTTATGTGAAATTGAAATAACGCAGAACAAAATTTTCGTTCTCAGAAATGTTTTACATGCACAAAAGTTTTGCGTGTTCTTCAGTGCTACTAGGCCAACGGCCTTTCTGCAGTGTTAGCACCGGTTCCCGTCAGATCGCCGAAGTTAAGCCCTGTCCGACTTGGGTCACCGTACGGGTCATCCTAGTGCTGCTGGCAAGCGGGGTGTACTCAGCCCTTGTGACGCAAATTGAGGAGCTACTTGATTGCGGAGTAGCTTCACCGCTCACGAAAATGGACAACCACCTGTAGAACGGTGTGCTGACAACATGATCCTCCGTTTCTGCATCCAGTGACACCTAAGGGCTAAGGATGACACGGCGTCCGGTCGCTTGCGTTGGGCGTCAGGGTTCGTTCCGACGGTTTGTCGTTTGTTTGTTCAATATTACTACACTGGGGTTTGAAAACTCTGTTGATCGTAACGGGGACACATTACAGCATATTTCTCCATCATTATTCTATCGCTTGTGCTTTGTCCCGCAGTTACCCAGGGTCAGCCATCGTTAATCGGATTTGGCATATTAATGTTTAAGGGGTGGCCGGATGCCCTTGCTGCCGCCCCCCCCCCTACCCCCTACCCCCTACCCCCTACCCCCTACCCTCAACCCCCATGGACGGCATTAGTGTACCCCAACTGTCTGCGTCAAGTAGAATCCATGGAATAGTTCGAATGTGTTCATATGTTTGCGAGCTGTGTAATTGAGGTGTAACATGGGGACCAGCCCAGTATTCACCTAGCGGGATGTGGAAAACCGCCTAAAAACCACATCCAGGCTGGCCAGCACACAGGCCCTCGTCGTTAATCCGCCGGGCGGATTCGATCCGGGGCCGGCGCGCCTACCCGAGTCCAGGAAGCAGCGCGTTAGCGCTTTCGGCTACCATGGCGGGTCATTCTGCGTCACTCTATAAATATATTTTCCCCTAATATCGGTTTTACAGCTCTCTATATCGCAGACACTTAAAGATAACAATAAAACTTTCGAGGTTGTTCGAGACCAGGATCTTAGGACTATATCGCAAAAGTTTCAGCCACTTGCTGTGCATATCCATCTTGGAATCCGCGAAACAATTCGGTACAAAACGGTAAAGAAAAATTTTTTTTAGTGGTGTCACCAAATGCTCCTTAAAGTCCACCGTAGACCACATCAAATCCAGAAGGAACCATCTGATCTGCTTCATTTCCCTAAGCAAGAGAAAGTACCTAGCCCCTGTACTCCAGGGTGGTTACAGTAAGATAATCCTTCTGCTGGATGTACAGATGGTCCCTAGGCCAAGGACTATGCAAAACACTTGACCCCACCTTTGTGTCACCAATAGAACCCGAGGTATGAGCTCTGGAAGAATCTCGTTTTTTTTCGCAGTATTTTAGAACATATTACGTATTGTATGCTGTCTCATGCGTGCCAATTCCAGAAGGTACTAGATTTATTGACAGTTCTATACTCGTGTACTTGATCGTCTTGAAGACCCAGATATCTGCTCTATGGGAATAATTATGAATTCAGAAAGTAACTATCTTACGACATCCATATTTCTCAGCTCATCTCTGACAACAAGTTGATAACAGGTAACGGTCCCTAAGTTGATGTCATGTTACTTCACTCCCAAAAGACGTTGCACACAGTTAATCAGTGTCACCCAGTGATCTTGGGCCAAATTTTTGATTGTATTCGGAATTTTTACTAATATGGAACTCAACATGTCACTCTTAACAGGGTGAATAGAATGTAAAATTTCCTTAGGTTGTTCTCCAGGTTCACGGTACAAACAAATTATCCGGCAAATTACGCTAGGAGTTCCATGATGTTCTTCGCACCTGCTGCTGTTGTACACAAGGAAGTCGCAGTGCCCAAAACTGTGGAGAAATATAGGCAGACGTGCAGGTCATGGACGCTTGGTGCAGGAACTGACAGTTCACCCTCGACAAAAGCAAATGTAAGGCAAAGTAAGCATAAGTAGGAGGAAACATCCATTATTATTCTAAACACTCCGAGGAAGAGAGGCGGATTTACTTTCTTAAGGAAAACGAAAATCCTGAACGCAACTGCCAACTGGTAGAATAATGCCAGTATTTGTTGTCTATGCCCGCACACAACGCCACCGTGGAAAGAGTATTTTCGCTGAAATCGGTCCAGTGTACTGATGAAAGGGATTGTTGAATGAGTCTTACAGTGGCAATGTAACTACAAGATGACTTACAAGAAGTTTTAGAATAAAGTCTTGCTGAAAAAGGTGAATTCCCGAAAAATGTGATGTATCAACTGCTTCCCTGCAACAAGTTCCATGCAACTGTGTTCTGAATGAAAGGTAATTATATTAAATAACAATTTACTTCGTTTCTAGACTCTTACCCCAGAGTTTCCCGACGAGGTTCGAGTTATACATGGCAACCGTAGTCAGGCACCATATTGGTGTGTGTAGTAGGGTTGGGAAAACCTAACCACTAAAAACAGATACCGCTATTTCAGTTCTGAATAACCAGTATTTTCGGGATTTGCTTCATCTCAGTTATAACAGGCCTTTATTATACACTCCTGGAAATTGAAATAAGAACACCGTGAATTCATTGTCCCAGCAAGGGGAAACTTTATTGACACATTCCTGGGGTCAGATACATCACATGATCACACTGACAGAACCACAGGCACATAGACACAGGCAACAGATCATGCACAATGTCGGCACTAGTACAGTGTATATCCACCTTTCGCAGCAATGCAGGCTGCTATTCTCCCATGGAGACGATCGTAGAGATGCTGGATGTAGTCCTGTGGAACGGCTTGCCATGCCATTTCCACCTGGCGCCTCAGTTGGACCAGCGTTCGTGCTGGACGTGCAGACCGCGTCAGACGACGCTTCATCCAGTCCCAAACATTCTCAATGGGGGACAGATCCGGAGATCTTGCTGGCCAGGGTAGTTGACTTACACCTTCTAGAGCACGTTGGGTGGCACGGGACACATGCGGACGTGCATTGCCCTGTTGGATCAGCAAGTTCCCATGCCGGTCTAGGAATGGTAGAACGATGGGTTCGATGACGGTTTGGATGTACCGTGCACTATTCAGTGTCCCCTCGACGATCACCAGTGGTGTACGGCCTGTGTAGGAAATCGCTCCCCACACCATGATGCCGGGTGTTGGCCCTGTGTGCCTCGGTCGTATGCAGTCCTGATTGTGGCGCTCACCTGCACGGCGCCAAACACGCATACGACCATCATTGGCACCAAGGCAGAAGCGACTCTCATCGCTGAAGACGACACGTCTCCATTCGTCCCTCCATTCACGCCTGTCGCGATACCACTGGTGGCGGGCTGCACGATGTTGGGGCGTGAGCGGAAGACGGCCTAACGGTGTGCGGGACCGTAGCCCAGCTTCATGGAGACGGTTGCGAATGGTCCTCGCCGATACCCCAGGAGCAACAGTGTCCCTAATTTGCTGGGAAGTGGCGGTGTGGTCCCCTACGGCGCTGCGTAGGATCCTACGGTCTTGGCGTGCATCCGTGCGTCGCTGCGGTCCGGTCCCAGGTCGACGGGCACGTGCACCTTCCGCCGACCACTGGCGACAACATCGATGTACTGTGGAGACCTCACGCCCCACGTGTTGAGCAATTCGGCGGTACGTCCACCCGGCCTCCCGCATGCCCACTATACGCCCTCGTTCAAAGTCCGTCAACTGCACATACGGTTCACGTCCACACTGTCGCGGCATGCTACCAGTGTTAAAGACTGCGATGGAGCTCCGTATGCCACGGCAAACTGGCTGACACTGACGGCGGCGGTGCACAAATGCTGCGCAGCTAGCGCCATTCGACGGCCAACACCGCGGTTCCTGGTGTGTCCGCTGTGCCGTGCGTGTGATCATTGCTTGTACAGCCCTCTCGCAGTGTCCGGAGCAAGTATGGTGGGTCTGACACACCGGTGTCAATGTGTTCTTTTTTCCATTTCCAGGAGTGTATTTACGAAAAACCGAAGTATCAATTAGGCACAGCAGCAGTGCTATAATTGTTCGTTTTTTAACAAACCGTATTTCAGAAATCGGTTATTTTGATCAGTCGTAACGGTCGGGTTAAACTGGCGGGAAAGAAAACAATACATCCGAAAACCGATTGTTTCAGCGACAATCGCCGTCCCTAGTGAGGAAGAGTCGTCATCGTTGAGCTTTCGCATTGGCAGCAGCAGGCAGCCGAGTCGGCGGTAAACAGCATGAAGAATTTGGCAGAAAAATAGTGAATAGTCGAAAGTCTTATGCCGCATCGTAGAAGAAGAGTGTACAGCAATATAATTATTTCGAGGCAAGAAGCGCGGGAATAATTACGAGCTTTGGGGTTGAGACAGTGCCGTATTTGTGAACGAGTAATTGCCATGCAGAAACATATTCGTGAAGGACAAGAGAGATGTGCTCGTATCAGGCACATTGTCAGCTTTATTACGAAGCGTGTTCTGTATGAATAGTTCTCGTACTTGAGTACGATAATCCGATAGCATTTAACAACGAACAGAGATTTACACACTATAGCTGCATACAGCAAGATTCTGAGACCCGACCACTATTAGCGAACAATTTGCCCTGTTAGCCGTTGATACACGTCCTTTACATGGCACACGGCAACAGTCCCCACAAACACAAAATAGCATAACAGTTTAAAGTCAGTAGGTCAAACAACACACAAAAACACGACTTTTCAAGTTTCGATGGAAACAATTGTACTTCGTTGGCTACAATTTAATTTCGCCAAGTCCGCCTCTATTATTCAACGCCACCTCCAGATAGTTACAAGCTCATTCGCTTAGTGCGGTATCTGTTGCGCCGAGTCTCGTGCGCACGTATTAAGACACAATACTCTCCAATAACATGTTTGGAAATTCTTTCTCGCTTGTCGCACCAACAGAATAACTTCACCGATCATTAAGAATCATTCACTTCCGACTTGATATTCGTAACAAACTTAAAACACTGCTTTCGCCCACAGGACCCGTGAATCATCTGCTTCATGCGGCTGACTTATCCAGTTTTCGAGTTCGAAACCCCCCCTCCAATCTTCACATTTGGATTTTTCTACTGTACCAACCTCAGGAACAGAAATTTAGACCTCTCATTGGTGAATTCCTGCTCCCACTATCGGAACTGCTCTCGAAGCTGCTAGTTGCTGTCGGGTCTGTCCAAAAACCTATTTACCGCAGGTGCTGTGAAACACCTGTGTCCAGGGAAAGTCACTATCCAACGCAGAAAGCCAGCAACTCCAATACATTCAGAAGGTTCAGGAAGATGGTCCCATCACCTGCAGGCTGGACAAAGTCCCCTGTCGCCCAGACATCGTAAACTCCTTCTGGCGTTCATTATAGCCAAGATGACGAGCCTAAAGGTGCTGCCAGGAATGCGAGAGGTTGATTCCGTGATACTGTTACAAGCTTTCAGATTTACATTAACATTTACATTTATACTCCGCAAGCCACCCAACGGCGTGTGGCGGAGGGCACTTTACGTGCCACTGTCATTACCTCCCTTTTCTGATCCAGTCGCGTATGGTTCGCGGGAAGAACGACTGTCTGAAAGCCTCCGTGCGCGCTCGAATCTCTCTAATTTTACATTCGTGATCTCCCTGGGAGGTATAAGTAGGGGGAAGCAATATATTCGATACCTCATCCAGAAACGCACCGTCTCGAAACCTGGTGAGCAAGCTACACCGCGATGCAGAGCACCTCTCTTGCAGAGTCTGCCACTTGAGTTTGCTAAGCATCTCCGTAACGCTATCACGCTTACCACATAACCCTGTGACGAAACGCGCCGCTCTTCTTTGCATCTTCTCTATCTCCTCTGTCAACCCAACCTGGTACGGATCCCACACTGATGAGCAATACTCAAGTATAGGCCGAACGAGTGTTTTGTAGGCCACCTCCTTTGTTGATGGACTACATTTTCTAAGGACTCTCCCAATGAATCTCAACCTGGTACCCGCCTTACCAACAATTAATTTTATATGATCACTCCACTTCAAATCGTTCCGCACGTATACTCCCAGATATTTTACAGAAGTAACTGCTACCAGTGTTTGTTCCGCTATCATATAATCGCCCGCATCTCGTGGTCGTGCGGTAGCGTTCTCGCTTCCCACGCCCGGGTTCCCGGGTTCGATTCCGGCGGGGTCAGGGATTTTCTCTGCCTCGTGATGGCTGGGTGTTGTGTGCTGTCCTTAGGTTAGTTAGGTTTAAGTAGTTCTAAGTTCTAGGGGACTTATGACCACAGCAGTTGAGTCTCATAGTGCTCAGAGCCATTTGAACCATTTGAGCTATCATATAATCGTACAATAAAGGATCCTTCTTTCTATGTATTCGCAATACATTACATTTGTCTATGTTAAGGGTCAGATGATGGAGAAGGGCAAACGTATCAATTTTAGGCAATGGACTCTGGTCTGGAAACAACTGAGTCGAAAGTTATAAGCGCACATTGTTCTGATACCACTGACAGTGGACCAGCATACACAGTGTTCATCAGAGATACTACCCGGTTTACTGGAACACATCCCACTTAGTATTAGTCACCGGATGTGGTTCCAAAATGCTGAAGCTCCACCCGACTTTGGACTGAGGATCCGTGAAGTCCTCGGTCAGAAATTTACTGAACACTGGGTAGGCAGAGGATGTTCTGTTTCGAGGCCGGCACACTCACATGATCTCAGCCCACTTGATTTCTTCTTGTACGCCCATGTAAAAAATCCTGTGCACGAGACGCCTATCGAGACTGAAGAGGATCTCCTGTTACATATCCTTGCAACCTGCGACACTGTTCACACGACACCTGAGACATTAGAACGGTTATGACAGAACTTTGTACGGTGAATCGATGTTTGCATTGACGTTGGGGAACTCCATTTTGAACAACTGTTGTACGTGCAGTAGCTCGTGAAACTTGCCCAGGTGAACGAAACTCATTACTACTATACTTTATGTTATATCCTAGCCAGTAATGCCAACCGAGCCCGCTGCCAAAAGGTTGGCAGCATCAAAGTCCGGACGCCGTCTGCATAAGCAGCGCCAACGAGACAGGAAATCGCCGCAAGTCTGCGCACGCCACGGCTGGCTTCTGGCTTCTTAAGCGCTGGAGTCGCGAGCGCTAGGACAGTTCTGTATTCGCCGCTCAGTTGTATACTCGCCACCGAATTGTGTACTTGCTAGTCAGCTGTGTGTTCGTCGCAGCAGAGTTGTTGTTTGTCGTCAGCCGACGCTGACCTAGCCGCTCCGACTCGAACTAGACAGATTTCTGTAGACACGGAGTTCGCTACTGTTTCTGTATCTTCGTTAATAAAGATAAGTACCGACTTTTATTTAATCAGTGTTTGGGTTTTCATCTTTCTGTTCACTGTTCCAGCGGACCGGTCGGCCCGCTATTAAAAGTGTGGCGGTGACTTCGTAAACCGTTTCTACAGCGAATTGCTTGTCGCTACGAACACCGCCACAAAACTTTAGATTTAAGATTCTCGGTCTCTCTAACATCAAGCTATGCGCGCCGTTACTAGTCCATCAACAGGGGAAATTATCTGAGGGTATTGGGGTGTATCCAACGGGAATTCTGTACATCACTTGCGTTTAGAAGAATGGGCCTTAGAGTGAATGTTGCAGGTAACTTGAGCAGATTTTCGCTTATACCTTTCGAATTGGTCGTTTCCGGTTTAGCGTCCTTTACCTTAAGTGGAAACATTTACCCTTCTCCATCATTCTTGAAAGTTTTAACATCATAAGGGGATAGCCCTGTATAGCAAAGAAACTGTCCCTTGTGAAACATTGTCTCAAAATATGATAGAAAGACCAAAGAGATTCTGGTCGTATGTGAAGTAAACCAGTGTCAAGAAACAGTCAATACTGTCACTGCGCGATAGCGATGGAAATGTTACCGATGATGGTGCAACTAAAGAGGAGTTAATAAACATAGTTTTCCGTAATTCCTTCACGAAAGAAGACGAAGTAAATATTCCAGAATTCGAAACCAGAACAGCTGTCAGCATGAGTGGCATACAAGTAGATATCTTAGGTGTTGTGAAACAACTCAGATCACTTACGAAAGGCAAGTCTTCCGTTCCAGATGGTATACCAATCAGTTTCCTTTCAGAGTATGCAGGCCTAATAGCGCCTTCATATACAACCGCTCACTTGACGAAAGGTCTGTTCCTAAAGACTGGAGCGGGCCGTTGTGGCCGAGCGGTTCTAGGCGCTTCAGTCCGCAACCGCGCTGCTGCTACGGTCGCAGTTTCGAATCCTGCTTTGGGCATGGATGTGTGTCATGTCCTTAGGTTTAAGTAGTTCCAAGTCTAGGGGACTGATGACCTCAGATGTTAAGTCTAGTGCTCAGAGCCATTTGAACTATTTTTGAAAGATTGGAAAGTAGCACAGGTCACACCAATATTCAAGAAATGAAATAGGAGTAACCCAATGAATTACAGACCTATATCACTGATCTCAATTTGCAGTAGGGTTTTGGAGCTTATGCTGTGCTCGAACATTATGAATCACCTTGAAGAAAATGACTTATTGATACATAACCAACACGGATTCAGAAAATATCATTCTTGTGCAACGCAGCTAGCTCTTTATTCCCATGAAGTAATGACTGCTGTCGATAAGGGAACTCAGATCGATTCCATATTCCTAGATTTCGAGAAGGTTTTTGATACCGTTTGTCACAAGCGACTGTTAATCAAATTGCGTGCATATGGAGTATCGTCTCAGTTGTGTGACTGGATTCGTGATTTCCTCTCAGAGAGATCACAGTTCATAGTGATAGACGGTAAATCATCCAGTAGAACAGAAGTGATATCTGGCGTTTCGCAAGGTAGAGTCGTGGACCCTCTGCTGTTCCTGATTTACATAAATGATCTAGGTGATAATCTGAGCAGGCCCCTTAGATTGTTTGCAGATGACGCCGTAATTTACCATCTAGTAAATTCATCAGACGATCAATTCCGATTACAAAATCATCTAGAGAGAATTTCTGTACGGTGGGAAAAGTGGCAATTGGCACTAAATAAAGATAAGTATGAGGTCATCCACATGGGAACTAACAGAAATCCGATAAATTTTGGGTATACGAAAAATCTCACAAATCTAAGGGCTGTCAATTCGACTAAATACCTAGGAATTTCAATTACGAGCAACTGAAACTGGAAAGACCACATAGATAGTATTGTGGAGAAGGCGAAACAAAGATTGCTCTTTATTCGGAGAACACTTAAAAGATGCGACAAACCCATTAAAGAGATAGCCTACATTACACTTGTCCGTCCTCTGCTGGAATATTGCTGCGCGGTGTGGGATGCTTACAAGGTAGGATTGACGAAGGACATCGAAAAAGTGCAAAGAAGGGCAGCTCGTTTCGTGATATCGCGCAATAGGGGTGAGAGTGTCACTCATATGATACGCGACTTGGGGTGGCAGTCACTGAAACAAAGGCGGTCTTGTTTGGGGTGAGATCTATTTACAAAAATTTCAATCACCAACTATCTTTTCCGAATGCGAAAATATTTTGTTGACACCCACCTACGTAGGAATAAATGATCATCGTAATAAAATAAGATAAATCAGACTCGAACGGGAAGATTTAGGTGTTCCTTTTTCCCACGCCCAATTCGAGAGTGGAATGGTAAAGAAGTAATCTGAAAATGGTTCGATGAACCCTCTGCCAGGCACTTAAGCATGAACTGCAGGATAACCATGTAGAAGTAGATAAAAAACGTGATGATTATCACTGAGCAGGGGATATTTCGCAATGATGGGCCAAAATCCTTCAGCTGCCGGTTAAGTTCTTTACTTCTTTCTGGCCTGAGTATCGTTGCCATCCGTCCGATATATCGGGGCCGTCACCGTTATAGACCTTCTTGTCCCCACGTCCGGACATGGACCAATTTTGCACCGGATTTGAAAGTATACCGTTATAAGCTTGGCTCAAGTACTGAAGAAACGCAATCTGTTAGTGCAACATGTAGATGCGGTCTCATTTAGATTTATTTATGTCAACAAGTCTGTGTTAAGAAGGTCGTCTCACAGTGGCACTGCATGTTGGGTATCCTGTATCGACGATGAAAGAACATTCTAGATCGAGAGCTATCATTCGAGAAAATACCAGACGTCTCCAATAGTACAAGGCTGGAATTACTGTATTTAAGCAGCGCCATACGGAAGAATCGGGCAGTTCCCACCTGAGTAGCGATCTGATAAGGTTACTCTTTCTAATCGTAATACGAACAACGAGAGCTAGTAATGTTTTAAGTGTGTACTGTAGGTATATAGGGCGAGAAGTGCATAGTGACATGTACTTCAATGACTAAAGTCTTATTGTCAACTGCTTACCATCTAACAAACTTATCATAGCTTACGAAAATGACTAAGGGTGGAAAGAGATAGTGTCACTTTTTCGATGATTACACAAGAGAGTGGTCCATTGACGAAAAAGGCCGTACGTATCAAGACTGGTTGTGGGAGACTTGTAGCTGTTTCATCTAAATAGCTCAAAGAGGTAAAGCAGATGTGAGGCTTCACATTTCTACGAAGCATCATACAAACACATTCGCTGTAGAATCGACATCAAAGTCTATCTCAACTTTAATGATTGAAGAAAATATCCGGGAAGAACTGCACGTTGCCGCTGCAGAGTTAACAGTTGCTTAGCTCGTGGTCGTGCGGTAGCGTTCTCGCTTCCCACGCCCGGGTTCCCGGGTTCGATTCCCGGCGGGGTCAGGGATTTTCTCTGCCCCGTGATGACTGGGTGTTGTGTGATGTCCTTAGGTTAGTTAGGTTTAAGTATTTCTAAGTTCTAGGGGACTGATGACCATATATGTTAAGTCCCATAGTGCTCAGAGCCATTTGAACCTTTTTTTTTTGAACAGTAGCTTATAAAGTTGTCAAGCATCATCAACCCTTCAGCCTTCTTCACTGTACCGTAAAACCGAATGCCGGAATGCATTCTGACTCCAAAGTAGCCGCAAAGCAGTAGATAGGCAGGACCAAAGCTGTAGCGACCAGAGTTCGTGTCCGACGCATAAAACAACTGCAAGAAGTTTTCATTTTTCAGTGTAGGCACTGACGTATCGAATCATAAGGATGAAAAGATGCTTTCTCTAGTTGTTCAATACTTCACTGAAACTGACGGAATCCAACAAAGCTGTAGAAGTTTGACTGGCAGTGGAATGATGAAAGAAATCAACTGCTGCCAAGGACTGTGGCATCAGGTTTAGCGTGCCAGTTTAACTGGACGCTGACTTGCGGTACTGGCCTGCAGATTACAGCCTTCGTCGCCGATAAACAGCGTTCAGAATGGGTTTATGAACCAGCTACGTTCCAGTTGATCTGAAACTTGCTTCTTTTCCAGAAATGTTCCCCACGATGTATCCTAATCCCAACAGAAAAAGTTGCCATCATTTCCAATCTGAAATCGTGTACTTATTTACTTCAATGCCTTCAAGACCTAAATACAAGTTTACTTCCTTCTCTTCCCCGCACACTTAACAATTCTGTTATTCTTTTCTTACATGTATTTCCAGTTCCGATGTCTACTCATCACCAGTATGTGAGACAGTTGACTATTACGATAGCTCATCATGTGGTGTTCCTCCAGTGGAATATTTTATAATGAATAATGGTCTGAGCTTCCAATCGTTCAATTAGGTATTTAGAGGTAAAACGCTTTATCCATGTAATTACTATTAACTTTAACAACAATCACACCCAAGACTGATTTGTCGGGGATGGGAGGGAACAAAAGATTTTGCTTTTCAGTCGGTTTCCACTGCACACAGTTTATCAAATACATCTGAGTCGGACGAGGGCGATATACACATGGATTAAGATCATTCAATTTGGCTCAAAGGCGGTGTTTCTGTTTAGCAATAGCCCAGTGACGTCTTGAAAATTTCAATAAACAGCTTTCTCCTCTCTGGGTTATTTTGTTCTCTCCCAGTTACATGGGACAGAATCACCATCTCAATAAAATAAATCAGAATTCTCTCGGAAAAGCTTAGGTGTTCATTTTCCTCATGCGCTGTTCGAGTTTGCAATGGTAGAGACGCAGTCTGAAAACGGTTTCTCGCACCCCCTGCCATGAATGAAAGACGGGTAGACAGAAAGGAACCGAAACCAGAACGGGGCTTACTGTGCTATGTTGCTTCATCCACTCAATTTATGAGCTGGTCTTTCTTAATAATAAAGACACTACGCTGTTACAGGAACAAACACATGCACTGCACGCTCTATGGGACATGTTGATATCTCGTTCTCGGTAAGCCATGAGAATTACTTTTCACACTTACTGGATTAATAGTTCACGATTGTTATAAAGCTTCAGCATAGATATCAGTGTCTTATCACTCTCTATATCGGATAAATCCGTGCCGGAATTCTATGGCAGCAAAATAATATCAGATATTAGAGTTGCTGTCAAGTCACAGCTTTTACTTTAGCTACACTTTTCATGTTTCTGATATGAAGAGCAGAGTACGAATAAGATTATGTGGCTTTTTAAGATTTTGTAAGCTTTTTCAATTCCATCACTTAAAAAATTTCTTCTTATTATTCCTCATGTGGTCAACGGCCTTGCTGCAGATGTAAAACCAGTTCCCGTGATATCACCTAAGTTAAGAGTTGTCGGGCTTGGCTAGCCCTTTGATGGATCACCATTATGTCTGACAGCACTGTTGGCAAGCGGGCTGCACTCAGGCCCTGTGAGGCCAGTTGAGGAGCTACTGGAGTGAGGAGTAGCGGCTCCAGTCACGAAAGCTGACAGCGACTGGAAGTGTGGTGTGCTCATCACGTGAACTCCCCAAACCGCCTTCAACTGAGGAGTACACGGCGATCGGTAAGTAGCATTGGGCCATCTTTAGCCTGTTCGCACGCAGTTTTTAGCATTTTTTATGAACAATAGTTCGATACTCTCATCAGTTATAAATTGCTCCGCATACTCTTCTCGTAGTCCTACCTTCTCCTTGACGTCTGATTGTCGGAATATAATTGTAGGAGGCATTAAATTCATCATAAATAAGAGGGAAGGAGAATTAAGATTTACCGTCTCGTCACTGACGAGGTTGTTGGAGACGCAGCACAATGTTCACATAGGGAGGGATGGGGTATTAAACTGGCTTTTTCCGTTTCAAAAGAACCCTCCTGGCCTTAAGCGGTCTGGAAAAATCACAGGAAAAGTTATTCTACATGGCTGAATAAGGATCAGGACCGTCGTTTTCACAGATGCGAGTTCAGTGTTCAACAACTACACCTGGTTGATAAGTGAGTCCTTTGAAATTTTATTACGAAATAGTAATACAATTTTCTTATAGCCAAATAGGGATTGTCTGTTTTTAAATCCATGTAACAAAGCCTACAACGTTGCCTAACTGTAGGGACATATAAGGAAATGTAAAACAACATAAAAGTACATTGTCAGCCTCAGGCAAGATTTACACGTACAAAAGTTTTGAAAGTGCTTCAATACTACTAGGGCAACGGCCTTTCCACAGTGGTAGCACCGATTACCGTCAGATCACCTTAACTGAGCCCTGTCGGGCTTGGGTATCACTTTGATGGGTCACTGTAAGGGTCATCCTAGTGCTGTTGGCAAGCAGCGTGCACTCAGTCCTTAGGGGGCCCATTGATGAGCTGCTTAATTGAGAAGTAGGAGCACCGGGCACCAAAACTGACAATGTCTTGGAGACTGGTATGTTGACAACATGACCTTACGTTTCCGAATCCGCTGACGCCTAAGGGCTGAGGATGACACGGTGGCCGGTGGCTTTCACCCTTGTCGCACCAACAGAATACGTTGATCGATCACTAAGGCCTCCTCACTTCCGATTTGATCTTCTGAGCACACTTAAGTGACTGCCATCACGCCAGGACCCACGAATCATCTGCTTCACGCAGTAGACTTCTGCATTTGCACGCTCGAAACTATCCCACCAACTTAAACATTTAGATTTTTCTGTCATATCAAGCTCAGGAGCAGAAATTGTGACCATTCACTGGTGAATCCTCATTCCGCTATCAGAACTGCTCTGGAAACTGCTGCTTGCTGCCAGGTCTGTCCAAAAGCTTATTTCCAACAGGTTCTGTAAAACACTCGTGTCACGAGAAAGTCACTAGCCACGCAGAAAACCCTCGACTCTAAAACATTTAGACGGAACAGAAGGACCGAAAGATCAGCTGTGGGCTGGATAAAGTACCCTGTTACCCAAACATTGTAGACTGTCTCTGATGTCCATTATAGCCAAGAGGACAAGTGCAAAGGTGCTGCCAGGAATGACACACAAGGCGATTCCGTAATTTGTTACAAGCTTTCAGATGATGGAAAAGGGTAAATGCATCAGTTGTAGGTAATCGAAAAAAATGGTTCAAATAGCTCTGAGCACTATGGGACTCAACTTCTGAGGTCAATAGTCCCCTAGAAATTAGAACTACTTAAACCAAACTAAACTAAGGACATCGCACACATCCATGCCCGAGGCAGGATTCGAACCTGCGGCCGTAGCAGCAGCACGGTTGCGGACTGTAACGCCTAGAACCGCTCGGGCACCAGGGCCAGCTGTAGGTAATGGACCCTGGTCCGAAAACTTATAAGCGCACATTGTTCTGATACCACTGGCAGTGGACCAGCATACACAGTGTTCATCAGAGATACTACCCAGTTTACTGGAACACATCCCACTTAGCATTCGTCACCGGATGTGGTTCCAAAATGATGGAGCTCCACCCGACTTTGGACTGAGGATCCGTGAAGTCCTCGGTCAGAAATTTACTGAAAACTGGGTAGGCAGAGGATGTTCTTCTTGCGACGCCATGTGAAAAATCTTGTCAAGAGATGCCTATCGAGACTGAAGAGGATCTCCTGTCACATATTCTTGCAACCTGCGACACTATTCAGACGGCACCTGAGATATTAGAATGGTTACGACAGAACTTTGTATGATGGTTCGGTGCCTTTTTGAACAACTGTTGTATATGTAGCAGCTCGTGAAACTTGCCCAGGTAAACGGAACTCATTATTACTGTGCTTCAGATTTAGGATTCTCGGTCTCTCTGACATCATGCTATGCGCCCCGTTACTAGTCCATCAAAAGGGGAAATTATCTGAGGGCATTGGGGAGTATTCAACTGGGAATTCTGTACATCATTGGGGTTCGGAAGATGGGGCCTTACAGAGAATGCTGCAGGAAACTTGAGCAGATTTTCGCTTATACCTTTCGAATCGGTCGTTTACGGTCTAGAGTTGCTTACCTCAAGTTCAAACCTTTACCCTTCTCAATCATTCTTGAATGTTTTAACATCATAAGTGGATCGCCCTGTATAACAAAGCATCTGTCCTTGGTGAAAAACGTCATGATTATCACTGAGCAGGGGATATTTCGCAATGATGGGCCAAAATCCTCCAGCTGGCGTGCCCTCACGGTTAAGTTCTTTCTGGCCTAGGTATCGTTGCTATCCGTCCGATATATCGGGACCGTCATCTTAATAGACCTTCTTGTCCCGACGTCCTGATAAGACCCAATTTTGTCTCGGTTTTGAAAGTATAATGTTATAATGCCCCCCATGAACCATGGACCTTGCGTTGGTTGGGAGGTTTGCGTGCCTCTGCGATACAGATGGCCGTACCGTAGGTGCAACCACAACGGAGGGGTACCTGTTGAGAGGCCAGACAAACGTGTGGTTCCTGAAGAGGGGCAGCAGCCTTTTCAGTAGTTGCAGGGGCAACAGTCTGGATGATTGACTGGTCTGGCTCTGTAACACTAACCAAAACGGCCTTGCTGTTGTGGTACTGCGAACGGCTGAAAGCAAGGGGAAACTACAGCCGTAATTCTTCCCGAGGGCATGCAGATTTACTGTATGGTTAAATGATGATGGCGTCCTCTTGAGTAAAATATTCCGGAGGTAAAATAGTCCCCCATTCGGATCTCCGGGCGGGGACTACTCAAGAGGACGTCGTTATCAAGGGGAAAGGAAACTGGCGTTCTACGGATCGGAGCGTGAAATGTCAGATCCCTTAATCGGGCAGGTAGGTTAGAAAATTTAAAAATTGAAATGGATAGGTTAAAGTTAGATATAGTGGGAATTCGTGAAGTTCGGTGACAGGAGGAACAAGATTTCTGGTCAGGTGACTACAGGGTTATAAACACAAAATCAAATAGGGGTAATGCAGGAGTAGGTTTAATAATGAATAGGAAAATAGGAATGCGGGTAAGCTACTACAAACAGCATAGTGAACGCATTATTGTGGCCAAGATAGACACGAAGCCCACGCCTACCACAGTAGTACAAGTTTATTTGTCAACAAGCTCCGCAGATGACGAAGATATTGATGAAATGTATGTTGAAATAAAAGAAATTATTCAGATAGTGAAGGGAGGCGAAAATATAATAGTCATGGGTGACTGGAATTCGATACTAGGAAAAGGGAGAGAAGAAATGGAAATGTCGTGTGGCTAGGGCCTCCCGTCGGGTAGACCGTTCGCCTGGTGCAGGTCTTTCGATTTGACGCCACTTCGGCGACCTGTGTGTCGATGAGGATGAAATGATGATGATTAGGACAACACAACACCCAGTCCCTGAGCGGAGAAAATCTCCGACCCAGCCGGGAATCGAACCCGGGCCTTTAGGATTGACAGTCTGTCACGCTGACCACTCAGCTACCGGGGCGGACAGGGAGAGAAGAAAACGTAGTAGGTGAATATGGATTGGGGGTAAGAAATGAAAGAGGAAGCCGCCTGGTAGAATTATGCACAGAGCATAACTTAATCATAGCTAACACGTGGTTCAAGAATCACGAAAGAAGGTTTTATACATCGAAGAAGCCTGGAGATACTGGAAGGTTTCAGATAGATTACATAATGGTAAGACAGAGATTGAGGAACCAGGTTTTAAATTGTAAGACATTTCCAGGGGCAGATGTGGACTCTGACCACAATCTATTGGTTATGAACTGTAGATTAAAACTGAAGAAACTGCAAAAAAGGTGGGAATTTAAGGAGATGGGACCCGGATAAACTGAAAGAACATGAGGTTGTAGAGAGCTTCAGGGAGAGCATTAGCAAACGATTGACAAGAATAGGGGAAAGAAATACAATAGAAGAGGAATGGGTAGCTTGGAGAGATGACATAGTAAAGGTAGCAGAGGATCAAGTAGGTAAAATGACAAGAGCTACTAGAAATCCTTGGGAAACAGAAGAGATATTGAATTTAATTGATGAAAGGAGAAAATATAAAAATGTAGTAAACGAAGCAGGCAGAAAGGAATACAAACGTCTCAAAAATGAGATCGACAGGAAGTGCAAAACGGCTAAGCAGGGATGGCTAGAGGACAAATGTAAGGATGTACAGGCGCATATCACTAGGGGTAAGATAGATACTGCCTACAGGAAAATTCAAGAGACCTTTGGAGAAAAGAGAACGACCTGCATGAATATCAAGAACTCAGATGGAAACCCAGTACTAAGAAAAGAAGGGAAAGCAGGAAGGTGGAAGGAGTATATAGAGGGTCTATACAAGGGCGATGTTCTTGAGGACAGTATTATAGAAATGGAACAGAATATAGAGGAAGATGAAATACGAGATATGATACTGCGTGAAGAGTTTGACAGAGCACTGAAAGACCTAAGTCGAAACAAGGCCCCGTGAGTAGACAACATTCCATTGGAACTACTGACAGCCTTGGGAGAGCCAGCCCTCACAAAACTCTACCATCTGGTGAGCAAGATGTGTGAGACAGGCGAAATACCCTCCGACTTCAAGAAGAATATAATAATTCCAATCCCAAAGAAAGCAGGTGTTGACAGATGTGAAAATTGCCGAACTATCAGTTTAATAAGCCACAGCTGCAAAATACTAACGCGAATTCTTTACAGACGAATGGAAAAACTAGTAGAAGCCGACCTCGGGGAAGATCAGTTTGGATTCCGTAGAAATGTTGGAACACGTGAGGCAATACTAACCCTACGACTTATCATAGAAAATAGATTAAGCAAAGGCAAACCTACGTTTCTAGCATTTGTAGACTTAGAGAAAGCTTTTGACAATGTTGACTGGAATACTCTCTTTCAAATTCTGAAGGTTGCAGGAGTAAAATGTTGTTGTTGTTGTGGTCTTCAGTCCTGAGACTGGTTTGATGCAGCTCTCCATGCTACTCTATCCTGTGCAAGCTTCTTCATCTCCCAGTACCTACTGCAACCTACATCCTTCTGAATCTACTTAGTGTATTCATCTCTTGGTCTCCCTCTACGATTTTTACCCTCCACGCTGCCCTCCAATGCTAAATTTGTGATCCCTTGATGCCTCAAAACATGTCCTACCAACCGATCCCTTCTTCTAGTCAAGTTGTGCCACAAACTTCTCTTCTCCCCAATCCTATTCAACACCTCCTCATTAGTTATGTGATCTACCCATCTAATCTTCAGCATTCTTCTGTAGCACCACATTTCGAAAGCTTCTATTCTCTTCTTGTCCAAACTAGTTATCGTCCATGTTTCACTCCCATACATGGCTACACTCCATAGAAATACTTTCAGAAACGACTTCCTGACACTTAAGTCTATACTCGACGTTAACAAATTTGTCCTCTTCAGAAACGATTTCCTTGCCATTGCCAGTCTACATTTTATATCCTCTCTACTTCGACCATCATCAGTTATTTTACTCCCTAAATAGCAAAACTCATTTACAATTTGTACAGAAACCAGATAGCAGTTATAAGAGTCGAGGGACTTGAAAGAGACGCAGTGGTTGGGAAGGGAGTGAGACAGGGTTGTAGCCTCTCCCCAATGTTATTCAATCTGTATATTGAGCAAGCAGTGAAGGAGACAAAAGAAAAGTTCGGAGTAGGTATTAAAATCCATGGAGGAGAACTAAAAACTTTGAGGTTCACTGACGACGTTGTATTTTTGTCAGAAACAGCAAAGGACTTGGAAGAGCAGTTGAACGGGATGGATAGTGTCTTGAAAGGAGGATACAAGATGAACATCAACAAAAGAAAAACGAGGATAATGGAATGTAGTCGAATTAAGTCAGGTGATGCTGAAGGAATTAGATTAGGAAATGAGACACTTACAGTAGTAAAACAGTTTTGCTATTTGGGGAGTAAAATAACTGATGATGGTCGAAGTAGAGAGGATATAAAATGTAGACTGGCAATGGCAAGGAAATCGTTTCTGAAGAAGAGAAATTTGTTAACATCGAGTATAGATTTAAGTGTCAGGAAGTCGTTTCTGAAAGTATTTGTATAGAGTATGGAAGTGAAACGTGGACGATAAATAGTCTGGACAAGAAGAGAATACTAGCTTTCGAAATGTGGTGCTACAGAAGAATGCTGAAGATTAGATGGGTAGATTACATAACTAATGAGGAGGTATTGAATAGAATTCGAGAGAAGAGAAATTTGTGGCACAACTTGACTAGAAGAAGGGATCGGTTGTCAGGGCATATTCTGAGGCATCAAGGGATCACAAATTTAGTATTGGAGGGCAGCGTGGAGGGTAGAAAATCGTAGAGAGAGACGAAGAGATGAATGCACCAAACAGATACAGAAGGATGTAGGTTGCAGTAGGTACTGGGAGATGAAGGAGCTTGCACAGGATAGAGTAGCATGGAGAGCTGCATCAAACCAGTGTCAGGACTGAAGACCAAAACAACAACAACAATGTTATAAGTTTGGATCAAGTACTGAAGTAACGCCATCTGTTAGTGCAACATGTAGATGCCATCTCAGTTAGATTTATTTATGCCAACAAGTCTGTGTTGAGAAGGTCGTCTTAGAGTGGCGCTGCATGTTGGGTATCCTGTATCGACGACGAAAGCACCTTCGAAATTGAGAGACAACAGTCGAGAAAATACCAGACGCCTCCAATAGGGCAAGGCTGGAACTAGTGTATTTAAGCAGCGCCACACGGAAGAACCGGGCAACTCGTATTTGAATGGCCGTCTGATAAATGGTTCTTTCTAACCATAATATGAACAACGAATGCAACTCAGTAATGTTTTAAGTGCTTATTGTGGGTATATAGGGCGTCAAGTGTATACTGACATGTACTTCAATGACTAAAGTGTTACTGTCGACTGCTTACCGTCTAATAGAATTATCATAGCTTACGGAAATGACTAAGGGTGGAAAGAGATAATGTCATTTGTTGGATGATTACAGAAGAGAGTGGTCTATTGACGAAAAAGGACGTTTGGATCAAAACGGGTTGTGGGAGACTTGTAGCTGTTTCATCTAAATAGCTCAAAGGGGTTAAGCAGATGTGAGGCTTCACATTTCTACGAAACATCATACAAACACATTCGCGGTAGCATCAACATCAAAGTCTATTTCTACATTCATGAGTAAAGAAAATATTCAGGAAGAACTGCATATTGCTGCTGCAGAATTAACAATAGCTCATAAAGTTGTCAAGCGTCATCAATCCTTCAGCCCTCTTGGCTGCACCGTAAAACCGAATGCCGGAATGCATTCTGAAATGGCTCTGAGCACTATGGGACTTAATAGCTGTGGTCATCAGTCCCCTAGAACTTAGAACTACTTAAACCTAACTAACCTAAGGACATCACACACATCCATGCCCGAGGCAGGATTCGAACCTGCAACCGTAGCAGTCGCGCGGTTCCGGACTGCGCGCCTAGAACCGCGAGACCCCCGCGGCCGGCAATGCATTCTGACCCCAAAGTAGCCGCAAATCAGTAGACAGCTAGGACCAAAGCTGTACCGACTGTTAAAAATTTTCTCGCACCAGGGCCCGTGTCCGTATGCATAAAACAACTGCAAGAAGTTTTATATACGGCGTAGGCACTGACGCTTCGAATCACAAGGATGAAAAGATGCTTTTTTAGTTCTTCAATACTTCACCGAAACTGACGGAAACCAACAGAAGCTGTAGAAGTTTGACTCGCAGTGGACTGATGAAAGAAATCAACTGCTGTCAGGGACTGTGGCATCAGGTTTAGCGTACCACTTTAACTACGAGCTGACTTGCATACGTAATAGGGAAGAGAGACTTGCTGAAAAATATGTTTTCTTCCGGAAAATATGGCTTACTAACTACATCTGACGCAACAATTCTCATGCAATTGTGATCTAAAAAAATGTATTTATATTACATACATTTTTTACTTCGTTTCCACATTCGCAACCCAAAGTGTCCCGACGAGATCCCAGCTAGATATGGCAACCGTAGACGTGGTCCATCTGATGGGTCCGCACCTCCATCGATCGCTCTGGTGCCGCTGAAGACAACTTCGTGAATCAGCCGACCGCTTCAGTGTGGGGATAGCCTAAATTTGTGACGCTTTCGTTGCAACTTTTGACAGTTGTGACTGAGCCGTGGTGGGTATCTCCCGCCTCTCGTTAACTTTCAGGCACAACTTGATCTAGCCGGAGACTTACCGTACTTCTGAAAAACTACGATAGATTCCCCAAATTCTCCTTCCTAAAGGTGAATAGTTGGTGTTTGATGTACAGTGACTTGCAATTAATTTCCTTGTGCCCCATTTAAAAATAACCATCTCTGACATTCTCAGATATTCCTTCGCACCAGTCATCAGAGTGGTTTTGTGTCTACATAAACCACCGAATCGAACAGTTTCGGCTTGTTGCTTGCCAGGCTTATCTACTTATTGTAGAAATTATATTCTGTTACGTTCTGAGGCTTCAAGGGATCTCAAATTTTCCATTGGAGGGCAGCGTGGAGGGTAAAAATCGTAGAGGGAGACCAAGAGATGAATACACTAAGCAGATTCAGAAGGATGTAGCTTGCAGTAAGTACTGGGAGATGAAGGTTACACAGGATAGGGTAGCATGGAGAGCTGCATCAAACCAGTCTCAGGACTGAAGACCACAACAACAACAACAACTCATTTTACTACAGACGTTGTCTGTGTACGAAGAATCGCAATTCGTAAATCACAAGTTAATGATTAATGCAGGTTTTTCCGCGGTTTGTAGTTCATCTCCCCCTCCCATCTACACATCCATTCCGTGGCTGACAGGTAGGCTGATAACAATGGATGACCTGCTCGTATCGAAAGAGTCCTGGGAAAGGAACTGAACGTAGTCTTAAATTAAGAATTATCGTGATTTAAGGAAATTGCAAAGTGCCATGCTTATTGAACTGGTTTCGCAGTTTCCTGTCACAAACGGCGCAGTACGTAGTAATTGATGAGAATGCTTACAGTGAAACAGAAGTTATATCTGGTGTTTGTCAGAAAAGTGTGTTAATCCCTTGGCGTTCTGAATCTATTTAAAGCAAGCATCGTTGATTGTTTATAGATGATGCCGTCGTTTACTAGGAGATGAAAACGAATTACAAATATGTAGAGAAGATATCTGAATTGTACGAAAAGTGGCAATTGTATCTGAACAATAGAGGCTGTGAGACCCACACACAAGTACTAAAAGAAGGAAGAAAGATCAGGTTAACGACCCACTGACAACGGGGTCACAAGCTCGGATTGTATCAAGGAGTGGGAAGGAGATCGGTTGTGCCCTTTGAAAGGAACCACTGTGTACAATAATGTGTAAAATGATTTAGGCAAGGCGAGTCAAGACCGCCTTTTATTGACGGAACGCTCAGACGTCGCAACAAATCCATTAAAGAAACTGCTTGTACTATGCTTGTCCGTCCTATTGCCAGAGTATCGCTGTGCAGAATAAGTACTCACCAGAGAGGACTGACAGGTACTTACCAGAGAGGACAAACAGAAGACACAATAACTGTACAAAAGGGCGGCTCGTTGTGATGAAATAGAGGAAAGAGTGTTACGGGTATACGCGAATTAGGTTGGCTACCATTAAAACAAACGGCAGTTTAAAAAAAATGTTCAAATGTGTGTGAAATCGTATGGGACTTAGCTGCTAAGGTTATCAGCCCCTAAGCTTACATACTACTTAACCTAAATTGTACTAAGGACGAACACACACACCCATGCCCGAGGGAGGACTCGAACCTTCGCCGGGACCAGACGCACAGTCCATGACTGCAGCGCCTTAAACCGCTCGGCTAATTCCGCTCGGCGGCAGTTTTTCATTGCGATGTCATCTTTTCAAGAAATTAGAAACGCGTCTGGCTAAAGCCAGCCTATAGGTTCCACCTTATTTAATTGTACTAGTCACTTAGTCAAGACACAGAGAGATTTTTCCCTTTCTGTGTTAGAACAATGTGGGTTTTGATATGCAAGTAAACATTATGTGACGATTACAGATGTTACATTTTTCACTAACTAAAAATACCATCCAGTCACATTAATGCGACCGTCTGTCCAAATCACAAATAACCCCTTTTTGCAGCGTAGTTCGCTGGCAGACCTATGGGATTAGAATCGATGAGTTTCTGTGAGGTACCGACAGGAATATGGAGTCATGCCGATTCCAGTGCCTGGCCTGCTGTGTCAGGTTTCTCGCTTTAGCATCCATGGCGCTAACGGACCAATCGATGTGGTCCCAGAGATTGTCGATTGGGTTTAAATTCGGGGAGCCTGGTGACCAGGGGAGTACAGTAAACCCATTCTGCTGTTCTTCTAACCACGCACATACACTGAGAGCTGTGTGACACGTTGGACATGGTCTGCAAGGATAGGGGCAGAAGCATAGGTTCCCTTGATAATTTCTTTAAACTGAAACTTTAAGAAATAGGCTCAAGTAATAATAAACTTTACGAAAGAGAGATGTTTGCCAAGGGTAGGTGTACACTTCTGTTAATCTACTATGCCTTACAGGATGACGAGAACAATCAGGGAATGCCACAAAAACATTCCCCATACCGTAGGGCCCACTTCTCTGGTCTGAATTCTTCTGACGATCGCTGCAGGCTGTTTGCACTCAGGCGCTTCGAGGCATACACGCCAAATGCCAGCAGTTTGAGAGTATAAAACGTGATTCATCTGAAGAGACCACCTGGCTGCTCTCAGTGGAAGTGCAGTTGAGGTACTGGCATGCCAATTACAGCCTTCGTCGCCGATAAACAGCGTTCAGAATTGGTTTATGAACCAGCTACCTCCCAGCTGGTCTGAAACTTGCTTCTTTTACAGAAATGTTCCGCACGATGTATCCTAATTCCAACAGAAAAAGTTGCCATCATTTCCAATCTGAAATCGTGTACTTATTTACTTGAATGCCTTCAAGACCTAAATATCAGTTTACTTTCTTCTCTTCTCCGCACACTTAACAATTCTGTTATTTTTTTATTACGTGGATTTCCAGTTCCGATGACTGCTCATCACCAGTATGTGAGTCCGCCCTGGTAGCTGAGTGGTCAGCGTGACAGACTGTCAATCCTAAGGGCCCGGGTTCGATTCCCGGCTGGGTCGGAAATTTTCTCCGCTCAGGGACTGGGTGTTGTGTTGTCCTAATCATCATCATTTCATCCCCATGACGCGCAGGTCGCTGAAGTGGCGTCAAATCGAAAGACTTGCACCCGGCGAACGGTCTACCCGACGGGAGGCCCTAGCCACACGACATTTCCATTTTTACCAGTATGTGAGACAGTTGACTGTTACGATAGCTCATCATGTGGTGTTCCTCTAGTGGAATATTTTATAATGAATAATGGTCTGAGCTTCCAATCATTCAATTCAGTATTTAAAGGTAAACCTCTTTATCCATGTTATTACTATTAATTTCAACAACGACCACAATGACGACTCATTTTTCGCGGCTGGGAGGGAACAAAACATTTCCTTTTTCAGTCTGTTGCCACTGTGCGCAGTTTATCAAATACATCTGAGTCGGAGGAGGACGATATACATATCGATCAAGTACATTCGATTTGTCTCAAAGGCGCTGTTTGTGTTTAGCCATAGCCCATTGACGTCTTGAAAATTTCAATAAACAACTTTCTCTTCTCTGGAATATTTTGTTCTCTCCCAGGTACATAGGACAAAATAAACATCCCAATAAAATAAATCAGTAGTCTCTCGGAAAAGCTTAGGTGCTCATTTTACTCATTCGCTGTTTGAGAATGCAATGGTAGAGACGCAGTCTGAAACCGGTTTCTCGTACTCCCTCCCATGTACGAAATACGTTGTAGATCGAAGGGAACCGAAACCAGAACGGGGCTTACTGGCCTATGTTGCTTTATCCACTGAATTTATGAGAGGGTCTTTCTTAATAAGAAAGGCACTACGCTGTTACAGGAACATAACTCATGCTCTTCACGGTCTATGGGACATGTTGATATCTCGTTTTCGATAAGCCATCAGCATTAATCGTCACACTTGCTGGATTAATAGTTCACGATTGTTATAAAGCTTCAGCATAGATATCAATGTCTTATCACTCTCTATATCGGACAAATCTGTGCGGGAATTCTATGGCAGCAAAATAATATCCGATATCAGATCTGCTGTCAAGTCACAGCTTTTGCTTTCGATGCACTTTTTATGTTTCTGTGATGAAGAGCAGAGTGCGAATATGTTTATGTGACTCTTTAAGATTTTGTGAGTTGTTTCCATTCCTTCAGTTAAAAATATTTCTTATTATTATTCCTTATGTGGCCAACGGCCATGCTGCAGATGTAACACCAGTTCCCGTCACATCGTAGAAGTTATGAGCTGTAGGGCTTGGCCAGCTGTTTTATGGGTGACCATTAATGTCTGCCAAGCACTATTGGCAAGCGGGCTGCACTCAGCCCTTGAGAGGCCAACTGAGGAGCTACTGGACTGAGGAGTAGCGGCTCCAGTCACGGAAGCTGACAGCGACTGGAAGTGCGGTGTGCTGATCACGTGAACTTCTCAAGCCGCCTTCAGCTGAGGAGAACACGGCGATCGGTAAGTAGCATTGGGCCGTCTGAAGCCTGTTCGGACGCAGTTTTTAGCACTTACAGGTACCATTGTTCGATAGTCTTATCAGTTATAAATTGCTCTCCATACTCGTCTCGTAGTTTTAGCTTCCCCTAGATGCCTGATTGTCAGAATATAATTGTAGGAGGCATAATAGGCATCAGATATAAGAGGGAAAGAAAATTAGGATTTACCGTCTCGTCACTGACAGGGTTATTGGAGACGCAGCACAGTCTTCAGATACAGTGGGACAGGGAATTAAAATGGTTTTTTCCTTTTCAAAGGAACCCTCCTGGCCTTAAGCGGTCTGGAAAAGTCTACATGGCTGAATAAGGATCCGACCCGTCGGTTTCCCAGATGCGAGTTCAGTGTCTGACAACTACGTCTGTTCGATAAGTGAGTCTTTCGAAATTTTGTCACAGAATACTAAAACATTTTTCTTATAGCCCTACAGGGCTTATCTGTTTTTCAACCCATGGACCAAAGCTCTCAAAGTTGCCTAACCGTAGGGACATACAAAAAGTGTAATATTGTTACTGATTTCAGAAGGCACAGACTTTTATTTTTGATGATCAATCGATATGTCAGATTTAGAATATGAGCTGTATTGTTTGAGGAAAGCAATATCGGACATAACTCTTAATAATTTTCATGTACATAAAAACCAGTGGAGAAATGCTCCTACCGGAGAGGCCACATTCTACGTTTCTAAGAAGTTTCAGAATTTTTCCGAGGTATTTTTCCACGCTCCTGTGCTGCTTTTAAAATGCAACTTACCTTTCACCCCCCAGCATCCCCTAACTATAACTCACTCAACTCCCACTTATCCATTCTGACTCACTCATTCAATTCCAACTTATTGTCAATACCTCCCTGTATCTCTATGACACTGACTCCCGTATTATGCCTACAGTCTCCGTCGCTCTCTCCTACTACTATTGTTTCTACTTACTGCCCTTTCTCCCCTTTGCTCTCTCCTACTGTTACCATCTCTTTCATTCTTTCCTGGTGATGCTGGCTATTTCACTGTCACTCTCCCTCTCTTCCTCATTGTGTTTGTCATAGACTATGTCTCTCATTATAATTGGCTCCCTCCCACTTCCACTTTCTCCTATTTATTGCTCTCCCACTGGCATTGTTTCCTTCACCCTTTTCCTAACGCTGTTCTGTCACTGTCAACTACATTCCCCTACCACTGTATCCCGGTCTTTCTCTCACAATGCCACTGTTTCCATCCATCTTTATATACCACTGTCTACTGTCGTCCAGTATTTGTTATCTTTCTGTCTGTTTCACACTGCGACTGTCTCTTTCTCTCTCTGCATAAAAAACCCGAATACGTTTGCATGCCAACATTTCTGGGATAATTTCAAAGGTGTTGAAGAACGCAGAATGAGGAACCTGGTACCCCACTTTTCAAAATCTCTTAAACAGCAGCTTATTTTTTTTATTATTCTCCGATAGGGGCAATTTTCCTCTGCTTCCCTTTTCCCTGCCACAGCAGGATATGTCACTCATATGAAAACAAATTCATAGGTCAGTAAATTTTTGGTCTTCTAGTTATGCGAAGTCTGAAATAATGCAAAACTTATTTTTTCATCGTCAGACAGGCTTAACATGCACAAATATTTTACATATCCTTCAATGCTACTAGGCCAACAGCGCTGTTGCTGGTGTAACACCGATTCCCGTCAGACGATCGAAATAAAGCCCTGTCAGGCTTGGCTATCACTTGTCTTGGGTCACCATGCAGGTCGACCCAGTGCTGTTGACAAGCGGAGTGCACTCACACCTTGGGAGACCAATTGAGGATCTTCTTGACTGAGAAGTAGGAGCACCGGTCACCAAAACTGAGAACGGCTTGGAGAGTGGTGTGCTGACAACATGCCCATCCGTATCCGAATCTGCTGACGTCGAAGGTCTGAGGAAGACACGGCGTCCTGTCGCTACCGTTGGGCCTTCAAGGTCAGCTAGAGAAGGTTCTTTTCTTTGTTCGATACTACTACAATGTTGTAAAAAACAGTACAATAATTATTGGTACTTCCAGAAGACCCTTAAAATCCACTGTAGACCGCATCACATCCAGACTGAGTCATCTGATTTGCTCCATTTGCCTAAGCAGGAGAAAGTACTTAGACCTTGTACTTGAGGATAATGACACTAAGAGATTTCTTCCGTTGGATATACAAATGGTTTCTAGCTCAAGTGCTATGCAAAACACTTGATCCTACCTTTCTGTTGCCAATAGAACCAGATGTATGAGCTCCGGAAGTATCATGTTTTTTCGAGCGATGTTTTAGAATTTATTATCTAGTGCATGCTGTCACATCTGTTCAATTATGGAAAGTACTAGAATCATGGACAGTTCTATGCTCGCGCATATAATCTTTTTGGAGACCAAAATATCTGCTCTATGGGAATCAGTATGAATTCAGATAGCAATTATCTAATGATATCCCTATTTCTGGGCTCCCTGAGAAGTAGGAGATAGTAGGTAAGAGTCCCCAAGTTGAGGTCGTGTTCCTTCACTTCCGAAAGACGTTCAACACAGTTCTACACTGTTACTCAGTGAACAAAATTTGATCTGTCGAAATATTGGACCAAAGTTTTGTTTGCTTCAGAATTTTTAGGATATAGAAAACTCGTCACTCTTGGAAGAGTGAATGGAATGTATAATTACCTTAGTGTGTGCTCCAAGTTGCCTATACACACAAATTATCAGACAAATTACGCTGGTAGCTCCGTGACGCTCTTTGCACATGATGCTGTTGCAGACAGGGTAGCCTCAGTACCCGAAAACTGTGGAGAAATGCAGGAGGACCTACACATGGTGGACGCTTGGTACAGGGACTGACAGTTCAACCTCGACAAGAGTAAGTGTTATGGCACTAGGCAGCAACAGGACGCCGTGCGGTGTAGCCGCGTGATCTGATGTGGATCGCCACAGCACGCCCTGCTCCTCCCCCCCTCGGAGTTTCGAGTCCTCCCTCATGCATAGGTGTGTGTGTGTGTGTGTGTGTGTGTTGACCTTACTGTAAGGTAGTTTAAGTTACATTAAGCAGTGTGAAAGCCTAGGGACCGGTGACTTCAGCAGTTCAGTCCCATACGAACTTACCACAAATTAAAATCAACAGGAGGAAACATCCATTACTCAGAATACCCGAAATATTGGTTGCGAGAGGATACAGCAAGTGTCTTGATATTTTAAAAAATTGTATCGTTTATTCTGCCGTCTCAGCTGCATATTATTTACAGTACGACTGTTTATGATTACATTCTATCATCTGCAGACCAGTAGGAGAACAATGAGAACATTCAGTTCCGTAATTGTTGTGTAGGCATGAGGAGTTTCTTGCGCAACAATATGGATCTAGACGGTCAAATGTGACCAAAATGAGTCACACCGCAAAAAAAATGTGCTACTGACACGGAAAAATAAATGCTACAATTTTTATAAACATTCATTGTTTGGCTACATGACTAACGATCAATCTTTGTACCAGAAAAACGGTAAAGTACCTCAGAGTAAGTGTCAGAGACGATATGAAGTAGTACTAGATGTAGGATTCATTGGAGTAATGATAAGAAAACATAATTTAGGCACGAAATAAGCAGCTTACCAATTCTCGTTCTACAAATTCTAGTGGACTGCCCAATAGATTGGAACACGTGAGAATAGTAGAAAAGATACTGAAGGCAAAAAAACGAGAACTGGATTACGTTACAAACGCCTCTTCAACTTCATTCATTTATAACGATGCAGCTCTTACCTGCCGATTTCGTTATAAAATAAACACAGTAAATTACGCTACAAATCACGATGTCAGCTGTGAAAAATTCTCTTCACTCTCTCGTGGGGTAGTAGGACGAGAGAACTTCGTTTAAATGGATGGCCAAATCTTTGGGAGTTTTCCTGCCAACGATGCCATCCTACGTTATCCTTCACCTGCTGTGCTGAGCTGTGTTCCCAGCAGTCTTACGCCCTTGCGCCAAGGCTTTAGAAACTTTTGTTTGCAATGGAGCTGGCTTGTTTTGCTCGGATGTCAGCAGCAAGAGCGATTTTCTTCTCATTTTCTGCCTCTGTTCCTAAAAGACGAGCATCTTTCTAAGCCTCCATTCCGACTTTGTGTAAAGTTTTGCCCCAAACTCGTCCATGCGTTCGCTAATCTGCTCCTTTAATGTGATCACCTCATGCTCTCTTTTGCATTCCAATTCTTCTGCCACCTCCTTTCGTTTTCTTTCTAATTCTTCTGCCCCTTGTTTCGTTTTCTTTCTAATTCTTCTGTCTGATTCTCAGTCTGACCTAGGAGAGCGATGACTGGATCAGGTTACACTTAATAATGCGTGCCAGCCATTGGCGAAGCAACCCGTGATTATCGAGTGCAGCTGCATTGGTGTCGCACAGTGTGTCTGCCTTCTATCCCCTTTTCCGAATTTCTACTCGTTGTTATTACGGCTAAATGGCTATGGTTCTCTCCATCATCAGACTCGTAACCACTGTTAATTCCCTGTTCCGATCCTGCATCATCTATCGGTACCGAATGCCTATCGTATGTGTTTGGGCCTGACTGTTCCATTGGAAACCCGTCGAACTTATCACCAGAAGGGTTGACATCAGCGTTATTAGCGTCTTACATAGTATTTCCTCAGTCTACTAGACTTTGGCCAACTAAAAAAAAGATTCAAACACGGAAAGAAAAATATGAATGTAATTATGTACTAATTACTGTTATCACAGGAAACCAAGGGAGAAAATTCGATCCTGGAAGGGTCACCAATATGCAAGCTAGCCTATGGTGGCAGCAGTTCTCCATCTGCCAAACAACCAAAAATTTACAACCACAATACCAAAGAGGTGCCACGTTTATCAATAGCGCAACGAAATCTGACATTCGTAAATAGTGGCCCCTGTGTGGATCGCCTGTTGAGTTGACTAACTTGACATAAAATTAATTTAATGCCTTCAAACCCAAAGTAAAGTAAATGAAATCATAGGGAATGAGAATGGGTGTCATTGAAAACTTATTAAAAAGGACCTATGAAATCACAAATATATTTATTAACTTATATCCAGGTCAAGAGAGAACAAACAAATAAACAGAAACTTCAACCGTATAACATTTCATTAACATAAACTCAGGCTGCTTGTCAATAGAGTTGGGGAACCTAACAGGAATTTATGTGTATATCAGACTGGCTACTGCTGGTGGAAGAATGCCAGTCTAGGCAAGCACACTCTGCTGTATCGTTCTACTGGTTCGTCTCTCACATCAAAATACATAGCTTGGAACTTAAATAGTGGCAACACAGCTGTGGAGACACTATGCAATGGAATCTACTATTGTCGCTAATAGCACACATTGTTGACATACCTCCCTTACCTCCTAACAAATGGACTCGCCCGTCCGACATCACTGGCGTGTGCACAATCGAGGCAAAGACAGTCACTTGTGAGTGAGTGGTCTAACATAACGGTGTCACTATGTTTTCGAAACAGGAAAAACGGAGTTGGATTAAGATTGAATTGCCAAAGGTCGTGCAGCACGACAGTGTCGTCAAGGTCATTAAGAGGCGTGCAGGGAATCGACACTGCCGTACAGAACAGTGACAAGTTGGGTAAAAGCGTTCAACGAAGTTCAGCAAACTGTGGCAGACATGCATCGGGCAGGTCGTCCCAGCGTCTCTGAAGAAGAAGTGTACGCTGTTGCCGCGTTAGAGGACAGTGAGCGAGTCCATACGATTCGTGAGCTCGCGCACGAAACCGAATTAACGCATACGACTCTGCTTCGCATCCTGAAGGAATGCCTGGGCATGCGAAAAATTGCATCCTGGTGGGTTCCGCCTGACTTGACGGAAATGCAGAAATGGATGCGTTACGATGCTGCACAGATGCACTCGGAACGCAATGAGTGCGAAGGAGAGGATTCCTTACGCCGTATTGTAACACTGGATGCGACATGGGCCACATCGTATGAGCCAAAACTGAAACGCCAATCCATTATGGGTCGCCGCGGAAGTCGAAAGTGCGTCAGATACCACAGAATGGTGAAAGTTATGGTGATTCTCGTGTACGACTCTGATGGTGTTATCTTAACGCATTACGTTTGTCCACGGCAGACCGTCAATTCACAATATTACTGTTCATTTTTGGAGCATCACCTGGGACCAGCTTTGCGAAAGAAGTGGCGACACTTTCTGCACAAACCACCCATCATTCTGCACAACAATGTGTGGGTGCATGCAGCGCAAACCATGGATGCTCTCTTTGGTCGATGGGACTGGGAAGTACTTTACCATCACACCATTGTTTTGCCCTAGACTCCGCAGGTGTATACAAGTAACTGCCCTCTCCATAGTAACAGAAGTGCTCTAGCAACTATACTCTGTGCTGGTCGAGAGGCAAGTCCCTCAATTCCATTGCTCAAAACCTTTCCCGAAAAACAGCCCTTCCTCCAGTGTTCTTGAATAAACCTATCACAGCACAGCAGTGGTTGAGATGCCAATCATGTTTTGCAGCAAGGAGACTCGATCTTCCTCAAGCAATCACTCCAGTGCAGCACACATTCTGTTCTCCAAAAAAGCAGCACACAAAGCCTGGAAGTCCTGCAGCCAAACCCCCAGCACATTTCACAAGATGAGGGAAGGTTCCTAGTGAAAACAAGCTCCGTCTCATCCATAAAGTTATTTAGTGGGCGCCGTTTTGGCGAGACGCATAGGACATCTAAGAAACGCGACATCTGGTGAAATTTATCATTCGTCTCACAAGGTACGCTGTTCTTATAATAAACAGAGATTCTCGATTGGGTTTAAATCCGGTCAGCCTGGTGACCAGGGGAGCACAGTAAACTCATCCTGCTGCTCTTCCAACCACGCACATTCGCTGTCAGCTGTGTGACACGTTGGACATGATCTGCAACAATAGGGGCAGAAGCATAGGTTCCTTTGATAAGTTCTTTAAACTGTAACATTAAGAACTTGGCTCAAGTAATAACAAACTTCACGGAAGAGAGTTGTTTGCCAAGGATAGGTGTACACTTGTGTTAATCTACTGTGAATTCCAGGATGATGAGATCAGTCAGTCGATGCCACAAGATTCCCCTTACCATAACGCACCGTCATCTGTCGATCTTCTCAGTGTGTTTGCAGTCAGGCGCTTCGAGCGATGCACGCCAAATGTCATCAGTCCGCTGGAGTATAAAACGTGATTCATCTGAAGAGACCACCTGGCTCCTCTCAGTGGAAGTGCAGTTGTGGCACTGGTATGCAAATTACAGCCTTCGTCGCCGATAAACAGCGTTCAGAATTGGTTTATCAACCTGCTACCTCCCAGTTGGTCTGAAACTTGCTTCTTTTACAGAAATGTTCCCCACGATGTTTCCTAATTCCAACAGAAAACAGCTGCCATCATTTCCAATCTGAAATCGTGTACGTAATTTACTTGAATGCCTTCATGACCTAAATACCAGTTTACATACTTCTCTTCCCCGCCGACCTCACCACTCTGTTTCTGTCAACTGTTTCATTACATGGATTTCCACTTCCAATGTCTGCTCATCACCAGTATGTGAGAGAGTTGACTATTACGATAGCTTATCATGTGGTGTTCCTCCAGTGGACCACAAACAATGGCCTAAGCTTCTATGCATTCTATTCGATATTTACAGGCAAACCTCTTTAACGATGTAATTACTATTAATTTCAAAAACAACCAAACTCACAACTCATTTGTTGGGGCTGAGAGGCAACGAAACATTTCCCGTTTAGTCCGTTTCCATTGCGCGCAGTTTATCAAATACATCTGGGTAGGAGGAGGACGATATACATATCGATCAAGTTCATTCGATTTGGGTCAAAGGCGCTGTTTCTGTTTAGCCATAGCCCATTGACGTCTTGAAAATTTCAATAAACAACTTTCTCCTCCCTGGAATATTTTGTTCTCTCCCAGGTACATAGGACAAAATAAACATCTCAATAACATAAATCATAATTCTCTCGGAAAAGCTTAGGTGCTCATTTTACTCATTCGCTGTTCGAGAATTCAATGGTAGAGACGCAGTCTGAAGCCGGTTTCTCGCACTCCCTCCCATGTACGAAATACGTTGTAGATCGAAGGGAACCGAAACCAGAACGGGGCTTACTGGCCTACGTTGCTTTATCCACTGAATTTATGAGCGGGTCTTTCTTAATAAGAAAGACACTACACCGTTACAGGAACATAACTCATGCTATTCACGGTCTATGGGATATGTTGATATCTCGTTTTCGATAAGCCATCAGCATTACTCGTCACACTTGCTGGATTAAAAGTCACTATTGTTATAAAGCTTCAGCATAGATATCACTGTCTTATCACTCTCTATATCGGACAAATCCGTGCGGGAATTCTATAGCAGCAAAATAATATCCGATATCAGAGCTGCTGTCAAGTCACAGCTTTTGCTTTCGACGCACTTTTCATGTTTCTGTGATGAAGAGCAGAGTGCGAATATGTTTATGTGGCTCTTTAAGATTTTGTGAGTTGTTTCCATTCCGTCACTTAAAAATATTTCTTATTATTATTCCTTATGTGGCCAACGGCCATGCTGCAGATGTAACACCAGTTCCCGTCACATCGTAGAAGTTAAGAGCTGTAGGGCTTGGCCAGCTCTTTTATGGGTGACCATTAATGTCTGCCAGCACTGTTGGCAAGCGGGCTGCACTCAGCCCTTGAGAGGCCAACTGAGGAGCTACTGGACTGAGGAGTAGCGGCTCCAGTCACGGAAGCTGACAGCGGCTGGAAGTTGCGGTGTGCTGATCACGTGAACTTCCCAAGCCGCCTTCAGCTGAGGAGTACTCGGCGACCGGTAAGTAGCATTGGGCCGCCTGAAGCCTGTTCGGACGCAGTTTATAGCATTTTTTATGTACAATAGTTCGATAGTCTGATCCGTTATAAATTGCTCCGTATACTATTCTCGTAGTTTTAGATTCTCCGTGAACGCCTGATTGTCAGAATATAATTGTAGGAGGCATAAAAGGCATCATATAGAAGAGGGAAGAAGAATTAGGATTTACCGTCCCGTCACTGACGATGTTATTGGAGACGCAGCACAATCTTCAGATAGGGAAAAATGGGGAGTTAATATGGCGTTTTCGGTTTCAAAGGAACCCTCCTGGCCTTAAGCGGTCTGGAAAAATCACAGGAAAAGTAATTCTACATGGCTGAATAAGGATCCGGTCCATCGTTTTCCCAGATGCGAGTTAAGTGTCAAACAACTACACCTGTTTGATAAGTGAATGTTTTGAAATTTTATTACGGAATAGTAATACAATTTTCTTATAGCCACATGGGGATTGTCTTTTTTTCAATCCATTTATCGAAGCCTCCAATGTTGCCTAACTGTGGGGACACGTCAGGAAATGTGAAACAACATAAAAATAACTATTGAGCCTCATTCAGGATTTACACGCACAAAACTTTTGAACGTGCTTCAATACTACTAGGCCAAAGGCTTTGACGCAGTGGTAACACGGGCTCCCGTCATGGGCCACAGTCGGTCTTCAAAGTGCTGTTAGCAAGCGGTGTATACTTAGCCCATGGGAGGACAATTGAGCAGCTACTTCATCGGTTGGTTTAGGGAGTGGGAACCAAACAGCGAGGTCATTGGTCCCATCGATTTGGGGAAGGATGGTGAAGTAAGTATGTCGTTCCCTTTCAAAGAAACCATCTCAGAATTTGTCCGAAGCGATTTAGGGAAATCGAGGAAAACCTGTCTCAGGACGGCCGGACGCTTGTTTGAACCGTCGTAATCCCGAATGTGTCCAGAGTGCTAACGACCCTCTCTCTTCCACCATGTCATTTCCATAGGCTGTGTCTCTCATTATAATTGGTTCCCACATACCTCCACTTTCTCCTTCTCTTTCGTGCTCTTCCACTGACACTGTGTGCTAACACCTTGCTGCCTTTGTCAGCTATATTCCACTCAACTGCATCCCATTCTTTCTCTCATACTGCCATTGTCTCCTTCCCTCTCTCTTTACCACTGTCTACTGTAGTCCAGTATTTACTACTTTTCCATCTCTTCCCCACTGCAACTAACTGTCTCCTCCTCTCTCAGCATAAAAAGGCGCGAATACGTTTGAATGCAAAAATTTTGGTATAATTTTAAAGGTGTTGAGGAGTGCAGAATGAGGCAGCCGGAACTCCACTTGTCAGAATGTCTTAAACAGCAGCATATTGCCTTTTATATGCTCCGACAGAAGTATTTATCCTCTGCTTCTCTTTTCCTTGTCACAGCAGAAAAATTGTGCTTGTGCTTCAATATTACTAGACCAACGGCATTTCCTCAGTGGTAGCACAGATTCCCGTCAGATCAAGGAAACTAAGCCCTGTCAGGCTTGGGTATCACTTTGATGGGTCACTGTACGGGTCAAAACTAGTGCTGTTGGTAAGCGGCGAGCACTCAGCCCTTAGGAGGCCCATTGATGAGCTCCTGGACTAAAAACTAGCGGCACGGGGCACGAAAACTGACAATGGCTTTGAGACCGATATGCTGACAACAGCCGACCGCGGTGGTCTAGCGGTTCTAGGCGCTCAGTCCGGAACCGCGCGACTGCTACGGTCGCAGGTTCGAATCCTGCCTCGGGCATGATAGTGTGTGATGTCCTTAGGTTAGTTAGCTAGGGGACTGATGACCACAGATGTTAAGTCCCATAGTGCTCAGAGCCATTTGAACCATTTTGCTGACAACATGACCTTCCATTTCCGCATCCGCTGACGCCTAAGGGCTGAAGATGACACGGCGACCGGTCTCTTTCACGTTTGTCGCACCAACAGAATAACTTCATCGATCACTAACGACCATTCACTTCCGATTGGATCTTCTCAGCATACTTGAGAGACTGCCTTCGCGCCAGGAGCCACGCATCATCTGCTTCACGCAACAGACTCCTCAATTTTCAGGCTCGAAACCATCCCACCAAGTTTAACATTTAGGTTTTTTGTTATATTAAGTTCAGGAGCAGAAATTTTTACCATTCACTGGTGAAATACTACTTCCGCTATCAGTACTGCTCTGGAACCTGCTGCTTGCTGCCAGGTCTGTCCAAAAGCTAATTTCCAGCAGGTGTTGTAAAACATTCGTGTCACGCGGAAGTGACTACCCAACGCAGAAAACCATCGACTCCAAAACATTTAGACGGAATAGAAAGACCGAAGGATCAGCTGTGGGCTGGACAATGTCCACTGTCGCCCAGACATCGTAAACTGTCTCTGACGTCCATTATCGCCAACAGCACGAGTGCAAAGGTGCTGCCAGGAATGATAAACAAGGTGATTCCGTGATCTGTTACAAGCTTTCAGATGATGGAAAAGGTAAATGTATCAATTTTAGGTAATGGACCCTGGTCCGAAAACAACTGAGTCGAAAATTACAAGCGTACATTGTTCTGATACCACTGACAGTGGACCAGCATACACAGTATTCATCAGAGATACTACCCGGTTTACAAAAACACATCCCAGTTAGCATTCGTCACCGGATGTGGGTCCAAAATGATGGAGCTCCAAGTGACCTTGGAATGAAGATCCGTGAAATCCTCGGTCAGAAATTTACTGACAACTGGGTAGGTAGACGATGTTCTGTTTTGAGGCCAGCACATTCACTTGATCTCATGCGACTTGATTTTTTTCTTGTGCGGCCATGTAAAAAAATCTTGTCAAGAGATGTCTATCGAGACTGAAGAGGATCTCCTGTCACATATTCTTGCATTCTGCGGCACCTGAGATATTAGACTGGTTACGACATAATTTTATACGATGATTCGATGCCTGCATTGACATTGGGGAACGCCATTTTAAACAACTGCTGTATATGTAGCAGCTCGTGAAACTTGCCCAGGTAAACGGAACTCATTATTACTGTACTTCAGATTTAGGATTCTCGGTCTCTCTGACATCAAGCTACGCGTTTCGTAACCAAATGGCGCTCCTAACAACACACCAATACCCGCACAAGCGGCCGCTAACTCCACAACAGCACCTCAGGCTGCCACACCCAACACCAACACACCACCTGGGGGAATACTGGAAACACTATTCCCCCGACACACGACCGTTCAAATCCTTACCAAGGTGCTGACGGCCGTCGCTACACTCATCACCCAGCTCATGAGCGCCGAACCCGGGCAGTACTGGGCTGTCATACACACTGCCATCACAACACTCGTTCACACTCTTACATGAATAATATGCCACACCCGGCCCATAACGCAGACCCGCACACACTATCACAGATCCTGTTCTGGAATGCAGACTCGATCCACAGCAAAAGGGCAGAATTTGCCGCGTTCATGGAGCGCAAGGGAATCCTTGTCGCGCTACTGAGCGAGACTAAACTTAAACCGCACAAACAATTAAACTTTCCTGGCTATTGTGTCTATCGTACCGACCGACCGGGCGACGCCGTGGCAGGTGGAACTGCAATCGTCATTCACAAAGACATTGAGCACACAAACATAGAGCTCCCTGAACTGGAAAAAATCGAGGCTACGGCCGTCAGAGTCAAGTTCAACGGAGCCTACACCACACTGATATCGGTATACAACAGCCCTGTACGCATCTCAACACGCGATGTCAGCACATTACTCAACATTTCACCGCGAGTAATAGTCGCTGGAGAACTGAACGCAAAACACCCAGAATGGAATTCACGCATACGAAATCCCAACGGCAAAAAACTGTACGAACATTCACTAGGCAGATACTACATTATACTAGCGCCGACTGAACCGACGCACATTCCCTATCAGAGGGGACACAGGCCAGACGTGATAGACATGGCCCTCATCAAGGGCATAACAGTGACACTCAACGTCGCCGTTGAAAACGATCTGCCCTCAAATCACCAACCTGTAATACTATACATTGAGGAAACACTGCAGCACATGGAACAACGCAAGATTTTGGACTACGGGCGTGCGAATTGGACATTGTTCAAGCAAACACTTGATAGCCACATCCCACCTATACACGAAATTAACGAAACAGCACAAATTGACGAGGCAGTAGAAACCCTCACCAACGCCGTCCAGGACGCAATGGCAGGCACCATACCTGATCGCACCTCACAACAACGCAGTGCGGCCCTGCCCCAGGAAATCCTGGGCCTAATCTCAATGAGGAATCGCCTCAGGAGACAATGGCAGCGCACCAGGCGCCCGTACTTCAAACGGCACATTAACAGACTACAGGGCATCATACACGATAAAATACAAACACACAGAACACAACAGTGGAACCAAAAACTCGAAGGGCTGGACACCACACGACCTGGCGTGTGGCAACTAGCCCGACACTTCACTAGGGAGAAAATATACACCCCAACGTTTCAAGGGTCTGACGGACCTGCATACTCAGCGGAAGAGAAAGCAGAACTAATGGCCCGAACACTCGCAGCGTCATTCACACCGAACCTGGTACCATCAGATCCAGCGTTCACACTTGCTACTGACCAAGAGGTTACACGCATTCTAGCCCAACCATCGCGCGACGACATTCGACATGCTAGCACAGCCGAAGTCTCCTGGGCTATAATGCATTCCGCTGCTAGGAAAGCCCCTGGTCATGATGGCATTCAAAACCGTGTCCTCCAGGAGTTCACGGATAAAGCAACTGAGTACCTAACATACATAACGAATACCATACTAAAACACCAACACTTCCCCGCCTTTTGGAAGACGGGCAAGGTCCTGATGTTCAGGAAGCCGGGGAAAGACCACAGCCTTCCACAAAATTACCGACCCATCAGCCTTCTGAGCTCACTCAGTAAGATTGTTGAGAAGGTGATTCTAAAACGCATCACTAGGCACTGCATAACAAATGACATCCTGAGACCGGAGCAATTCGGCTTCAGGAGTCACCACTCCACAACACAACAACTCCTACGGGTCGTTGAACACATAACACATGGCTTCAACATAAACAAAGCTACAGGGGCAGTGTTCCTGGACATCGAAAAGGCTTTCGACCGTCTATGGCACAACGGCCTCATCCGCAGACTCAGCGATGCGGGATTCCCCGACGGGCTGCTGCGTCTAATACACTCATACCTCACAGACAGGAGTTTCAACACTGACGTGCAGGGAAAACAATCAACACGACACGGTATACACGCGGGAGTACCCCAGGGAAGCATCCTAGGGCCCCTACCGTTTAACCTCTACATAAACGATCTCCCAACCACACACAACACAATGATGGCAATCTACGCGGATGACACAGCCATCCTTGCGCAAGATTGGAAACCATCAAACATTACGTCACGCCTACAGACTGCACTCAGAATGGCCGAGCCTTGGTTGGAGAAACGGCGTGTTAGAGTAAACGTCGACAAGTGCGAAGCCGTTCTGTTCACTAGAAGACCGAAGCAACTGCGCAAACACCGATACTGCAGGCCAATAACTCTACATGCACGCCCAATACGTTTCCGTGAGAAAGTCAAATACCTCGGTGTCTGGCTGGACCGGAAATTACTCTGGGCGACCACAGACAACACATGACCACCCGAGCTAGCGCGAGGCTCAAACAGCTCTATCCTATGCTCAAACAGGCGTAGCACACTGAACAGAAGGGTGTCGAGGTCCATGTACATGACACTTATCCGACCCCTGATGACGTATGCAGCTCCCGTCTGGGGATACGCTGCGCCTACACGCCTGCGCCGTCTGCAGCTCATACAAAACAAAGTACTCAAAATCATAAGCAATGCTCCACGATACACACGCAACGCTGACCTTCGCCGGGAATACCGACTTGAGACTCTCACGGAGGTAATCCACAAACTCACCACAAGACTATACAGAAACTCCAAACATTCGCAGAACCCGTTTATACTGAATTTGGGGAACTACGACCACAACCATAGATGGAAACATAAAAGACCAAAAGACATACTTGCAAGGACATAACATCTACGGCCAAGCATACGCAAACATAACGGCACAGGCGAGCCCCTGTTAATCAGACGCCATTACTGGATATCCAGCTGAAATACACTGCCGAATAACTGGCACCACACAGGGAAGCCGTACCGTACACTGCATGCAAACAAGCTCCACACATCCCCCACACAGTGAGATGATCTATGGTCGATCTCCCACTACTGTATAACGATCTTGATTGTTCCACGAATGTCGCAGCTGCAGCAACTGGGACACATCGCCATCGCTTGTCACGGTAATGATGCATGATGCCTATACTAACAAATCCAACCTTGCATGAGCTATCGCAGCTAGTAAGCCACTACTGCTCTTACTACCCATCCCACTGTCGCAGAGGTTTTTTTCCCACGGCACGAGCCTTGGCACTTTTTTCCCTCTGCTCTTCAAATCGCTACCCTCACTCGCGTTTCGTCCACTATCTATCACCTGATGGACCGTGTTAATGCGTAGCCTTACCCAGACGCACGGACAACATCACAGCCCAGCATCCTGTGATCCACTCACTAGAAAACTAACATGTTTACGGAGGTGACAGTAGAACTTTTGGTTTGGTCACCACGTTGGTGCGGGCGTGGAAGGGCCCCATCTCTTTTTTTTAGTCCATCGACAGGGGAAATTATCTGAGGGCATTGGTGAGTATTCAACTAGGAATTCTGTACATCATTACGGTTCGGAAGATGGGGCCGTACACAGAATGCTGCAGAAAACTTGAGTAAATTTTCGCTTATACCTTTCGAATCGGTCGATTCCGGTCTAGGGTTCCTTACCTCAAGTTCAAACATTTACGCATCTCCATTATTCTTGAATGTAACATCGTAAGGGGATCGCCCTGTATAACAATGAATCTGTTCTTGGTGAAAACCGTCATGATTATCACTGAGCAGGGGATATTTCGCAAAGATGGGCAAAAATCATCCAGCTGCATTTCCGCCGCGATTAAATTCTTTCTGGCCTGGGTATTGTTGCTATCCGTCCGATATATCGGCACCGTCACCGGTATAGACCTTCTTGTGCCGACATCCTGACAAGACCCAATTTTGTCCCGGTTTTGAAAGTATAATGTTACAATGCCCCCCATGAACCATGGACCTTGCCGTTGGTGGGGAGGCTTGCGTGCCTCAGCGATACAGATGGCCGTACCGTAGGTGCAACCACAACGGAGGGGTATCTGTTGAGAGGCCAGACAAACGTGTGGTTCCTGAAGAGGGGCAGCAGCCTTTTCAGTAGTTGCAGGGGCAACAGTCTGGATGATTGACTGATCTGGCCTTGTAACACTAACCAAATCGGCCATGCTGTGCTGGTACTGCGAACGGCTGAAAGCAAGGGGAAACAATGCCGTAATTTTTCCCGAGGGCATGCAGCTTTACTGTATGGATAAATGATGATGGCGTCCTCTTGGGTAAAATATTCCGGAGGCAAAATAGTCCCCCATTCGGGTCTCCGGGCGGGGACTATTCAGCAGGACGTTGTTCTAAGGAGAAAGGAAACTGGCGTTCTACGGATCTGAGCGTGAAATGTTACATCCCTTAATCGGGCAGGTAGGTTAGAAAATTTAACAAGGGAAATGGATAGGTTAAAGTTAGATATAGTGGGAATTAGTGAAGTTCGGTGGCAGGAGGAACAAGACTTCTTGTCAGGTGACTACAGGGTTATAAATACAAAATCAAATAGGGGTCATGCAGGAGTAGCTTATATAAGGAATACGAAAATAGGAATGCGGGTAAGCTACTACAAACAGCATAGTCAACGCATTATTATGGCCAAGATAGACACAAAGCCCACGCCTACCACAGTAGTACAAGTTTATTTGCCAACTAGCTCCGCAGATGACGAAATTATTGATGAAATGTATGATGAAATAAAAGAAATTATTCAGATAGTGAAGGGAGGCGAAAATATAATAGTCATGGGTCACTGGAATTCGATAGTAGGAAAAGGGAGAGAAGAAAACGTATTAGGTGAATATGGATTGGGGGGAAAGAAATGAAAGAGGAAACCGCCCGGTAGTATTTTGCACAGAGCATAACTTAATCATAGCTAACACTCGGTTCAAGGATCATAAAAGAAGGTTGTATACATGGAAGAAGCCTGGAGATACTGACAGGTTTCAGATAGATTATATAATGGTAAGACAGATATTTAGGAAACAGGTTTTAAACTGTAACACATTTCCAGGGGCAGATGTGGACTCTGACCACAATCTATTGGTTATGAACTGCAGATTAAAACTGAAGAAACTGCAAAAAGGTGGGAATTTAAGGAGATGGTACCTGGATAAACTGACTAAACCAGAGGTTGTACAGAGTTTCAGGGACAGCATAAGGGAACAAAAAAAAAATGGTTCAAATGGTTCTGAGCACTATGGGACTTAACATCTGAGGTCATCAGTCCCCTAGAACTTAGAACTACTTAAACCTAACTAACCTAAGGACATCACACACATCCATGCCCGAGGCAGGATTCGAACCTGCGACCGTAGCAGTCGCGCGGTTCCGGACTGCGCGCCTAGAACCGCTAGACCACCGCGGCCGGCATAAGGGAACAATTGACAGGAATGGGGGAAAGAAATACAGTAGAAGAAGAATGGGTAGCTTTGAGGGATGAAGTAGTGAAGGCAGCAGAGGATCAAGTAGGTAAAAAGACAAGAGCTAATAGAAATCCTTGGGTATCAGAAGAGATATTGAATATAATTGATGAAAGGAGAAAATATACAAATGCAATAAATAAAGCAGGCAAAAGAAATACAAACGTCTCAAAAATGAGATCGACTGGAAGTGCAGAATGGCTAAGCAGGGACAAATGTAAGGATGTAGAGGCTTATCTCACGAGGGGTAAGATACACTCCTGGAAATGGAAAAAAGAACACATTGACACCGGTGTGTCAGACCCACCATACTTGCTCCGGACACTGCGAGAGGGCTGTACAAGCAATGATCACACGCACGGCACAGCGGACACACCAGGAACCGCGGTGTTGGCCGTCGAATGGCGCTAGCTGCGCAGCATTTGTGCACCGCCGCCGTCAGTGTCAGCCAGTTTGCCGTGGCATACGGAGCTCCATCGCAGTCTTTAACACTGGTAGCATGCCGCAACAGCGTGGACGTGAACCGTATGTGCAGTTGACGGACTTTGAGCGAGGGCGTATAGTGGGCATGCGGGAGGCCGGGTGGACGTACCGCCGAATTGCTCAACACGTGGGGCGTGAGGTCTCCACTGTACATCGATGTTGTCGCCAGTGGTCGGCGGAAGGTGCACGTGCCCGTCGACCTGGGAGCGGACCGCAGCGACGCACGAATGCACACCAAGACCGTAGGATCCTACGCAGTGCCGTAGGGGACCGCACCGCCACTTCCCAGCAAATTAGGGACACTGTTGCTCCTGGGGTATCGGCGAGGACCATTCGCAACCGTCTCCATGAAGCTGGGCTACGGTCCCGCACACCGTTAGGCCGTCTTCCGCTCACGCCCCAACATCGTGCAGCCCGCCTCCAGTGGTGTCGCGACAGGCGTGAATGGAGGGACGAATGGAGACGTGTCGTCTTCAGCGATGAGAGTCGCTTCTGCCTTGGTGCCAATAATGGTCGTATGCGTGTTTGGCGCCGTGCAGGTGAGCGCCACAATCAGGACTGCATACGACCGAGGCACACAGGGCCAACACCCGGCATCATGGTGTGGGGAGCGATCTCCTACACTGGCCGTACACCACTGGTGATCGTCGAGGGGACACTGAATAGTGCACGGTACATCCAAACCGTCATCGAACCCATCGTTCTACCATTCCTAGACCGGCAAGGGAACTTGCTGTTCCAACAGGACAATGCACGTCCGCATGTATCCCGTGCCACCCAACGTGTTCTAGAAGGTGTAAGTCAACTACCCTGGCCAGCAAGATCTCCGGATCTGTCCCCCATTGAGCATGTTTGGGACTGGATGAAGCGTCGTCTCACGCGGTCTGCACGTCCAGCACGAACGCTGGTCCAACTGAGGCGCCAGGTAGAAATGGCATGGCAAGCCGTTCCACAGGACTACATCCAGCATCTCTACGATCGTCTCCATGGGAGAATAGCAGCCTGCATTGCTGCGAAAGGTGGATATACGCTGTACTAGTGCCGACATTGTGCATGCTCTGTTGCCTGTGTCTATGTGCCTGTGGTTCTGTCAGTGTGATCATGTGATGTATCTGACCCCAGGAATGTGTCAATAAAGTTTCCCCTTCCTGGGATAATGAATTCACGGTGTTCTTATTTCAATTTCCAGGAGTGTAGATACAGCCTACAGGAAAATTAAAGAGATCTTTGTAGAAAAGAGAACCACTTGTATGAATATCAAGAGCTCAGATGGAAACCCAGTTCTAAGCAAAGAAGGGAAGGCAGGAAGGTAGAAGGAGTATATAGAGGGTCTATACAAGGGCGATGTTCTTGAGGACAGTATTATAGAAATGGAAGAGAATGTAGAGGAAGATGAAGTAGGAGATATGATACTGCGTGAAGAGTTTGACAGAGCACTGAAAGACCTGAGTCGAAACAAGGCCACGGGAGTAGACAACATTCCATTGGAACTACTGACGGGCTTGGGAGAGCCAGTCCTGACAAAACTCTACCATCTGGCGAGCAAGATGTGATAGACAGGCGAAATATCCTCAGACTTCAAGAAGAATATAATAATTCCAATCCCAAAGAAAGCAGGTGTTGACAGATGTGAAAATTACCGAACTATCAGTTTAATAGCGCACACTCCGCTGCAGAGTGAAAATCTCATTCTGGAAACATCCCCCAGGCTGTGGCTAAGCCATGTCTCCGCAATATCCTTTCTTTCAGGAGTGCTAGTTCTGCATGGTTCGCAGGAGAGCTTCTGTAAAGTTTGGAATGTAGGAGACGAGATACTGGCAGAAGTAAAGCTGTGAGTACCGGGCGTGAGTCGTGCTTCGGTAGCTCAGATGGTAGAGCACTTGCCCGCGAAAGGCAAAGGTCCCCAGTTCGAGTCTCGGTCGGGCACACAGTTTTAATCTGCCAGGAAGTTTCATATCAGTTTAATAAGTCACAGCTCCAAAATACTAACGCGAATTCTTTACAGGCGAAAGGAAAAACTGGTAGAAGCCGACCTCGGGGAAGATCAGTTTGGATTCCGTAGAAATGTTGGAACACGTGAGGCAACACTGACCCTACGACTTATCTTAGAAAATAGATTAAGGAAAGGCAAACCTACGTTTCTAGCATTTGTAGACTTAGAGGAAGCTTTTGACAATGTTGACTGGAATACTCTCTTTCAAATTCTGAAGGTGGCAGGGGTGAAATACAGGGAGCGAAAGGCTATTTACAATTTGTACAGAAACCAGATAGCAGTTATAAGAGTCGAGGGACATGAAAGGGACGCAGTGGTTGGGAAGGGAGTGAGACAGGGTTGTAGCCTCTCCCCGATGTTATTCAATCTGTATATTGAGCAAGCAGTGAAGGAAACAAAAGAAAAGTTCGGAGTAGGTATTAAAATCCATGGAGGAGAAATAAAAACTTTGCCGTTCACTGACGACACTGTAATTCTGTCATAAACAGTAAAGGACTTGGAAGAGCTGTTGAACGGAATGGACAGTGTCTTGAAAGGAGGATATACGATGAACACCAACAAAAGCAAAACGAGGATAATGGAATGTAGTCAAATTAAGTCGGGTGATGCTGAAGGAATTAGATTAGGAAATGAGACACTTACAGTAGTAAAGGAGTTTTGCTATTTGGGGAGCAAAATAACTGATGATGGTCGAAGTAGAGAGGATATCAAATGTAGACTGGCAATGGCAAGGAAAGCGTTTCTGAAGAAGAGAAATTTGTTAACATCGAGTATAGATTTAAGTGTCATAAAGTCGTTTCTGAAAGTATTTGTATAGAGTGTAGCCATGTATGGAGGTGAAACATGGACGATAAATAGTTTGGACAAGAAGAGAATAGTAGCTTTCGAAATGTGGTGCTACAGAAGAATGCTGAAGATTAGATGGGTAGATTACAAAACTAATGAGGAGGAATTGAATAGAATTCGAGAGAAGAGAAATTTGTGGCACAACATGACGAAAAGAAGGGATGGGTTGTTAGGGCATATTCTGAGGCATCAAGGGATCCCCAATTTAGCATTGGAGGGCAGCGTGGAGGGTAGAAAATCGTAGAGGGAGACCAAGAGATGAATACACTAAACAGATAAGGAAGGATGTAGGTTGCAGTAGGGACTGGGAGATGAAGAAGGTTGCATAGGATAGAGTAGTATGGAGAGCTGCATCAAACCAGTGTCAGGACTGAAGACCAAAACAACAACAACAATGTTATAAGCTTGGCTCAAGTACTGAAGTAACGCCATCTGTTAGTGCAACATGTAGATGCCATCTCAGTTAGATTTATTTATGTCAACAAGTCTGTGTTGAGAAGGTCGTCTCAGAGTGGCACTGCATGTTGGGTATTCTGTATCGACGATAAAAGCACCTTCTACATCGTGAGACATCATTAGAGAAAACACCAGACGTCTCCAATAGTGCAAGGCTGGAACTACTATATTTAAGCAGCGCATACGGAAGAATCGGGCAGTTCGCATCAGAATAGCCATCTGACGAATGGTTCTTTTAAGCGTAATATGAACAACGAATGCAACTTTGTAATGTTTTAAGTGCTTAGTGTGGGTATATAGGGCGTGAAGTGTGTAGTGAGTAACATGTAATTCAATGACTAAAGTGTTATTGTCAACTGCTTACCGTCTAATAAACTCGTCTTAGATTACGAAAATGACTAAGGGTGGAAAGAGGGATAGTGTCACTTTTTGGATGATTACACAAGAGAGTGGTGTTTTGACGAAACAGGACGTACGGATCAAGAAGTGTTGTGGGAGACTTGTAGATGTTTCATCTCAGTAACTCACAGAGGTAAAGCAGATGTGAGGCTTCATATTTCTACGAAGCGTCATAGAAACACATTCGCGGTAGCATCGAAATCAAAGTCTATTTCTACATTTATGATTAAAGAAGATACCCAGGAAGAACTGCAAGTTGTTGCTGCGGAATTAACAGTAGCTAATAAAGATCAGCCCTCTTCGCTGCACCGTAAAACCGAATGCCGGAATGCATTCCAACACCAAAGTAGCCGCAAAGCTGTAGACAGCCAGGACCAAAGCTGTAGTGACTGTTAAAAATATTCTTCCACCACACTCCGTGTCCGAATACGTAAAGGAACTGCAAGAAGTTTCATTTTATGGCATCGACACTGACGCATCGAACCAGGACGAAAAGATGCTTTCTTTAGTTGTTCAATACTTCACTGAAACTGACGGGATCCTACAGAAGCTGTAGGAGTTTGACTGGCAGTGGACTGATGAAAGAAATCCACTGCTGTCAGGGACTGTGGCATCAGGTTTATCGTGCCAGTTTCACTAGATGCTGACTTGCATACGTAATAGGGAAGAGAAACTTGCTGAAAAGTATGTATTCTTCCGGAAAATATGACTTACCAAGTACATCTGACGCAACAAGTTAAATGTAATTATGATCAAAAAAAGTATTTAGATTCCATAACTTTTTTACTTCATTTCAACACACCCAACTCAACGTGTCCCGACGGAGCCCCAGCTAGATATGGCAACCCTAGACGTGGGCCATCTGATGGATCCGCAGCTCCATCGCTCGCTCTGGTGCCACTGAAGACTACTTCGTGACTCAGCCGACCGCGTCAACGTGGGGATAGACTAAATCTGCTACGCTTTCGTTGCAACTTTTGACAGTTGTGACTGAACCGTGGTGGATATCTTCCACCTCTCGTTATCTTTCTGGCACAACTTGATCCACCTTGCGACTTACCAAACTTCTAAAGTACCACTATAGATTCCCCACATTCTCCTTCCTAAGGTTGAACACTTGGTATTTAGTGTACAGTGACTTGCAATTAATTTCCTTATTCCCCACAAAAAATCTCTGACTTTCTTAAATATTCCTTTGCACCAGTCATCAAAGTGGTTTTGCATGTACATAAACTACTGAATGGAATACTTTCGGCTTGTTGCTTGCCAGGCTTGTCTACTTGTAGAAACTATATTCTGTTACTCATTTTGCTGCAGACGTTGTATCTGGACGAAGAACCGCCGTTCGTAACTCAAAAGTAAATAATTAATGGATTCTTTTTCCGCCGTTTGTAGTTCATTCACCTTCCCACCTACTCATTCATTCCATGGCTGACAGGTAGGCTGATAATAACGGATCACCCGCTCATATCGATAGAATACTGGGAAAGTAACTGTATGTAGTCTTACATTAAGAATTATCGTGATTTAGGGAAATTGCAAAGTGGCATGCTTATTGAAGTGGTTTCGTAATTTCCTGTCACAAACGGCACAGTACGTTGTAATTGATGAGAATGCTTACAGTGAAACCGAAGCTATATCTAGTGCTCCCAAGAAAAGAGCGATGGCCCCTTGGTGTTCTGAATCTACTTAAAGCCAGCGTCGTAGATTGTTTACAGATGATGCCGTCGTTTACCATGAGATGAAAACGAATTACAAATATTTAGACAAGATATCTGAATTGTGTGAAGAGTGGCAATTGTATCTGAACAATAAAAGCTATGAGACCCTCACATTAGTACTAAGAAAAGGAAGAAAGATGAGGGTAGCGACCCATTGACAACGAGGTCACGAGCTCGGATTGTATCAAGGATGGGGAAGGAGATCGTTTGTGCCCTTTGAAAGGAACCACTGTGGAATTTGCCTGGGGCGATGCAAGGAAATCATTGTAGATCTGAATCCGGATGGCTTGATGCGGATTTGAAACATTACTAAGAGAATTGCATAGTTTCTGTTCCATGTGAAATAAAGCAAATTTAGACGCAGTAGATTCAATTTAATCCCTAGGAACTCTAGTTATAAACAACTTAAAATGAACAATCATGTGTAAACTGATTTGGGGAAGGCGAATCAAAACCGCCTTTTATTGGCAGAACGCTCAGAAGTCACAACAAATCCACTAAAAGAACTGCTTGTACTAAGCTTGCCCGTCCTACAGTCAGAGTATTGCTGTGCAGAATGGGTACATACCAGAGAGGACTGACAGGTACTTACCAGAGAGGACTAACAGAAGACACAATAATTGTACAATAAGGGCAGTTCTTTGTGATGAAATAGAGGAGAGAGTGTTACGGGCATATGCGAATTAGGATGGCTATCATTAAAACAAGCGGCAGTTTTTCATTGCGATGTTATCTTTTCAAGAAAATAAGAAAGCTAAAGCCAGCCTATCGGTTTCACCTTTATTAATTGTACTAGTCACTCAGTCAAGACACAGAGAGATTTTCCCTTTCTGTGTTAGAACAATGTAGGTTATGATATGCAAATAAACATTATATGATGAATACAGATGTTACATTTTTCGCTAGCAAAAAATATCCTCCAGTCACATTAATGCAACCTTCTGTCAAAAACAAAGATAACTGCCTTTTGCAGCGTAGGTCGCTGGCAGATGTGTGGGAAGAGAGTCAGAGAGGTTCTCTGAGGTACCACCAGGAATATGGGGCCATGCCGAATCCAGCGCCTGGCCTGCTGTTATAGGTTTCTCGCTTTAGGATCCATGACGCTAACAGACCAATCGGTGTGGTCCCACAGGTTGTCGATTGGGTTTAAATTCGGCGAGCCTGATGACCAGGGCAGTACAGTAAACCCATCCTGCTGCTCTTCCAACCACGCACATAAACTGCGAGATGTGTGACACGTTGGACACGGTCTGCAAGGACAGGGGCAGAAGCATAGTTTCCCTTGATAATTTCTTTAAACTGAAACTTTAAGAAATTGGCTCAAGTAATAACAAACTTTACGGAAGAGAGATGTTTGCCAAGGATAGGTGTACACTTGTGTTAATCTACTGTGAATTCCAGGATGACGAGATCAGTCAGTCGATGCCACAAAAATATTTCCCACACCGTAGCGCCCGCTTATCTGGCCGGAATTTGTGTGACGGTCCTTGCAGGATGTGTGCATTCAGGCGTTTCTAGCCGTACCCGAGAAATGCCATCAGTCTGATGGAGTATACAACGAGATTCATCTGGAAAGACCACCTGGCTCCTGTCAGTGGAAGTGCAGTTGCCGTACTGGCATGCCAATTACAGCCTTCGTCGACGATAAACAGCGTTCAGAATGGGTTTATGAACCAGCCACCTCCCAGTTGGTCTGAAACTTGCTTCTGTTACAGAAGTGCCCCCCACGATGTTTCCTAATCCCAACAGAAAAATGTTCCCATCATTTCCAATCTGAAATCGTGCACTTAGTTTATTTGAATGCTCATGACCGAAATATCAGTTTACTTTCTTCTCTTCCCCGAAGACTTCACCACTCTGTTTCTGTCAACTGTTTCAGTACATGGATTTCCAGTTCCGATGTCAGCTTATCACCAGTATGTGAGAGAGTTGACACGATAGCCCATCATGTGGTGTTCCTCCAGTGTAATATTTTATAATAAACAATGGTCTAAACTTCCAATCATTCAATTCAGTATTTAGAGGTACACGTCTTTATCCATGTAATTACTATTAATTTCAACAACAACCACACACACGACTCATTTGTTGGAGCTGGGAGGGAACAAAACGCCGGCCGGAGTGGCCGAGCGGTTCTAGGCGCTACAGTCTGAAACCGCGCGACTGCCACGGTCGCAGGTTCGAATCCTGCCTCGGGCATGGATGTGTGTGATGTCCTTATGTTAGTTAGGTTCAAGTAGTTCTGAGTTCTAGGGAACTTATGACTTCAGATGTTACGTCCCATAGTGCTCAGAGCCATTTTTGAACCCAGTGACGTGTTGAAAATTTTAGTAAACACCTTTCTCCTCTCCACAATATTATGTTCTCTCCCAGTTACTTTGGACAGAATCACCATCTCAAAAACATAAACCATAATTCTCTCGGAAAAGCTTTTGTGCTCATTTTCCACATTCGCTGTTCGAGAAGGCAATGGTAGAGACGTAGTTTGAAAACGGTTTCTCGCACCCCCTGCCATGTATGAAAGACGTTGTAGACAGAAGAGAACCGAAACCAGAACGAGGCCTACTGCACTATGTTGCTTTATGCACTGAATTTATGAGCGCGTCTTTCTTAATAAGAAAGGCACTACGCAGTTACAGGAACATGCACGCTCTATGGGACATGTTGATCTCTCGTTTTCGGTAAGCCATCAGAATTACTCGTCACACTTGCTGGATTAATAGTTCACGATTGTTATAAAGCTTCAGAATAGATATCAATGTCTTATCACTCTCTATATCGGACAAATCCGTGCGGGAATTCTATGGCAGCAAAATAATATCAGATATTAGAGCTGGTGTCGAGTCACAGCTTTTGCTTTGGATACACTTTTCATGTTTCTGTGATGAAGAGCAGAGTACGAATAAGTTTATGTGGCTCTTTAAGATTTTTCGAGTTGTTTCCATTTCTTCACTTAAAAATATTTCTTATTATTATTCCTCATGTGGTCAACGGCCTTGCTGCAGATGTAACACCAGTTCTCGTCACATCACCGAAGTTAAGAGCTGTGGGCTTGGCTAGCTCTTTTATGGGTCACCATCAATGTCTCCCAAGCACTGTTGGCAAGCGGGCTGCACTCGGCCCTTGTGGGGGCAGTTGAGGAGAGCGGCTGGAAGTGAGGTGTGCTGATCACGTGAACTTCCCAAGCCGCCTTCAGATGAGGAGTAAATGGTGATCAGTAAGTAGCATTGGCCCGTTTGAAGCCTGTTCGGACGCAGTTTTTAGCATTTTTTATGTACAATAGTTCGATAGTCTTATCAGTTATAAATTGCTCTGCATACTCTTCTCGTAGTTCTAGCTCATTCTTGACACCAGATTGTCAGAATATAATTGTAGGAGGCATAAAAGGCATCATATTCAGGAGGGAAGGAGAATTAGAATTTTCCGTCCCGTCACTGACGAGGTTATTGGAGACCTTAAGCGATCTGGAAAAATCACAGGAAAAGTAATTCTAGTTTTCTGAATAAGGATCAGAATGATTCAAATTACTCTGAGCACTATGGGACTTAACATCTGAGGTCATCAGTCCACTAGAACTTAGAACTACTTAAACCTAACTACCTTAAGGACATCACACACATCCATACCCGAGGCAGGATTCGGACCTGCGACCGCAGCAGCAGCGTTTTTCGGGACTGAAGCGCCTAGAACCGCTGGGCCACATCGGCCAGCGAATAGGGATCCGGCCTGTCGTTTTCCCAGATGCGAGTTCAGTGTCCGTCAACTACGCCTCTTCGATAAGTGAGTCTTTTGAAATTTTGTCACAGAACAGTGATAAATTTTCCTCGTAGCCACATAGGGATCGTCTGTTTTTCAATCCATGGACCAAAGTCTTCAATGTTGCCTAGCTGAAGGGACATATAATGAGTGTAATGTTGTTACTGATTTTAGAAGGCACGGACTTTTACTCACTGATGATGAATCGATGTGTCGGATTTAGAGTTTGAGCTATATTGTTTGAGCAAAGCCATATCTGACGTAATTGGTGGAGAAATACTCCTACCAGAGAGCCCACATTCAATGTTTTTCAGCACTTTCAAAATTTTTCCTATACATTTTGGCACGCTCCTGTGCTACTTTTAAAATGCAACTCACCTCTCACCCACTGCAACCCCTGACTATAACTCGCTCCACTCCCACTTTTCCATTCTCACTTCAGCTCAGCTCATTGTCATTACCTCCATGAATCTCTCTGCCACTGTCTCCTGCCTCATGCCTACAGTGTCCTTCGTTCTCTCCAACTGCTACTGTCTTCTCCCACCGTCCATTGTCTCACCTTGCTCTCTCTTACTGCTACAGTCTCATTCATTCTTTCCCAGTGTACTGTTTCTTCCCACCTTCGCCACCACTCGCTTCCTCATTGCCATTGTCATAGTCTGTGTCTCTCTTTATCTTTGTCTCTCTCCCACTTCCACACTCTCCTCCTCTATATTCCATTCCCACTGGCACCATCTCCTTCACTCTTTTGCTAACACTGTTCTCTCTCTGTCAACTATACTGTATTGCCACTGTCAACAGTTCTTTCTCTCGCACTGCCATTGTTTCTATCTGTCTTTCTATGCCACTGTCTACTGTCGTCTAGTACTTGTTACTTTTTCGTCTCTTGTCCACTGACACTGACTCCTCCTCTCTCAGGATAAAAAAGACCGAATACTTAATGCATGCCACCACTTTTATGGTATTTTAAATTGTTGAGAAATCCAGATTGAGGCAGCTGGTATTCCACTTTTCAGAATCTCTTAAACAGAAGCATATTTCTTTTTTTGTTCTCCGATAGGAGCATTTATCGGCTGCTTCCCTTTTCCTTGCCACAGCAGACCGTGTCACTCATATGGAAACAACTTTGTGTCAGTAAGGTTTTGGTAGTTTGCTTATGCTGAAATAACGAAAAGCTAAATTTTAATCCACAGAAAGCATTTACAAGCACAAAAATTTTGCATGTGCTTCAATTCTACTAGGCCAACGGCCTAGTAGAACCGATTCCCGTCAGATCACCGAAACTAAGCCCTGTCGGGCTTGGGTATCACTTGGGTGTGTCACCATGCAGGTCAACTCAGTGCTGTTGGCAAGTGGCATGCACTCAGCCCTTGGGAGGCCCATTGATGAGCTGCTTGATTGAGAAGTATCAGCACTGGTCACGAAAACTGACAACGAATTGGAGACCGGTATGCTGACAACATGACCTTCCGGTTCCGCATCCGGTGACGTTGAAGGGCTCAGGATGACACGGTGGTCGGTCGCTACCCTCGGGCCTGCAAGTTCTGTTCGGACGTTGTTCGTTTGTTTGTTCAATACTACTACAATGAGTTTTCAGAACGCTTCTGATCATCAGAGACACACTTTACAGTGCATTTGTCCGTGTTGCGTCACTCTATAATCCACATTTTCGCCTCACACTGGGTTTTACGTATTTTACGTATTTACTCAAACACATAACTATATCAATAAAATTTTCAATATTGTTCCAGGTGATGATCGTGGGATAATATCGCAAAAATTGGTACAAAAAATGGTAAAGGTAAAGTTTTTTTTTGAGTTTTCTAAGAAACTGCACATGAATTCATGGTGCTTCCAAAAGCCCCTTAAGATCCACCTTAGAACGCATCAAATGAAAAAAGAGTCACTTGAATTGCTCCAGTTGCCTAAGCTGCAGAAAGCACTGTACTAAAGGATAGTGACACTGAGTCAATCATTCTGTTGGTCATGCGAATGGTCCCTAGCCCAAGGACTATCCAAAACACTTGACGCGATCTTTTTATCACCAGCAGAACCCGAGGTGTGAGCTCCGGAAGAAACCTGTTTCTTGCGCAGTGTTTTAGAATATATTATGTAGAGCATGTTATCGCATGCGTTCCAACTCCGCAAAGTACTAGAATTATGGACAATTCTATGATCGTGTATTTGATCTTCTTGGAGACCATAATATCTGCTCTATAGGAATCATTGTGATATCAGCAAGCAACTATCATACGACATCCACATTTCTCCGCTCATCCCTGAGAACTAAGAGATAACAGGCAAAGGTCCCGAACTTGATGTCGTGTTCCTTCACTTCCGAAAGACGTTCCACGCAGTTTTACAGTGTCAACCAATGAACAAAATTGATCTGTCGAAATATCGGGAAAATACTTTATTGGATTCAGAATTTTTAGGGATATAGAGCTCAAACCGTCACTCTTAAAACAGTGAATAGAGTGTAAAGTTACCTTGGGTTGTTCTCCAGGTTCACGATGCACACAAATTATCCGACAAATTACTCTAGGACTTTCGTGACGCTCTTCGCATCTGATGCTGTTGTACACAGGGAAGTCACAGTGCCCGAAAACTGTGGAGAAACGTAGGTAGAACTGCATGTCATGGACGCTTGGTGCAGGAACTGATAGTTCACCCTAGACAAAAATAAATGTAAGGCCGTGCGCATCTACAGCAGGAAACATCATTATTTATTCCAAATACTCCCTGGAACAGAGGCGGATTTACTTTCTTAAGGAAACCGAAAATCCTGAACGCAACTGCCAACTGCTAAAATAATGCCAGTATTGTTTCTCTATACCTCCACACAACGCTACTGTGGAAAGATTGTTTTCGTCGAATTCGGGCCAGTGGACTGATGAATCTTACCATGCCAGTTTAACTACTGGCTGGCTTGTATGGAGTTTTAGAAGCTCGTAATATGGAATAAAACCTTGCTGAAAAGGTGAAATTTCCGAAAAATGTATGTGCCAACTACTTCCCTGCAATAAATTCCATGCAATTGTGTTCTGAATAAAAAATAATTGTTGTTGTTGTTGTTGTCTTCAGTCCTGAGACTGGTTTGATGCAGCTCTCCATGCTACTCTATCCTGTGCAAGCTTTTTCATCTCCCAGTACCTACTGCAACCTACATCCTTCTGAATCCGCTTAGTGTACTCATCTCTAGGTCTCCCTCTACGATTTTTACCCTCCACACTGCCCTCCAATACTAAATTGGTGATCCCTTGATGCCTCAGAACATGTCCTACCAACTGATCCCTTCTTCTAGTTAAGTTGTGCCACAAACTCCTCTTCTCCCCAATTCTATTCAATAGCCCTCATTAGTTCTGTGATCTACCCATCTAATCTTCAGCATTCTTCTGTATCACCACATTTCGAAAGCTTCTATTCTCTTCTTGTCCAAACTATTTATCGTCCATGTGCCACTTCCATACTTGGCTACACTCCATACAAATACTTTCAGAAACGACTTCCTGACACTTAAATCTATACTCGATGTTAAAAAATTTCTCTTCTTCAGAAACACTTTCCTTGCCATTGCCAGTCTACATTTTATATCCTCTCTGCTTCGACCATCATCAGTTATTTTGCCCCCCAAATAGCAAAACTCCTTTACTACTTTAAGTGTCTCATTTCCTAATCTAATTCCCTCAGCATCAAACGACTTAATTCGACTACATTCCATTATCATCGTTTTGCTTTTGTTGATGTTCGTCTTATACCCTCCTTTCAAGACACTGTCCATTCCGTTCAACTGCTCGACCAAGTCCTTTGCTGTCTCTGACAGAATTACAATGTCATCGGCGAACCTCAAAGTTTTTATTTCTTCTGCGTGGATTTTAATACCTACTCCGAACTTTTCTTTTGTTTCCTTTACTGCTTGCTCAATATACAGATTGAACAACATTGGGGAGAGGCTACAACCTTGTCTCACTCCCTTCCCAACCACTACTTCCCTTTCGTGCGCCTCGACTCTTGTAACTGCCATCAGGTTTCTGTACAAATTGTAAATAGCCTTTCGCTCCCTGTATTTTACCCCTGCCACCTTCAGGATTTGAAAGAGAGTATTCCAGTCAACATTGTCAAAGTAATTATATTAAATAATATCTTACTTGATTTCTACACCCCCATCTCAGAGTGTGCCTACGAGGTCCCAGCTAGATACCGCAACCCTAGTCGCGCTCCGTCTTGGTGTGTGAAGTTGGGTTGGGAATACCCGACCACTTAAAAATGATACCGGTGTTTCAGTTCTGAATAACTAGTTTTTTCGGCATTTGTTCAGTCTCGGTTATAACAGGTGTCTTTATTTTTACTACTAACTGAGTAAAATTGTTTGTTTTTTAACAAAGCTTATTTCAGCTTTATTTTGAGCGTCTTAACGGTCGGGTTAAATAGGCGTGAAAAAAAAAAGATCAACCGAAAACCGGTTGTTTGAGCGATTACTGCCATCTCTAGTGAGAAGCAGTCGTTGTTGAGTACACGCTGTGGAGTCCCATACGCAACACCTTTCGCTGAATGGTCAGTGAGGAGACCCTGTTGTAACCTCTGTGTTTATCTGGGCAGCTAATGTCTCATCAGTTGCACGCCTGTTCGCCCATACACACGTCCACATCGATCGTTGCCTCCTGTCGGCAATAGCCTGTGGTGTACTTCAGTTGCCTCGTTGTCGGTTTTGGATAGTGCCATTTTGCCGTGCACGGTGTACTTGAACCACAGTGACACTCGGACAGTTTACAGACTTAGTCGTGTTGGAAGTGATTCCGCCCCTGGCCCGAAAGCCAATGATGGTGACCTTCTGGGCGTCAGAAAAATCACTCCGTTTCCGCATTATCACAACTGTCGGTTTTCCGCCCTCCCTTAGCCCGCCCTCCCATAACACTTAATATATCCTCCAATCCTCCACTGCTGGTGCTCCTACCTGGCGTCTACGAGTGGTTCTTGCAAGCTGATGTCACACATTGGCAGTGGTCGCATTAGTATGATTGGACCACATAATTAATTGCCTGCTGGTTTGTCTTTGATGTCTGGATAGTTACTGTTGTGTCAAGGTGCAGCCCGCGTCGGCACGTTTTTCCTTTGAACATTAGGCCCACTCCCAAATTTCACCATCGACATCCTGACGCCAGTACTTGGAGGTTATTGACTTTTAGCGCCGCCTTTGACAGTCGCAGAAGCATAGGTTCTTTCCCACTATTTAGGACTTGCACCGTTTTCCCGGGTGACGGTCTCAACGGAGTTGTTGTGAATTCGTTTACAGTGAAAAATTAAGAGGGTCTGATTGAAGTACCAGTAATTTCTGGTTGTCTTTCTACAGAGAGCTCAGAGGAGCATCGTTTTTAAGGTACTCCTAAGTTCGGTGCAAAGCAAAACATTTCCCGTAAGTTAGAAGTGAAGCACAATGGTATTCTCGGTGGGGACCGAGTGGTAGCGATAGTCTTCGGCTGAACGGTGATCGTGGAGAGAGATTCAACCACTGCCCTCGCTTTGGGCAGCACTTGCAGAACCGACGCCTTCTGTAGTTGGTGAGGTAGCAGCCAAACTTTTCGCCTCTTAATGTTGGTAATTTCTGGAAGCAAAGAGAGGCTACACGCTAGTGATGAGGTAGGAGTAGGCACATTTTCGATTAAACTACACGGGATCTTGTTTTAAATCATGCTCTGGCAGTGATAGCTTAATAGTGACTTAGTTATTTGGATACCTGTATGTATTTTCCTATTTATTTCATTTGCCGTATAGTACTAAACATAAAACACAGTCAGGAATACATAAAAATATATCTGAAGCACAGGTAATACATTAAAAACTGGTGTTGCGTTCTAATCCCTAGTCTCCTTATCCAGTCAAGGTCTGATGCTGTGGCCATGAAAAAGTCGTTTGGATCACCAAGGGGCCGGCCGGTGTGGCCGAGCGGTTCTAGGCGCCTCAGTCTGGAACCGCGTGACCGCTGCGGTCGCAGGTTCGAATCCTGCCTCGGGCATGGATGTGTGTGATGTCCTTAGGTTAGTTAGGTTTAAGTAGTTCTAAGTTCAAGGGGACTGATGACCACAGATGTTAAGTCCAATAGTGCTCAGAGCCATTTGAACCATTTTTTTGTTATCACCAAGGCAAGCTCTCGGTGTAAGCTCTTCAGCAAAGTGGTGGACGCTTCGGCTCAGTGCCCTACAATTGGGCTGTGCTGTTTACCCAGTCTGAGTGGGTTGTATGCATACATTCTGTGTCCTGTTAGGATACGATTGATATTCTTCCAAACGAGCCAAGAGAATTCAAAGCCGGTGGGTCTCTGTACAGGAACGAAAACATAACAGTCTTCAGTGGGGCATTTCTCCAGATTGCCTGTCAATGGTGAAGTTGCTATCAGCAAGTTGCTGGCCAGTCGCAAGGGTGGGTTTTTGGAACGAAGTTGGTTTGTTCGCAATCCGAGATTGCCTTCATGGATGGGAACTGGAACATTATCTGTTGGTGCTCCTCAGCTAATGCTGACGAGTTTCTGGAAAAGATTGTTTCGTGTGCTTAATTGCCAAAGAACTTTCTCCTAGATGCTTCTTGAAAGTCAGCGTCTAGGGCACCTTGCTACAGTTTGCACGGCTCCCCCCATCGGAGGTTCGAGTCCTCCCTCGAGCATGGCTGTGTGTGTTGCGCTTAGCCTCGTTAGTTTAAGTTAGATTAAGTAGTGTGTAAGCCTAGGTACCGATGACCTCAGCAGTTTGGTCCCATAGGAACTTACCACCACCACCACCTAAGACAGCATTCTATCAAGAGTCGTTCTAAGATAATTTGGGTGACTCTGGTGGGAAAGTAGTGTGTCGTCCACAGGAACCTCCAGTTTATAATCCGCAGCTTTGTTGTTTAAATGGCGACTGCTATCTTCGCTGTAGTGGGATTGGGTCTGGATCTCGACATGGTGAGATATTCACGCATTTTGTTCTCATCATCACTTAGAGTGGTTTCAGGACATTTGATCTCTTTGTTCTGAACCACAAGTACTAGATCGTCAGCATAGCCGAACTTCTTTGCACCGGTTCCAGGTACATCAGAAATCTGAATGTTGAAAAGTATAGGGGATAATACTGATCCCTGAGGTAGTTCATTATTTATATCCTTTCTTTGCTTATGAGATTACCCTGCACTACTCAAACAACCTGTCAGAGAGCATGTTAGTGATTAGTCTCAGTTTGATTTTGCGGAGCATGACTATATAAGAGCCCCCTTTCCATACTGTAGCGTAAGCGGCAGTCAAGTCGACAAAGACTACAGATGTCTTCAGTTGTTTCTGAAATCCAGTTTTGCTGAGTGTAGTTAGGCATAGAAACTCGTCTGTGCATCTCCTGCTTGGTCCAAAAGCTGCTTCTTTTAGAGGGATGTTCCCCAGGATGTTTCCTAATCCCATCAGAACAACGCAGACATCATTTCCAATGTGAAATCGCGTACTAAATTTACTTGAATGCCCTCATCAGTTAGTTAGCAGTTTACTTTCTTCTTTTCCCCGCAGACTTCACCACTCAGTTTCTATCAGCTGTTTCATTTCGTGAATTTCCAGTTCTGATGTCTTCTCATCACCTGTGTGTGAGAGAGTTGACTACTATGATAGTTTATCATATGCTGTTACTCCTGTGGAATATATTGTAATAAACAATGGTCTAAGTTACTAATCATTCGATTCAGTATTTAGAGACAAATCCCTTCATTCCTGTTGTTACTATTAATTTCAGCAACAGCGCCACCCACGGCTTATTTGTCACGGCTAACCCATTTTCAGTCTGTTTCCGTTCTGTGCAGCTTATCAAATACGTCTGGGATGGAGTGGGGTGATATACATATCGACCAACTTCATCAAAGGCGCTGTTTGTGTTTAGGCGTAGCCCAGTGGTGTCTTGCAAATTTTATTGAACAGCTTTCTCCTCTGGATGGCAAAATATTTTGTTCCCTCCTAGTTCCATAGGATGGAATGACATAACACTCGTACGAAGAAGCTTAAGCGTTCATTTTCCTCATTGCGCTGTTCGAGTATGCAGTGCTACAGACAGTGTTTGAAAACGGTGTCTCGCACCCCCTACCAAATGTGAAATGCAGAGTTAGCATTTGGATGTTATCATTATGGAGAAAAGAGGACCGAAACCAGAATGGGACCCACTGCACTATATTGCTCCATTCACTGAATTTATGACGGTGTCTTTCTTAATAAGCAAGCCGCTACACAGTAACTGGAACATTACACATGCACTGCACACTTCATGGCACGTGTTGTTTCCTCGTTTACAGTAAGCCATGAGAGTTACTCGTCACTCTTGCTGGATTAGTAGTTCACAAGTGTTATAAGGCTTCAGCATAGATATCAATGTCTTGTCACTCTCGATTTCGGCCAAATCCGTGAGGGAATTCTTCGGCTGCTGAATCATATCAGATTTTAGAGCTCCTGTCAATTCGCAGCTTTCGCATTTGATAAGCTTTTCATGTTACTGTACCGAAGAGCAGAAAACGAATACGTTTATGTGGCATTTTAAGATTTTGTCAGTTTTCTTCTCTTCCTTTACCCAGAAATATTTCTTGTTATTATTCCTTATGTGGCCAACGGCCTGGCTTCAATGGTAACACCGGTTCCCGTTATATAACCAAAGTTAAGCGCTCTCGGGCTTGACTAACACTTGGACAGGTGATTTCAGGTCTGCAGAGCACTGTTGCCAAGCAAGCTGCACTCAGGCCTCGTGGAGCCAGTTGAGGGGATCCGTACCAGCATCCTGTGACGCCCTGGTCTGAGGATGACACGGCGGTCGGTAAGTACCAATTGGCCTTCTGAGGTGTATTCGGACGCAGTTTTTAGCATTCCTTATGGACAATAGTTCAATAGTCTTATCACTTATAGATTGCTGTGCATATTCTTCTCGTAGTTCCAGCTTCTCCTTGACGCCTGGCTGCCAGAATATAATGGTAGGAGACATAAAAAGGATCATATAAGTCTATAAGAGAGAAGGACAATTAGGATTTACCACCCCGTCACTGACGAGGTCAATGGAGACGAAGTACAGTCTTAAGATAGGGAGGGATAGGGAACGAAATTTCCTTTTTCAATTTCAAAGGAACTCTCCCGGCCTTAAGCGATCTAGAGAAATCACAGGGAAAGTGATTCTAGACGGCTAAATAAAGATCCGAACCGTCGTTTTCCCTAATACGAGTTCATTGTCCGACAACTACGCCTCTTCGATAAGTGAGTCTTTTGAAATTTGGTCACAAAATAGTAATACATTTTTCTTATTGCCATATAGGGATCTTCTGTTTATCAACCCATGGACCAAAGCCTTCAATGTTGCGTAACTGCAGGGACGTATAAACAGTGTAATGTTGTTACTGATTTCAGAAGACACGGACTTTCACTCTTTGGTGACGAATTGATATGTCAGATTTAGAGTATGAGCTACATTGTTTGAGCAAACCCATATTGGACGTAAGTCTTAGTAATTTTGAAATATATAAAAACTAGTGGAGAAATGCCTCTATCTGAGGTGCCACAGTCTAAGTTCCTCAGCACTTTTAAAAAATTTTCCCAAATGTTTTGGCACACTCCTGTGCTACTTTTAAAACGCAACCCATCCCTCACTCACTGCAACCCAAAACTATAACTCACTCCACTCCCACTTTTCCATTCTCACTTCAGCCCAGCTCATTGTCTTTACCTCCTTGTGGCTGTCTGTCGCTGTCTCCTTCGAGCTTTCCTATTACTACTGTTTCCCGTTACTGTCCCTGTCTCCTTCTTGCTCTCTCTTACTGCTACGATCTCATAAGATCCTTACCGACTGCTACTGTCTCATCCCACTGTTGCTATCTCACCCTTCCTCGTTGTCATTGTCATAGACTCTGTCTCTCATTATAGTTGGCTCCCTCCCACTTCCCCTTTCTGCTTCTCTTTATTCCTCTCCCACTAGCACTGTTCTTTCTATGTCAACTGTATTCCACTGCTACTGCGTGCCGATCTTTCTCTCACTCTGCCATTGTCTTCTTCCCTCTTTCTGTACCACTGCCTACTATCATACAGTATTTAGAATTTTTCCTTCTGTTTCCCACCGCTACTGTCTGCTCCTCTCTCAGCACAAAAAGTGCGAATACATTTGCATGCCAATATTTTTGGGATGATTTTAAAGGTGTTGGAAATGCAGAATGAGGCAGCTGGTATCCCCACTTTGCAGAATCTCTTAAACAGGAGTATATTGGATTTTTTTTCTTCTCCGAAAGGACTATTTTTCCTCTGCTTCCCTTTATCCTGCCACAGTAGGCCATGTCACTCTCATGAAAACATCTTTATAGGTCAGTAAAATTTTGATGGTTTACTCATGTGAAATCTGAAGTAACTCAAAACTAAATTGTCAACTTCAGTCACGATTTACATGCACAAACATTTTGAACGTGCTTTAATACTACTAGGCCAACGGCCTTGCCGCAGTGGTAACACCGGTTCCCGTCAGATGATCGAAGTTAAGTCCTGTAGGGGCTTGCTCAACAATTGGATGGGTCTTCCGAGTGCTGTTGGCAGGCGGTGTCTACTCAGCCCGTGGGAAGCCATTGAGGAGCTACCTGATTGGTTGGCTGGGGGGTGGGGAGTGGGGGGGGGGGGGGGACTAAACATCGAAGTCATCGGTCCCATCGGATTAGGGAAGGATGGGAAAGGAAGTCGGCCGTTCCCTTTCAATGAAGCCATCTCGACATATGTCTGAAGCGATTTAGGGAAATCACAGAAAACCTACATAAGGACGGCTGGACGCGTGTCTGAACCGTCGTTCTCCCGAATGTCCAGAGTGCCAACCACTGTGACTCCTCTCTCGGTAAGGAGCTACTTGATTGAGAAGTAGTGGCTCCAGTCACGAAAACTGGCAACGGCTGAGAGACCGGTGTGCTGACCACAGGGACCTCCCTATCCACATCTGGTGACATCTAAGGGCTGAGGATGACACGGCGAACGGTCGCTGACGTTGCACTTTAAAGGTCTGTTCTGACGTTGTTCGTTTGTTTGTTCAATACAACTACAGTGAGTTTCAAACCGCGTCTGATCATAACGAAGACACTTTACAGCACATTTTTACGTGCTGCGTCACTGTATAATCCATATTTTCGCCTCACACCGGGTTTTGCCTCCGTATTATAGCTGTATATGTAAGGTAACTCTCAAGCTCTTTATCTCGCAAACGCATAAATACATCAATAAAATTTTTAAGGTTATTCGAGATCAGGATCTTAAGCCGTCGGCACACGGACCGCGCATGCAAACGTTGAGCTTGAGCATGCCGTGTTTCTGACTTCATAGCATGGAATAGCACGTTGGGCAGTCTTACGGAACGTGCAGAGCAATATCTATCACGTAATCTGAGCGCGCGTGTGTGCGTTGACAATGAGATGGCACCACGCCAACTACGTCACATGCACGTAGATGGCGTCATCTCCCTTCAGGACGGAGAAGTGTGCCTCCATATTGGCATTCATTTCAAGCCTATACGTATATATGCCGTTTCAGAGCACCAGCAAATTCAGAATCACTCGAAAACCCGTTGTTTACTGTGTGATTCGTTGCAATAAAATAATGAGAAACATAATATTCGTGGCAAAAGAATTATTGTAAATTGCGTATTATGAGAGTATGACATTTGAAGGCAACGACACACTGAGGCTCGACCAAAAACGCATTGTTCTTGGTACAATTTGTTGTAATTAATTTTCAATTACTAACATAGCTATGATTAAAGCTTTTAGCAAGTGGTAGGATGCAGAAGTGGAAGATAAAACACTCGGCGTCGGATTAGCCTAGCGGGCATCATTACTGGCTCCAAATTAGCTGCGTGTAACTCTGGTGGTTCTCACCACATCAATTTTTTCCCCCTAACATTCGCGTTTTAATAGGTTATCATACTTTATTATTAGTTTAATGTAAGTATATATTGTAATATTTGATGTTATGTAAATATAAGTTCACCTTTTTTTGAGGAACGAGTTTGTTCGATTGGCTTAATCTACAGGACAGCTTCCGCTACTTGTAAATGAAAAAGGAGTAAAATATCTTTGTACGTTTGTAATTCACGTGTTGCAAATATTCTGTTGCTGGGTAGGAACAGTGATCAAGTACGAATGACCTTGTGGTTTTTACTAAAATGTGGAAATGATGTTTATCTTATGTGGAGAACTATTGCAAATTTGTATCGCACTGTTTGTAATGGAAGCCAGTGTCATTACTGATTGAACATGGTACTTTCCTATTCATCTTAAAATATTTACATGGATATTGAAGTTTTTGTATGTGTATATTACATATAGAACAACGTGTCTAACATATAGACAACGGAGGAAATAAAATTCTTCCGGGTTTGAGGCCGCATTGTCAACTATAAAACTCCGACCCTTTGGCGACAGTTCCAAGACGCCTTCCTCAGGGTGTGCTGCTAACGCTGAGGAATGCGTCTTGCAACTGTCGCCGAAACGTCGGAGTTTTATAGTTGACAATGCGGCCTGACTGTGAAAGCGGCCGCGGAAGCCTACGTTTATATTTAATGGTGGAAGTGTGCGTTTTATTAGAACTTACGTGGGAATTTTACGCGCTCCTGTTTAGTAAACAATGTGACTTAAGAGCTAGAAACATCCCTCAAACTGCCGCTGGAGCGCGTTGCGATCGCGTATACCACGTTGGGGCCCACGTACCGGATGCACAAGTCGCATCGTTCCTGAGCGTTCATCATCAGCACATTGAACTCACCACGCTCAACGTTGACGTTCGACAGCACGGTCCGTGTGCCGACGGCTTTAGGAGTATATCGCAAAAATTACAGCCATTTGCTATGCTTATCCATCTTGGAATCTGCAGCTCAGTTTTAATACAAAATACTAAGGAAAACATCTTGTTTTGAATTTCAGAGAACCCACACCTGAAACCACCGTAAACCACATCAAATCCAGAAGGAATCATATGATTTTCTCTATTTGCCTAAGCAGGAGAAAGTGTTTTGCAGCTGTACTCTAGGATGGTTACAGTAAGATAATCCTTCTGCTTGTTATACAAATGGTCCCTAACCCAAGTACTATGCAAAACACTTGACCCTAACTTTGTTTCACCAACAGAACTCGAGGTATGAGCTCTGGAAGAATCTCGTTTTTTTTTTTTCGCCGCATTTTAGAACATATTATGTAACGTATGCTGTCATTTGCGTACCAATTCCAGAAGGTAACAGATTTATGGACAGTTTTGAACTCGTGTATTTACTCGTCTTGGAGACCAAAATATCTGTTTTGTGGGAATAGCACGAATTCGGCAAGCAACTATCTTACGACATCCATATTTCTCAGCTCACCCATGACAACAAGGAGATAGTAGGTAACGGTCCCCAAGTTGATGTCATGTTACTTCACTTCCGAAAGACGTTCCACGCTGTTCTACACTATCACCCAGTGGGCAAAGTTTGATCTGTCGAAATATTGGACCAAATTTTTGACTGGATTCAGAATTTTTAGCAATCTAGAACTCAACACGTCAGTCTTAACAGAGTGACTAGAACTTAAAATTACCTTTGGTTGTTCTTCACGTTCACGATAAACACAAAATCATCGGACAAATTACGCTAGCACTCCAGTGACGCTCCTCACACCTCATGCTGTTGTACACAGGGAAGTCGCAGTGCCTGAAACTGTGGAGAAATGTAGGCAGACGTGCAGATCATGTACGTCTGAGCACGAACTTACAGTTCACCCCTTGAGAAAAATAATTGTAAGGTAAAGTAAACATTAATAGGAGGAAACGTCCATTATTATTCTAAGCACTCCGTGGAAGAAAGACGGATTTACTTTCTTAAGGAAAACGAAAATCCTGAACGGAACTGCCACTGCTAAATTAATGAAATGTTTGTTTTCTATTCCCGCACACAACGCCACTATGGAAAGAGTATTTTAGCTGAAGTGGTCCAGTGGGCATATGAAAGAAATCGACTGCTGCCAGGGACTGTGGAATCAGTCTTACAGTGCCAGTTTAACTACAAGATGACTTGCAAGGAGTTTTAGAGGTACGTAATAAGGAAACAAGTCTTGCTGAAAAAGGTGAGAGCTCCAAAAAATGTGATGTAGTAACTACTACCGTCGCAACAAGTTCTATGCAATTGTGTTCTGAATAAAAAGTAATTATAGTAAATAATTTTTTATTTCATTTGTACACCCGCACTTCCGGGTGTCACGACGAGGTCTCAACTTGGTATGGCAACCCTACTCGCGCGCCGTCTTGGTGTGTGAAGTAGGGGTGGGAAAACCCGACCACTTAAAACCGATACCAGTATTTTAAATCTGAATAAGCAGTAATTTCGTTAGTTGTTTCTTATTGTTTATTAAGGGGTTTCACATTTTTACTAATAACAGATTAAAAAACTGATGTATCAATTAGGTATCGCAGCAGTGGTAAAAATGTTCGTTTTTTAACAAACTTTATTTCAGAAATCAGTTATTTAGAGCAGTCTTAACAGTCGGGTTAAAATGGCGGAAAAAAGAACGATACAACCGAAAATCGGTTGTTTCAGCTATGACCGTCATCCCTTGTGTGAAGGGGTCGTCGCTGTTGAGCTCCCGCATTGAGCGGTCGTGGAAGCCACGTTGGGTCTAAACAGCATGAAGAATTTGGCAGAAAAATAGTTGACAGTCGAAATACCGCATCGTAGAAGAAAAGGGTTCAGTAATTCAGTTATTTCGAGGAAAGGAGCGCGGAATCAGTTATGAGATTCGGGGTTAAACAGTGCCGCATTTGTGAATCAGTAACTGTCGTGGAGAAACATGTCCAGGATTTATAAGAGACATGTGTTCTTGTTAGGCACATGGTGAAGTTTATTTTGTAACGAAGCGTGTTCTTTATGCTAAGGTCTCATACTTGAGTGCGACAATCCTGTAGCCGCAAAATTAATCTAAAAATAACTAGAAAAAGACGTTTAACAACGAGCAGAGATTTACACATGGTAGCTGCTTTCGGCAAGATTCCGAGGCCAGACCACTGCAACGAACAATCTACACTGTTAGCCGTCGATACACCTCCACTGCCTGGCGCATAGCAAAAGCCTCGAACCACAAAAAGTAGCAATTCTCAAACAACATGTAAAAATATGAGTCGTCAAGTTTCCATGTAAACAATTGTACTTTGTTGGCTACAATTTAGTCTCACCAAGTGCGACACGCTTATTCAACGCCACCTCCAGCTAGCTACAAGCACAGTCACTCAGTGCGAAATGTGTTCTGCTCAGTCTCGTGCACACAAACTAAGACACCACGCCCAAGGACGAGAACATGTTTGGATATCCTTTCACGCTTGTCGCACCAACAGAATAACTTCATCGATCACTAAAGATCACTCACTTCCGAGCTGATCTTCTCAGCACACACTGCCTTCTCGCCCAGGGCCCACAAATCATACATAAGCTTCACGCAGCTGAGTCCTCCATTGGCGCGCACGAAACCATCCCACCAACTTCATCCGATACCAGAACTGCACTGGAAGCTGCTTCTTGCTGCCAGGTCTGTCCAAAAGCTTATTTCCAACAGGTGCTGCAAAACACAGAAAACCCTCGACTCCAACTCACTTAGACGGAGTAGGAAGACCGACAGATCAGCTGCAGGCTGGACAAAGTCCCCTGTCGCCCAGACATCGTAGACTGTCTCTGGCGTCCATTATAGCCAAGACGACGAGTGCAAAGGTGCTGCCAGGAATGACACACAAGGTGATTCCGTGATCTGTTACAAGCTTTCAGATGATGGAAAAGGTAAATGTATGAATTGTAGGGAATGGACCCTGGTCCGAAAACAACAGAGTCGAAAATTACAAGCGTACATTGTTCTGATACCAGCATACACAGTGATCATCAGAGATACTACCCGGTTTACTGGAACACATCCCACTTAGTATTCGTCACCGGATGTGGTTCCAAAATGATGGAGCTCCAAGTGACTTTGGGATGAGGAACCGTGAAATCCTCGGTCAGAAATTTACTGAAAACTGGGTAGGCAGAGGATGTTCTGTTTCGAGGCCAGCACATTCACTTGATCTTATGCCACCTGATTTCTTCTTGTGAGGCCATGTAAAAAATCATGTCACGAGACGCCAATCGAGACTTAAGAGGATCTACTGTTACATATTCTTGCAACCTGCGCCACTGTTCACACGACACTTGAGGTATTAGAATGGCTACGACAGAACTTTGTATGATGATTCGATGCCTGCATTGAGGTTGGGGAACGCCATTTTGAACAACTGTTGTACATGTAGTAGCTTGTGAAGTTTGCCCAGGTAAACGGAACTCATTATAACTGTACTTTGGATTTTGGATTCTCGGTCTCTCTGACACCAAGCTACGCGCCCCGTTACTAGTCTATCAACAGGGGAAATTATCTGAGGGCATCGGGGAGTATTCAACGGGAATTGTGTACATCATTAGGGTTTTGAAGTTGGGGCCATAGAGAGAATGCTGCAGGGAACTTGAGTACATTTTCGCTTATACCTTTCGAATCGGTCGTTTCCGGTCTAGGATTCCTTACCTCCAGTCGAAACATTTACCCTTTCCATCATTCTTGATAGTTTCTACCATCATATCGGAATTGCCCTGTCTAACAAAGAATCTGTCCTTCGTGAAAAAGTTCATGGCTATCACTGAGCAGGGCATATTTAGCTATGATAGGCCAAAATCCTGTAGCTACTGTGAAGCAGCGGCAAAGGTCTTTGTGGCCTGGGTAGAGTTACCATTCATCCGATATGTCGCGTCCGTCACCGCTATAGACCTTCTTGTCCCAACATCCCTGTTGTTGTTGTTGTGGTCTTCAGTCCTGAGACTGCTATTCTATCCTGTGCAAACTTCTTCATCTCCCAATACCTACTGTAGCCTACATCCTTCTGACTCTGCTTAGTGTATTCATCTCTTGGTCTCTACGATTTTTACCCTCCACGCTGCCCTCCAATACTAAATTGGTGATCCCTCGATGTCTCAGAACATGTCCTACCAACCGATCCCTTCTTCTAGTCAAGTTGTGCCACAAACTCCTCTTCTCCCCAATTCTATTCAATACCTCCACATTAGTTATGTGATCTACCCATCTAATCTTCAGCATTCTTCTGTAGCTCCACATTTCAAAAGCTACTATTCTCCTCCTGTCTAAACTATTTATCGTCCATGTTTCACTTCCATACATGGCTACACTGCATACAAATACTTTCAGAAACGACTTCCTGACATTTAAATCTATACTCGATGTTAACAGATTTGTCTTCTTCAGAAACGCTTTCCTTGCCAGTCTACATTTTATATCCTCTCTACTTCGACCATCATCAGTTATTTTGCTCCCCAAATAGCAACACTCATTTACTACTTTAAGCGCCTAATTTCCTAATCTAATTACCTCAGCATCACCCGACTTAATTCGACTACATTCCATTATCCTCGTTTTGCTTTTGTTGATGTTCGTCTTATACCCTCCTTTCAAGACACTGTCCATTCCGTTCAGCTGCTCTTCCAAGTCCTTTGCTGTCTCTGACAGAATTACAATGTCATCGGCGAACCTCAAAGTTTTTATTTCTTCTCCATGGATTTTAATACCTACTCCGAACTTTTCTTTTGTTTCCTTCATTGCTTGCTCAATATACAGATTAAATAACATCGAGGATAGGCTACAACCCTGTCTCACTCCTTTCCCAACCACTGCTTCCCTTTCATACCCCTCGACTCTTATCACTGCCATCTGCTTTCTGTACAAATTGTAAATAGCCTTTCGCTCCCTGTATTTTACCCCTGCCACCTTCAGAATTTGAAAGAGAGTATTCCAATCAACATTGTCAAAAGCTTTCTCGAAGTCTACAAATGCTAGAAACGTAGGTTTGCCTTTCCTTAATCTCTTCTAAGATAAGTCGTAGGGTCAGTATTGCCTTACGTCTTCCAACATTTCGACGGAATCCAAACTGATCTTCCCCGAGGTCGGCTTCTATCAGTTTTTCTATTCGTCTGTAAAGAATTCGCGTTAGTATTCTGCAGCTGTGACTTTATAAACTCGCAGTGGTTAGACACTGGACTCGCATTCGGGAGGACGACGGTTCAATCTCGCGTCCGGCCATCCTGATTTAGGTTTTCCGTGATTTCCCTAAATCGATCCAGGCAAATGCCGGGATGGTTCCTTTCAAAGGGCACGGCCGACTTCCTTCCCCGTCCATCCCTAATCCGATGAGACCGATGACCTCGCTGTCTGGTCTCCTTCCCCAAAAACAACCAACTTATTAAACTGATAGTTCGGTAATTTTCGCATCTGTCAACACCTGCTTTCTTTGGGATTGGAATTATTATATTCTTCTTGAAGTCTGAGACCCAATTTTGTCCCGCTTTTGCAAGTTGGTTTCAATCTCCGAACAGTTTCTGGTGGGAAGAGGGAATTATTCAGAAGCGAAGCAGTTTTCTTCGCCACTCGATTAGTAGGATCCCTGCTGATCTTCCGGTACATGCTGTCACTCAATACATTGTACATTTTATCATGGTATTCGTCTCGAGACAATAAAACAGTAGCATTACCTTTATCCGCTGGGAGTACAACCGTCTGAGTATCCTGGCGAAGCTTACGTAGTGCAGCTCTCTCTGCCACAGATACATTGCTCCTTCGTGGGCGAGCCTTCATAATTGCACGGCATGTTTCCGTCTTATTTCCTCTGTTGAATCCGAGGTAAGTGATCGAACCGCTTCTCCAATGGCGTTGATTACGAAGGTAATGGCAGAACCTGTGGCGTGGGTGCAAAATACAGTCCCTTACTCAAAACCATCATCGTACAAAATTCCATGTGAATGTGGCCTTTCTTACCTTGGACAAACAACTTGTACTGTCCGAGAAACCTGTGCAGAACATCGGAGGTACGCACGGCTTTTACAACCCAACAAGTCCGCAGTGGCAGAACACTGTATTGACACTGGTCACAGTACGTTGTATGACAACGTCGAAATGCTGGCAACTACATCATCTTTTTGGGACTCGATAGTTAAGGAGGCAATTGAAATTCGCTTGACGACGATTTTAATTAATAGAGATAGTGGTTTCAACCTCGATAAATCACGGAACCCGGCACTTGCTGTAATAAACTTACAAAGACGTCGTCACAGTGCAGCTCACAATGATAAATCGACATGCCAACACAGATCGACTGCGGAGTCACAGATGTAACCAACGTCTCTGGCGCATTTTCATCTGTGGCCGCATACACGTGTATAAAGGAACGAAGCGAGCACTGGAGCGGCAGTCTTGCGGCTCACTCTGAAGATGGCTGAACGTTATACAGCCGAAATATTAGAAGAATAAGAAGAAAGAGAAGGAGATTTCTTGGGGCTGCACATCCGAAACTTAATGGAACAGTTAGATTGCTTTCAGCATTACATGGTCCAGTCACATTAATATGACAACCGCCATTGTATGACGTCAACTTGCAATAACAACATGCAGACGTCGTTGGGACCATTAGCAGTGGAGGATTGGAGGAAATGTAAAGTCTGTCACGCGGGGGTGGGGGTGGGGGGACGGTAAGACGAGGCAACTGAGGTACACCACAGGGCATAGACTGCAGGAGTCAACGACCGCCATGGAGATGTTAACTAACTGCCCAGATGAACACAGAGACTACCAACAGTGTCCCTCATTGGCCATTCAGGGAAAGGTGCTGCGTAGGGGCCAACACAGCGTGTGCTCAGCAACGAAGACTCCTTCACACTAGCGAAGGCGGTTCATCTACATCTACATCTACCTGATTACTCTGCTGTTCACAGTAAAGTGACTGGCAGAGGGTTCAATGAACCACCTTCAAGCTGTCTCTCTACCGTTCACTCTCGAGTGGCGTGCGGGAAAAACGAGCACTTAAATTTTTCTGTGCGAGCCCTGATTTCTCTTATTTTATCGCGATGATCATTTCTTCCGATGTAAGTGGGTGCCAACAGAAATTTTTGGCACTCGGAGGAGAAAACTGGTGATTGAAATTTCATGAGAAGATCCCGTCGCAACGAAAAACGCCTTTATTATAATGATTGCCACTCCAATTTACGTATAATATCTGTGGCACTATTTCCCCTATTTCACTATAATACAAAACGAGCCGCCCTTCTATGTACTTTCTCGATGTCATCCGTCAGTCCCACTTGATGCGGATCCCACACCGCACAGCAATACTGCAGAATATGGCGGACAAGCGTGGTGTAAGCAGTCTCTTTAGTGGACCTGTTGCGCCTTCTAAGTGTTCTGCCAATGAATCGCAGTCTTTGGTTGGCTGTACCCACAACATGATCTATGTGATCGTTCCAATTTAAGTTATTTGTAATTGTAATCCCTAAGTATTTAGTTGAATTTACAGCCTTCTGATTTGCGTGACTTATCGCGTAATCTAAATTAGTGGATTTCTTTCAGTACTCACGTGAATAACTTTACACCTACCTTTATTCAGGGTCAATTGTCACTTTTAGCACCACACAGATATCTTATCTAAATCATTTTGCAATTCGTTATGGTCACCTGATGAATTCACAAGACGGTAAATGACAGCATCACCTGCAAACAATCTAAGACGGCTACTCAGATTGTCTCCTATATCGTTAATATAGATCAGCAACAATAGAGGGCCTATAACACTTCCGTGGGGAACGACGGATATTACTCCTGTTTTACTCGATGACTTTCCGTCTATTACTACGAACATATTACTTCTGTTTTACTCGATGACTTTCCGTCTATTACTACGAACTGTGACCTTTCTTACAGGAAATCACGAATCCAGTCACGCAACTGAGACGATATTCCATAGGCACGCAGTTTGGTCAGAAGACGCTTGTAAGGACCGGTGTCGAAAGCCTTCTGGAAATCTAAAAATATGGAATCAATTTGACATCCCCTGTCGATAGCACTCATTACTTCATGAGTATAAAGAGTCAGTTGTGTTTCGCAAGAACTATATTTTCTGAATTCGTGCTGACTATGTGCCAATAAATAGTTTCCTTCGAGGTATTTTGCAATGTTCGAATACAGTATATATTCCAAAACCCTACTGCAAATCGACGTTAGTGATATAGGCCTGTAATTCAGCGGATTACTCCTACTTCCCTTTTTGGGTATTGGTGTGACTTGAGCAATTTTCCAGTCTTTAGGTACGGATCTTTCTGTGAGCGAGTGGTTGTATACAATTGCTACATATGGAGCTATTGTATCAGCATACTCTGTGAGGAACCTGTCTGGTATACAATCTGGACCGGAGGCCTTGCCTTTATTAAGTGATTTAAGCTGCTTTGTTACACCGAGGATATTTACTTCTATGTTTCTCATCTTGGACGATGTTCTTGATTGGGATTCAGGAATATTTACTTCTTTGGTGAAGGAGTTTCGGAAAACCGTGTTTAATAATTCTGCTTTACTGGCACTGTCATCAATAACTTCACCGTTGTTATGGCGCAGTGAAGGTGTGCTTTATGTATGACCAGAATCACTTTGGGTTTTCTGTCAGGTTTCGTTATGGAAATTATTAAAAGCATCTCGCATTGAAGTACGTGCTATATTTCGAACTTCTGCAAAATTTTGCCAATCTTGGGGATTTTGCGTTCTTTTAAATTTGGCAGGCTTTTTTCGCTCCTTCTGTAACAGCGATCTGACCCTTTTTGTGTACCATGGGGGATCAGTACCATCACTTATTAACTTATGTGGTATATATATATATATATACATATATATATATATATATATATATATATATATATATATATCAATTGCTGTCGATACTACCTCTTTGTAAACATTCCACAACTTTTCTTCGCTTACATGACCGGATCGGAAGAAGTAAAGACTGTCTCTTAAAACGGCGTTAAGAGCATTTTTATCAGCTTTTTTAAACAGATGTACTTTGCGTTTCTTTTTGATGGTTGTATGTGTTATGGCATTCAGCCTAGTAGCAACTGCCTTGTGGTCGTCACAATCTCTGTATTTGTCAAGATACTCACTATTTGTCCAGGATTATTTGTTGCTAAGAGGTCAAGTATGCTTTCACAACCATTTACGATTCGAGTGGGCTCATGAACTAATTGTTCAAAATACTTTTCTGAGAAAGCATTCAGTACAATTTCGGATGACGTTTTATGCCTGCCGCCGGCTTTGAACGTATAATTTCTCCAGCATACCGAGGGTAGATTAAAGTCACCATCGACTATAATTGTATGAGTGGGGCACTTATTTGAAATGAGACTCAAGTTTTCTTTGAACTGTTCAGCAACTATGTCTTCTGAGTTGGGGGGGGGGGGGGGGGTCAGTAAAACGATCCAATTAATAGTTTTGTCCGATTTTCAAGTGTAACCTCTACCCATACTATTTCGCAGGATCTATCTACTTCAATTTTACTACAAGATAAACTTCTTCTGACAGCAATAAATACCCCACCACCAACTTTATTTAATCTAGCCTTTCTGAACACTCTTAGATCGTTTGAAAATATTTCGGCTGAACTTATTTCCGGCTTTAGCCAGCTTTTTGTACTTGTAGCTATTTGAGCTTCAGTGCTTTCTATTAGGGCTTGGAGCTCTAGTTCTTTCCCAACATAGCTACGACAATTTACGACTACAATAGCAATCGTTTCTACAGCTGCCTTATTGTGTTTTACCTGTCGCCTTTTAGACGGACGCCATTTCTGTTCCCCGAGACCCTCTAACCTAATAAAACCGCCCAGTACCTTCCACACAGTCCCCGCTGCCCGTGTAGCCGCCTCCTGTGCGCAGTGGACTTCTCGCCTACTAAGCGGAACCCGGAAACCCACCACCCGATGGCGCAAGTCAAGGAATCTGCAGCCTACACGGTCACAGACCCGCCTGAGCCTCTGATTCAGACCCTCTACTCGGCTCTCCACCAAAGAACCACAGTCGATTCTATCGACGATGCTGCAGATGGTGAGTTCCGCCTCAATCTCGCAAGCAAGACTGGTTGTCTTTACCATTTCCGCTAGCCGCCCGTAACCAGATTGAATCTGCTCCGATCCAGAGCGACACACGAGATTGGTGCCGACATGAGCCCCACCTGCGGTTGGCTGCACCCTGTACTCTTCATGGCATCCGGAAGCACCCTTTCCACAACCGGAATGATTCCCCCCAGTATGCACACAGAGTGCACATTGGCTTCCTTCCCCTCCTTGGCAGCCATTTTTCTAAGTCGCCCAATTACGCGCCTAACGTTGGAGCTCCCAACTACCAGCAAACCCACCCTCTGTGAATGCCCAGACCCTGCAGGCCGAGAAGCTTCCTCTGGAACAGGGTGGACGACTGCATCCAGCTCAGAGACATCGTCAGCCACAGGTAACGCCCGAAACCTGTTCGTCAGACGAACTGGAGAGGCCCTACGATCGACCCATCAGAAAGTTTTCGCTGCCTGCCAGACTTTGGAATGATCTCCCAATCGACAAAAGGTGATGGTTCAACCCCAGTGCCGGCAGTACCCAGGGCGGTCACAGCAGTGGATCGATCAGCGGACACGTGGGACGTCCATCACATCCCCGCAACAGACCCCCCACAGTAATGCCCCTCAGCAACAGCCTCCAGCTGCGTGACAGAAGCCAACGCAGCCTGGAGCTATGAGCGAAGGGTCGCCAACTCAGCTCGCAACTGAAATAAGTAACACATGAATGGTGTACTCGGCTTATTAGCAGCAGGAATTCGAAGTGGTCTCTCACTAACTGTCTAAACGACACTGAGTTACACTAACCAAAACAAACAAAAGCCTGTACGATACGAGGGTCGATAACAACGGCGGTACTGTACACTACACTGTTATTAAAATAAAAGCTTGTGCCTAGTAAGCACTCGAACACACAAGAAATTACACATATAATCTAGTAACTACACAGCTATCTGTGTATAAGTCGCTCCTGTTGGAAGCTCGTAAAAATATATTACAAACGAATGGTGTACTCGCCTTATTAGCAGTAGGAACACGAGGTGTTGTGTCTCTGGCGGTCTATCCCGTTATCACTGATACAACCGGTTTTCGTCGTATCGCTTTTTTCACGCCAGTTTCACGTAAATAACCGATTTCTAAAATAAGGTTTGTTAAAAAAGGAACAATATTACCTCTGCTGCTATGCCTAACTAATACATCGGTTTTTTACTCGGTTATTAGTAAGAATAAAGAACACCTGTTAGAACCGAAACCATACAAGTGCCGAAAATACTGGTTATTCAGAACTAAAATACCGGTTTAGTGGTCGACTATTCCCAACCCTACTTCATACTCCAAGATGGCGAGTGAATAGGGTTCCCATATCAAGCTGAGATCTCGCCGGGACACTATGAAACGGGGATGTAGAAATGAAGTGACAATTATTTAATGTAAGTACTTTTTATTGAGAACATAATTGCATGGTACTTGTTGCGGGGGGAAGTAAATGGTAATCGTATTTTTCGGAAATTTCACTTTTTGTAGCAAGTCTTTTTTCCCTTTTACGTACTACTGAACTCCTTGCAAGTCATCTTGTAGTTAACATGGCACTGCAACATTCCACAGTCCCTGGCAGCAAACGATTTCTCTCATCGGTCCACTCCAGAGCCCTTCTTTCCGCACTGAACCGTTTGCCGCATGAAGTCGACAAAGACTACAGATGTTTTCAGTTGTTTCTAAAATCCAGCTTGGCTGTGTGTAGTTAGGCTTAGAAACTGGCCTGTGCACCTGCTGTTTGGTCTGCGACCTGCTTCTTAGACAGGGGTGCTCCTCAGGATGTTTCCTAATCCCAACAGAACAACGCAATTACCATTTACGATGTGAAATCGTATACTTGATTTTCTCGAATGCCTTCATGAGTTAGTCACCAGTCCTTTCTTCTCTTCCCACTCAGTTTCTGTTGATTATATGAATTTCCTGTTCCGATTCCTATTCATCACCAGTGTGAGAGAGTTGACTCTTACGATAGTTTATCACATGCTTTTCCTCCTTTGGAGTATTTTGTAATAAACAGTGGTCTAAGTTACCAATCATTCAATTCACTATTTAGAGATAAGCACTTTTATCTCTGTTATCAGTATTAATTTCAACAACCTCACCCACGACTCACTTTTCATCGCTAATCCCTTTTCACTCCGTTTCCATTGCGCACAGCTTAGAAATACGTCTGAGACGGAGGGGGACGATGTGCATATCGACCAACTTCATTCGGTTTAGATTAAGGGCGCTGTTTTTGTTTAGCCATAGCCCAGTGGCGTCAAGCAAATTTAAATAAACGGCTTTCTCCTCTGGATGGTAAAATATTTTCTTCCCTCCCAGTTACAGAGAATGGAATCACGATCACAATTAAATCATCAATAAAACGTTCTCGGTTTTCAAGCAGTGTCATTTCGAATAAAATCATCGAGCTTTCGATGACCATCTCCGCCATTGTCGTCAGGAGTTCACTGATGCCGGGGCTGCTTTTTTTTCCCTTTATTGTTATTTTCAAACCTGATACAAGTAGGCTGGCATACTACGCCACTCTTCGGCCGCAGATATGATTAACGATACATAAGGAATCAAGCGAATAACAGACATGGTGGATAAACAAATGTAGACATACAAAAATAAAACACACAGAGCCGTTCATGGGTGCAGTGTCCAAAAAAAAAAGAAAAAAAGCGTTCAGAAACGTGGACATGCGCAGAGATGACACATGCAAACGATGGAGCACAAACGATGAAACACTGGAACATGAACACAATGGCACACACAAACACTAGACGATGATCTCCGGTGCGAGAATGTTCACTATACGTGTGCGAGTCCAGGGACCTGCCAAAGGGGAAAAGGGGGGGGGGAGGAGGGAGAGCGGGAGGGTGGAGATGCCAGTGGCAGAGGAGATGGGCGGGGGAGGAAAGAATGTAGGGGAGGTAGGGGAAGCCCTGGGGTAGGAGGGAGGGAGGAGGGAGAGAAGGGAAAGAGGGTGCCCTTGGGAAAACCACAAGGGGTGGAAGGGGAGGATCAAAGTTCGTAAGAGGGGTAGATGGAAGGGATGAGGGCATCATCAGGGAGGGCGAGTTGGCGGAAGCCACTTTGGGCGAGGGTATGGAGAGTGCAGAGATGGAGAGCAGGTGGAATGTGGGAATGCAGGCGCGGCAGCGAACAAGGGTGGGAGAGGATGGAAGAGACAAGTGGGTGAGGGGGATCAAGTTTGCTGGAGGTGTAGAGGATTTGTATCCGTTCGAGGAAAAGGAGGAGGTGGGGGAACAGAATAAGGTCGTATAGGGTCCGCGTGGGGGAGGGGAGACAGATGCGATAGGCGAGGCGGTGCACATGGCGTTCTAGGATTTGAAGGGATTTGTAAAAGGTAGGAGGGGCGGAGATCCAGGCATTGTTGGCGTAGCATAGGACAGGGCGGATGAGGGATTTATAGGTGTGGAGGATGGTGGAGGGGTCCAGATCCCATGTGCGACCAGAAAGTAGCTTGAGGAGACAGAGTCGGGAGCGTGCCTTGACTTGTACTTGAGGGTGGGGGTGAGGGCGATAGGACGGCCATAAGAGGTGATATAGAAATAGAGGAGACGGAAGGAAGGGGTGGTTTTGCCTACAATGATCGCCTGGGTCTTGGAAGGTTGACCCTGAGCAACCACTGGTTGCACCAAGAGGTGAACCGGTCAAGATGGGATTGGAGAAGGTGTTGGGAGCGTTGCAGGGTGGGGGCGAGGGCAACGAGGGCTGTGTCATCGGCGTACTGGAGAAGGTGGACGGGAGGTGGAGGCGGCGCCATGTCCGCCGTATACAGAAGGTAGAGGAGAGGGGAGAGGACGGAGCCTTGGGGCACACTGGCGGAGGGGTACAAGGTTTCCGGGGCTGCTACGGTTTCTCGCTTGTATAGGCATGATGACACCAGCAGCAGCCAATCAGATAGACTCAATGTGGCGCGCGCGTACGTCGACCCGCGCAGCTAGCGGAGCTGTCGCCCATGGCAGCACCGGTGACGTCAGGGCGCCATGGGCCTGCTTTCTTTCGATGTCCAACGCCCGCCCCCATACCCTGCTGAGTGTGTACCTCTGGTCTCTGTTGAAGTTGTTGTTGTTTAAACGAATCTCGGCCGCTTCCTTTATAATGGAGACCCAATATGTAGATGCATGAGCCAACACTTCTGTATTTTCGAACTGTATTTTATGTCCGTTTTCTAGGCAATGCTCCGCTATGGCCGACTTGTCAAGCTCCCTTTGTTTTATACGGCGCTTGTGCTCAGTACAACGCTCCGCAACAGTGCGAATTGTTTGTCCAATGTACATACTGCCACGTTCACAGGTTACACCATACACACCGGACACTCGACGAGCAATGTCGTCTTTAACAGGGCGCAACATTTATTCGAACTGACGCGGCTTGAAAACCCAGAACGTTTTTATTCGTGTATGCCGTGGCGAAAGACTCCGAGGACACACAATTAAATCAATCAAAACTCTCACGGAAAAGTCCAGATGTTCATTTTCCTCGTGCCATGTTCGAGAATGCAATGGTAGAGACCTGTTTGAAAGCGGTGTCTTGTACCTCTTGCCAAGTTTGAAATACAGAATTACCGTGTAGACGTTACCATTATAGAGAAGAGAACCGAAACCAGAACAGGACTTACTGCATTATCATGCTTCCTCCACTGAATTTACGACTCGGTCTTCCTTACTCAGTAAGACGCAAAGTAGTTACTGAAACATTACACGCGCACTACATGCGTCATGGCACGTGTTGTTTCCCTGTTTTCGGTAAGCCATCAGAATTACTCGTCACTCTTGTTGGATTAGTTGTTCACGAGTGTTATAAAACCTCAGCATAGATAGCAATGTCCTATCACTCTCAAAATCTGAAAAATCCATGGGGCATATTTCGGCTGCAGAATCATATCTGATTTTAGAGCCTCTGTCAACTCACAGCTTTTGCATTGGATATACTTTTCCTGTTCCTGTAAGGAAGAGCAGGAAACGAATGAGTTTATGTGGCATTTTAAGATATTGTGAGTTTCCTTCTTTTCGTTCACTTTGGAATATTGATATTCCTTATGTGGCGAACGGACTTGCTGTAGTGGTAACATCGGTTCCCGTTGTTGTTGTTGTCGTGGTCTTCAGTTCTGAGACTGGTTTGATGCACCTCTCCATGCTACTCTATCCTGTGCAAGCTTCTTCATCTCGCAGTACCTACTGCAACCTACATCCTTCTGAATCTGCTTAGTGTATTCATCTCTTGGTCCCCCTCTACGATTTTTACCCTCCACGCTGCCCTCCAATACTAAATTGGTGATCCCTCGATGCCTTAGAACATGTCCTACAAACTGGTCCCTTCTTCTAGTCAAGTTGTGCCACAAACACCTCTTCTCCCCAATTCTATTCAATACCTCCACATTAGTTATGTGACCTACCCATCTAATCTTCGGCATTCGTCTGTAGCACCACATTTCGAAAGCTTCTATTCTCTTCTTGTCCAAACTATTTATCGTCCATGTTTCACTTCCATACATTGCTACACTCCATACAAATACTTTCAGAAATGACTTCCTGACACTTAAATCAATACTCGATGTTACCAAATTTCTCTTCTTCAGAAACGCTTTCCTTGCCACTGCCAGGCTACATTTTATATCCTCTCTACTTCGACCATCATCAGTTATTTTGCTCCCCAAATAGCAAAACTTCTTTAGTACTTTAAGTGTCTCATTTCCTAATCTAATTCCCTGAACATCACCCGACTTAATTCGACTACATTCCATTATCCTCGTTTTGCTTTTGTTGATGTTGCCGTTATGTTACAGAAACTAAGCGCTGTCGGGCTTGCGCAGACTTGGACGGGTGACCGGTCAGGTCTGGCGACCACTGGTGGGAAGCGGGCTGCACTCAGCCCTCGTAACGCCGACTGAAGAGCTACTTGACTGAGGAGTAGTGGCTTCGGTCTCGAAAGCTGACAATGGTTTGCTGACCACGTGGACCTTCATATCCGCATCCAGTGACGCCTTCGGCTGAGGCTGACACAGTGGTCGGTAAGTACCACTGGACCTTCTCAGGCCTGTACTGACAGAGCTTTTTGCATTCCTTATATACAATAATTCGATAGTCTTGTCGCCCGCATCTCGTGGTCGTGGGGTAGCGTTCTCGCTTCCCACGCCCGGGTTCCCGGGTTCGATTCCCGGCGGGGTCAAGGATTTTCTCTGCCTCGTGATGGCTGGGTGTTGTGTGATGTCCTTAGGTTAGTTAGGTTTAAGTAGTTCTAAGTTCTAGGGGACTGATGACCATAGATGTTAAGTCCCATAGTGCTCAGAGCCATTTGAACCATTTGATAGTCTTGTCGGTTATAATTGCTTCCATATTCTTATCGTAGTTCTAGCTTCTCCTGACTGCCGAACCATGATGGTAGGAGGCATACAAGGCATAATATTTAAGAGCAAAGTAGAACTAGGATTTACCGTCCCGTCACCATCGAGGTCATTGGAGATGGAGCACAGTCTTCATTTATGGCCTGGCACAGGAAACGTAGTTCTAGTTTCCCGGATGCAAGTCCAGTGTCCGACAACTGTGACTATTCGATAATCGGTCTTTTGTCGCAGAATGGTACATATTTTTCTTACAGCCACGTAGTGATCGTCTGTTTTTCTACCCACGGGCCAAAGACCTCAATGTTGCCTAACTGTAGGGACATACTCTGAAGTGGCAAAGAAACTGGTACAGGCATGCGTATTCAAATACAGATTTTTTCTTCTTTTTTTTTTATTTTTTTTGGTCATCAGTCTACTTACTGGTTTGATGCGGCCCGCCACGAATTCCTTTCCTGTGCTAACCTCTTCATCTCAGAGTAGCACTTGCAACCTACGTCCTCAATTATTTGCTTGACGTATTCCAATCTCTGTCTTCCTCTACAGTTTTTACCCTCTACAGCTCCCTCTAGTACCATGGAAGTCATTCCCTGATGTCTTAGAAGGTGTCCTATCATCCTGTCCCTTCTCCTTATCAGTGTTTTCCACATATTCCTTTCCTCTCCGATTCTGCGTAGAACCTCCTCATTCCTTACCTTATCAGTCCACCTAATTTTCAACATTCGTCTATAGCACCACATCTCAAATGCTTCGATTCTCTTGTGTTCCGGTTTTCCCACAGTCCATGTTTCACTACCATAGAATGCTGTACTCCAGACGTACATCCTCAGAAATTTCTTCCTGAAATTAAGGCCGGTATTTGATATTAGTAGACTTCTCTTGGCTAGAAATGCCTTTTTTGCCATAGCGAGTCTGCTTTTGATGTCCTCCTTGCTCCGTCCGTCATTGGTTATTTTACTGCCTAGGTAGCAGAATTCCTTAACTTCATTGACTTCGTGACCATCAATCCTGATGTTAAGTTTCTCGCTGTTCTCATTTCTACTACTTCTCATTACCTTCGTCTTTCTCCGATTTACTCTCAAACCATACTGTGTACTCATTAGACCGTTCATTCCGTTCAGCAGATCATTTAATTCTTCTTCACTTTCACTCAGGATAGCAATGTCATCAGCGAATGGTATCATTGATATCCTTTCACCTTGTATTTTTATTCCATTCCTGAACCTTTCTTTTATTTCCATCATTGCTTCCTCGATGTACAGATTGAAAGGCTACAGCCTTGTCTTACACCCTTCTTAATACGAGCACTTCGTTCTTGATCGTCCACTCTTATTATTCCCTCTTGGTTGTTGTACATATTGTATATGACCCATCTCTCCCTATAGCTTACCCCTACTTTTTTCAGAATCTCGAACAGCTTGCACCATTTTATATTGTCGAACGCTTTTTCCAGGTCGACAAATCCTATGAAAGTGCCTTGATTTTTTTTTAGCCTTGCTTCCATTATTAGCCGTAACGTCAGAATTGCCTCTCTCGTCCCTTTACTTTTCCTAAAGCCAAACTGATCGTCACCTGGCGCATTCTCAATTTTCTTTTCCATTCTTCTGTATATTATTCTTGTAAGCAGCTTCGATGCATGAGCTGTTAAGCTGATTGTGCGATAATTCTCGCACTTGTCAGCTCTTGCCGTCTTCGGAATTGTGTGGATGATGCTTTTCCGAAATTCAGATGGTATATCGCCAGACTCATATATTCTACACACCAACGTGAATAGTCGTTTTGTTGCCACTTCCCACAATGATTTTAGAAATTCTGATGGAATATTATCTATCCCTTCTGCCTTATTTGACGGTAAGTCCTCCAAAGCTCTTTTAAATTCCGATTCTAATACTGAATCCCCTATCTCTTCTAAATCGACTCCTGTTTCTTCTTCCATCACATCAGACAAATCTTCATCCTCATAGAGGCTTTCAATGTATTCTTTCCACCTATCTGCTCTCTCCTCTGCATTTAACAGTGGAATTCCCGTTGCACTCTTAATGTTACCACCGTTGCTTTTAATGTCACCAAAGGTTGTTTTGACTTTCCTGTATGCTGAGTATGTCCTTCCGACAATCATATCTTTTTCGATGTCTTCACATTTCTCCCGCTGCCATTTCGTCTTAGCTTCTCTGCACTTCCTATTTATTTCATTCCTCAACGACTTGTATTTCTGTATTCCTGATTTTCCCGGAACATGTTTGTACTTCCTCCTTTCATCAATCAACTGAAGTATTTCTTCTGTTACCCATGGTTTCTTCGCAGCTACCTTCTTTGTACCTATGTTTTCCTTCCCAACTTCTGTGATGGCCCTTTTTAGATATGTCCATTCCTCTTCAACTGTACTGCTTACTGCGCTATTCCTTATTGCTGTATTTATAGCGTTAGAGAACTTCAAACGTATCTCGTCATTCCTTAGTACTTCCGTATCCCACTTCTTTGCGTATTGATTCTTCCTGACTAATGTCTTGAACTTCAGCCTACTCTTCATCACTACTATATTGTGATCTGAGTCTATATCTGCTCCTGGGTACGCCTTACAATCCAGTATCTGATTTCGGAATCTCTGTCTGACCATGATGTAATCTAATTGAAATCTTCTCGTATCTCCCGGCCTTTTCCAAGTATACCTACTACTCTTGTGATTCTTGAACAGGGTATTCGCTATTACTAGCTGAAACTTGTTACAGAACTCAATTAGTCTTTCTCCTCTTTCATTCCTTGTCCCAAGCCCATATTATCCTGTAACCTTTTCTTCTACTCCTTCCCCTACAACTGCATTCCAGTCGCCCATGACTATTAGATTTTCGTCCCCCTTTGCACACTGCATTACCCTTTCAATATCCTCATACACTTTCTCTATCTGTTCATCTTCAGCTTGCGACGTCAGCATGTATACCTGAACTATCGTTGTCGGTGTTGATCTGCTGTCGATTCTGATTAGAACAACTCGGTCACTGAACTGTTGACAGTAACACACCTTCTGCCCTACCTTCCTATTCATAACGAATCCTACACCTGTTATACCATTTTCTGCTGCTGTTGATATTACCCAATACTCATCTGACCAGAAATCCTTGTCTTCCTTCCACTTCACTTCACTGACCCATACTATATCTAGATTGAGCCTTTGCATTTCCCTTTTAAGATTTTCTAGTTTCCCTACCACGTTCAAGCTTCTGACATTCCACGCCCCGACTCGTAGAACGTTTTCCTTTCGTTGATTATTCAATCTTTTTCTCATGTTAACCTCCCCCTTGACAGTCCCCTCCCGGAGATCCGAATGGGAGACTATTCCGGAATCTTTTGCCAATGGAGAGATCATCATGACACTTCTTCAATTACAGGCCCCATGTCCTGTGGATACAAGTTACGTGTCTTAAATGCAGTGGTTTCCATTGCCTTCTGCATCCTCATGTCGTTGATCATTGCTAATTCTTCCGCCTTTAGGAGCAGTTTCCCACCCCTAGGACAAGAGAGTGCCCTGAACCTCTATCCGCTCCTCCGCCCTCTTTGACAAGGCCATTGGCAGAATGAGGCTGACTTCTTATGCCGGAAGTCTTCGGCCGCCAATGCTGATTATTTATCAAAATTTAGGCAGTGGCGGGGATCGAACCCGGGACCGAAGACGTTTTGATTATGAATCAAAGACGCTACCTCTTTTTTTTTTTTTTTTTTTTTTTTTTTTATTTTACTAAAATATACATTTCAAGTATTCAACAGTACAATTAATGATTAAACCATTTGCAACATTAAAAAAAGAACCAGTTTTAAACTATTTATATGCTAAATATGTCTAATACAGTAATAATGGTAAAACAAACTTTAAAAGTGGTTACAGTATAAACTTTGCTCAAGATAACTGAGATTATTCTAGGTGCAAATTATTGTCACCCAATCAGTGGGTTTGTCTACAAAGTTGAATTCACTGTTTAATTTGTAAACTGTCCATTGAATAAAAAATAATAGCATATTTAATACCAGTTTTCTTGACTATGAACCAGTTTAAATACAATCCAATTAAACACATACAAAAAAAAAAAAAAAAAAAAAAAAAAGTTCCGGAAGCAAGGTTAAAGTAAATAATAATAAGGAACCAAGTGACTTTTATTTTTCTTCTGTTCGTTCTCGTTCAAGGTGTTGTAGTGGTTTCACATATTTAACCAACACCCATTCTTTCAAAAATGATCTTCAGCATGTTGCCATAGTGCTTCTTGTGGTTGCGATACGTGCTGATTTTTGCATATTCACACTTCATGTAAACGCGGAATTCTATCTCGTTGTCCGACCCAAGTGTGTGGATGACATAACTAACATATTTTCCCAGTAACCAGCTAATGGCGTTGGTTTTTAATTTCGGAAAGTATGTCATGTCCGGTCTCAGGAGGAGCGACGGCGTTATATATTGCGTAGAGGATCTGGTGAGAAAGGCGATTTGTTGCCTGATCCAATTCCAGTTATGCACATTGCCACCACAGGTGAATCTGTGGCTGAGTGTATCCACCAGATTGCATTTTCCACAAAGGTGTGTCTGGTTTAAACCGATCCCATATAGTCTCTCGTTGGTGCTGATGACATTATTAACTGTTTTGTACCATGCGGAAATAGCGTCTGTAGATAGCCCGGCATAGTTGATGTTCCGCCATACAGCTTTCCAGTCACAATTTGGGAATTTCGTTTCAATTTTGTTTCTACCCTCATTTAACTTCCTTTCAAGTATGATGTCCCGCGCTGTGATACGTGTGTTGCTTCTGATTTCGTCACTAAGATAACTTGCTTCGAGGAAAAAGTTCCTCACATACTGCAGACGGGCATTAATCCTTCGCACATCAATCGGTGCTTGCAGGCTATGGGGTGTCACAGCCTCAAAGAGCTTTGCGGTTATACATTGTGGAAGTTCTCTGAGTATATGGAAAGTCCGTTTGAGGAACAGGGCAGACGCTTTATTGCCAATATGCACCAAACCGAGGCCCCCGTTTCTGACATCCAGTATAACCGTAGTCGCACCAACCCTGAATATGTCTCCTCTCCATAAATAATTTGTAACAGTGGACATGATCCCTTTCGCTACTAGTTTAGGGATTGGAAATACCTGCGCAGTGAAATACGCTTTAGACAAAACGCAGGAGTTGATGAATCTGACTTTTTGCACCAGGTCCATAGTTCGATGGATGTTCTCCATTACAGCACCATGAACTTTCCTCCTAGTTTCCGTCCAGTTAAAAGCAGCCATCCGCATCGGACATGCCATTAAGGTGATTCCCAAAGTTTTATGTTTGTTGTCTTGTTTTGCCCATGCCAGTCGAAGGTGATCTAGGCCCCGTAGATTCAATATTTGACTTTTGTTTTCATTTACTGTCGCTCCCGACGCTAGACAATATCTTTGGATTTCTCTTTCCAGTGTAACTGTCTCCTCCTTATTCCGTATTACAACGCCCACGTCATCAGCATAAGCTCGTATGACAGTTTTCTCACCACTCAATGTTATGCCTGTTAATCTTTCGTGGACAGTGCGGAGGAAGGGCTCTAAAGATACTGAAAATAAAAACATTGATAAGGGGCTGCCCTGTGGAACCCCTCGCCTTATCTGTATGGGTTTAGATGTTTGGCCATTGATTGCTATTTTCGCATTTACACCTGTTGCAATATTCCTTAGCATGTTCACAATCTGGGGGTGGAAAGCCATTCTTGACAGCGTCGCAAAGAGGTATCTATGACTAACGCGGTCAAAAGCTTTGTTGAAATCTATGAAGATTAAAGCACATTTTATACTTGTCACTGAGGTAATTGCAATGACGTCTCTGTATGCAGATAGACTTTCGAATATCGTTCTGGTCGGAGAGCAAGATTGGTGATGACTCAATATTTTGTTGGAAAAGGCAGAGAGTCTTTTGTTGATAATACGCGAAATTATTTTGTAATCAGAATTTAGTAGCGAAAGAGGCCGAAAATTGTTTAAGTTGGTTTTGCCTTTACTCTTAGGAATCAGTACTATTTTACTTTCCTTAAACTCTGCAGGGACCGGTTTTCCGTTCAGGACCTCATTTGCCATGGAAGTGATCTTGTCCCCAATTATAGACCAGTAGCGGGCATAAAACTCCACAGGGAGGCCATCAGGTCCCGGAGATTTGTTGAGAGGTGAGTTACGCACTGCCTCATGCGCTTCATCTTTAGTAATAGGTGACAGGATGTCAGCGTTGTCTGTTCCCGACAATTGTGGACCTAAAATAGTGAGAAAGTCCTCGAGAGCTGCATCTTCCACTGTGGTAGGGGCATATAAGGTTTCATAGTACCTGTGGACTTCGTCCAGTATTTGTTTCTGGCATGTGAGCCTCGTACCAGTATGCGTCTGGACTTCATCAATTAAAGTTTGACGTCTGTTTTTAGCATGCCGCACCAAGTGATACAGAGAAGCTGTTTCATCTGCTACGACTGATGTGGCTTTCGATTTAATTTTGAGTCCCTCCATCTGTTGCCGTTTAATGCTTAATAACTTGGCTTTTATTTTTTTGATATCATTTAGACGAATTACGTCATCATGGGCCTGTTGATATAAGTCTCTTAAAACTTTATAATAAAACTCCATTGTATTCCTCAACTCCCTGTGCCTGGCTGCACTATACTGCATGACAACTTTCCGCAGCCTTGGTTTAGCCCTCCTTGTCCACCAGTCTATGACTGTTGGGTGCTTGTCTACTGTGCGGAGGCACATAGTCCACGCAAACCTTATTTCCTGTTCCAGTTCTTCGTCAGTTAAAACAGAGATATTTAAGTTCCATTGGCCTCTGAATCGACGGGTTGGTTGTACACTTAGATTAAAGCAAGTTAAAAGTGTACTGTGATCGCTAAAATACACTGGAATAGTCTCAACGTTTAATAAATAATTTTGCAAATTTGGTGACACGTAAATTCTATCTAGTCTGCTGCGGGAGTGGCTGGTTATATACGTGAACCCGACTGACGTCGGGTGCTGAAGTTCCCACACATCCTTAAGGTGTAGATCACTTACTAATTTTTTTAACTGTGGCGAGTAGTTGAAGTTGGGTTGTTGATCTTTCTGGTTTAAAACACAGTTAAAATCTCCACCTAGTATAAGAGAACACGGATTTTTCCTCAATAAATAAATCAGTTCATCTTGAAAAAACTTCGCACGATCCAATTTGTGGGAAGTTCCTGATGGGGCGTAAAGGTTAATCACTGTCACATCGAAAAGTTTTATGCCTATGGCTCTTCCTGATTCTAGTCGTTCGATTTCAGTCACCGGAATGCCTTCCCTTATAAGAATGGCTGTACCGATATTTGCTTCCGTAGAAACATTAACAATTTCAAAAAAGCCTGGGATCCGAAATTCCGTTATCGCAACTTCTTGTAGCAACGCGATATCTGTTCCGGACTGGTACAAGAATTCCTTTAGTGCTGCCAATTTCAAGGGTGACTGTATTTTATTAATGTTAATAGTAGTAATGCTATAAGCTTGCAGCACAGACATACCGGAAGAAGCTATTTGGGATGAGGTTCGGTATGATTATAGCAGCAAACGTGCTTCCCTACAAGGCACGATCTTTACAAGCTGTGTGCCCATTACATGTACTAACTGCCTAGAAAATTTGCACTGCTTTTAAACAAATAGCTTGAGAAGAAAAGTATCCTGAAATCCTGACAATGCATTGCTATAAGTCACTGTGGCCATTCTCTTTCTCCTCGTCAGTGTTGGACCTGATGACTTCATATTTGATATTTTTTTTCTTGATGTCTTTCTTCTCTGGTGTGACTTTCGCTTGATGACGCGTGACAGCAAGGCCCGGTGTCTGTCGCAGCCGCCGGCGGTGGCTAAATGGGGCAACGGCCGTGGCTTGCGAGTCGTCAATGTTTGGTTCCGGCGTGGTGTCTGTTGTGTTGTTTTGCTGGCGAGGCGGTGATGCTTGTGTATTTCCTCCTTCGGCGCGGCGTTTCGCTTCGGAGTCAGCAGGTTCTTTACCTGGTTCTTCCTCGTACGGTTCGCACTGTATGGGTTGTGCACTTGATGCGGTTATTTCAGCCGTGACCTCAGGCTCAGGGTCACATTTCCGTGAAAAATCACTACCCGCTGCGTCACTATCTGTTCGTGGCGGTGTAAGTCCTTGTGCGGAAGTGGGAGCCACATCGACCTTCATTCCATCTCCTTTTTCCACTTCCAACAGATCTTCAGGACTGGGCTTCGGCCTCCTGGCAACGGGTGTTTCACAGGAGGAGTCCTCATCAACATTTCTTTCAGTGACCTCTAGAGGACGCTTTTTTGTGGGAATCTCGCTGTCACGGGACGGAATTTCAGCAGTTAATGCAGGTTTTAAAGACGGAAAGTCATTAACATTAAGTGCAACATTTTCAGAGGTAGTAACAGGATCCACGACCGCCGCTGGCTCTGTTGTATTACTGGCTGGCAACAAATCGTTGAGTGTCAATTTCCGGCGTTGCGTAAGGTTATTCGTTAGCACAAATACACGGCGTGGGCAGTCCTGACGGAGGTGACCAGACTCGTTACATACATGACATGTAGGGGTTTGTCCTGAGTACATAACATGCGCCTTGTGCCCGTCAACAAAGATGTGGGAGGGAATGTTTGCTTTCACTTCCATCTCCACGGAGCGAATGCCGTTAAAGCACTGCAGCTTGAAATGCGAAGCCCACCTTTCGTTGACAATTTGCCTGACAACCCCATACTTTGAAAGGACATCTTTAATTTTCGAATTGTCTACTTCTATGGGAATATTCAAAACCCTAACATTCCTAATTACAGACTCGGAATTCCGGAGTTTGACAGTACTTTTAGTACCATCACGGTGTATAAATTCCGTTTCATAACCAAATTTTGCCAGAAAGCGGTCTACACTCGCGGAATCGTTAAACTTTACAAAAATGCAGTATTCATCAGAGTCCAGCTGCATGGTATGAACAGATTCAGAATGAAGGCCAATTACCTCGGTAATCCAGTCGTGTATTTCAAGTGCAGAGGGCTGTACTCGACGGGTGTACTTGTCGAAGGTGAAAATCACGGTGTTTTTTCTCACGGAGTTTGCCATGGTGTTCTGCAGCGAAGAAATCTCGGACAACGCCGAAATCCCAACGGCACTTCGTAGAAAGATGACACGAAAGAAGACCAAATGCTCAATTGATAACGCTTAATTCACGTGCAAAACGTCAATAAACGAGCACAAAACACGAAAACACTGGCGTAAACACTGAACGTTCACGGAGCAAACTTGAGGAGCGTGCGACCGCTGCGGCAGCTAATGCCAGACTGCTAGACCACGGGTACGATCTGCACTTAGCAACGCCTATATAAGACAACAAGTGTCTGGCGCCGTTGATAGATCGGTTACTGCCGTTACGATGGCAGGTTTCAAGATTTAAGTGAGTTTGAACGTGGTGTTATAGTCGGAGCAAGATCGACGGGACACTGCTACTCCGAGGTAGTGATGAAGTGGGGATTTTTTCGTACGACCATTTCACAAAACTACCATGAATATCAGGAATCCGGTAAAACATCAAATCTCCTACATTGCTACGATAGGAAAAAGATCCTGCGTGAATCTATTGGCCCGGTCGCCTACGGTGGACTGGAGGCCGAGCGGTGACCTCTCCAGTTGTCAGGATGCTAGGAAATGACCGTGGACGCGTCACAAACGCCAAAGAAACATTATTAATTCATAACACCTTTATTCCTGCCGAGTAAAATGTGGCCCGCGTAACACAGGGCTGGCTGAGCTTTGTGATATCAACGACCTTCCCCGAGTCCTCGCTGACTCGTAGCGGTGACACCAGCTCCGGGCCGCACAGTCTTGCTAGCGCAGCGCCGCGTGGTGTGACGTAGCGAAGGAATGTCCTTACTTCGTACTTTGGCCGCGCGTGGCTGGTGGCGCCCAGCTGGCTGGCCAGCTCGGCTGCGGACAGCAAGCCGCTGTGCGTTGGAGGCTCCGGGTTGGAGTCCCGGCGCTGTTGGCACGAGAGGCGTTCTCGTAGCGCAGAGTGTACCCTATCCCACCCCGTCTTCGTCCCTGCTCCTCCTGGTGGCTCGTCTGCGGTGGACAGGCGGAACGGGCTGCAGTTTCCCAGCGTCGTCGGCTCACCCGGTTGTGACGGCGGATGCACAGGGCCTAGGACCTGCACGATGTCGACGACGGCTCACTGATGTGGTCAACATTGGCGGCGGGCGAGTCTGCCGCGATGTCTGCTAATCCTGGGTCGATGATTGACAGCGGTAGCAGAGAGGACCAGAGCTGGTACTGTCCCCTCACGTCTGCTGCTGGATGGGCCGCCCTTACTGCAACGTCTCCTTAATAAAGATTAACATGTCGATCACCGAGCTGAGCGCTACACAGCGTCCCAGTACACATCTAACTGCAAGTCTAACTGTGAGTGCCTTGCTGCTATCAAAGCTGGCATATTTAAAGGAAGCACGAGCGACGTCCCGACGTAATGCTCGTTTGTAATGAACGCATTCATTCCACTTATACTGCTCATTCATCTGTCGTACTCGCCCCTTAGGTGTTCTTGCGACAGAGTTACGTGTTGTTACGGCAGACTTACGCAAAGTTGTGAAATGCAGTACAGCTGACGCTATACCTCTGTCTTGCACTCTACGAAAGTCTCCGTCTAACACGAACCCGCGTGCTAAGCGATTCTCTCCGTTGTGTGTAATCAGGCCATTGCCCCTGCGTGACGACACATTCCGATATATGTGCAATCCTCTTACCTCTTGACTAACCTACTGCCTCTGACTCTCAGCGTAGGCGACGAAACTTTGACAATATTCCACGTTTCCAACTCTTTACTATTCCGCGACACTACAAATGGGACAGAAGTGCAAGCCTTCCGCGAATTCATGCAGATTTCAGTGCCGGGGCATCAGTGACTGGCCGCGTGCGATCCATTTAACTAAACATCATTGATATGAGCTTCCGTGCCGGAGGCCCACTCCCGTAACCTTGATGACTGCACGACACAAAGCGTAAGGCTTGGGCTGATCAACACCGACATTGGAGTTTTGATAACTGTGGAAACATTGCCTGGTCGGACGAGTCTCGTTTCAAATTGTAACGAGCGGATGGACGTGTGCGGATATGGAGACAACCTCATGAATCCACGGGCCTGCATGTCAGCAGGGGACTGCTCAAGCTGGTGGAGGCTCTGTAATTCTGTGGGAATTTATGGACAGCCCCACAGGATTCATGGTGTCAGTTCCCTTGAGCACTACTTCAGACATTGGTCGAGTTCATGCCACATCGTGTTGCGGCACTTCTGTGGGCTCGCGGGGGGCCCTGCACGATATTAGACAGGCGTACCAGTATCTTTAGCTCTACAGTGCATAAACAGTGTAATGTTGTTACTGATTTCAGAAGGCACAGACTGTTACTGATCGATGATGAATCTATATGTCAGATTTGTAGTAAACTGCATGAGCAAAGCCATATCAGAAATAACTCTTAATACACTACTGGCCATTAAAATTGCTACACGACGAAGATGACGTGCTACAGACGCGAAATTTAACCGACAGGAAGAAGATGCTGTGGTATACAAATGATTAGCTTTTCAGAGCATTCACACAAAGTTGGCGCCGGTGGCGACACCTACAACGTGCTGACATGAGGAAAGTTTCCAACCGATTTCTCATACACAAACAGCAGTTGACCGGCGTTGCCTGGTGAAACGTTGTTGTGATGCCTCGTGTAAGGAGGAGAAACGCGTACCATCACGTTTCCGACTTTGATAAAGGTCGGATTGCAGCCTATCGCGATTGCGGTTTATCGTATCGCGACATTGCTGCTCGCGTTCGTCGAGATCCAATGACTGTTAGCAGAATATGGAATCGGTGGGTTCAGGAGTGTAATACGGAACGCCGTACTGGATGCCAACGGCCTCGTATCACTAGCAGTCGAGATGACAGGCATCTTATCCGCATGCCTGTAACGGATCGTGCAGCCACGTCTCGATCCCTGAGTCAACAGATGGGGGCGTTTGCAAGACAACAACCATCTGCACGAACAGTTCGACGACGTTTCTAGCAGCATGGACTATCAGCTCGTAGACCATGGCTGCCGTTACCTTTGACACTGCATCACAGACAGGAGCGCCTGCGATGGTGTACTCAACGACGAATCTGGGTGCACGAAAGGCAAAACGTCATTTTTTCGCATGAATCCAGGTTCTGTTTACAGCATCATGATGGTCGCGTCCGTGTTTGGCGACATCGCGGTGAACGCACATTGGAAGCGTGTATTCGGCATCGCCATACTGGCGTATCACCCGGCGTGATGGTTACACGTCTTGGTCACCTCTTGTTCGCATTGACGGCACTTTGAACAGTGGAGGTTACATTTCAGAAGTGTTACGACCCGCGGCTCTACCCTTCATTCGATCCCTGCGAAACCCTACATTTCAGCAGGATAATGCACGACCGCATGTTGCAGGTCCTGTACGGGCCTTTCTGGATACAGAAAATGTTCGACTGCTGCCCTGGCCAGCACATTCTCCAGATCTCTCACCAACTGAAAACGCCTGGTCAATGGTGACTGAGCAACTGGCTCGTCACAATACGCCAGTCACTACTCTTGATGAACTGTGGTATCGTGTTGAAGCTACATGGGCAGCTGTACCTGTACACGCCATCCAAGCTCTGTTTGACACAATGCCCAGGCGTATCAAGGCCGTTATTACGGCCAGAGGTGGTTGTTCTGGGTACTGATTTCTCAGGATCTATGCACCCAAATGGCGTGAAAATGTAATCACATGTCAGTCCTAGTATAATATATTTACCCAAAGAATACCCGTTTATCATCTGTATTTCTTCTTGGTGTAGCAATTTTAATGGCCAGTAGTGTATATGCGCTGAAAAATGTACTCCGCAACACTTGTGTGCGTGGAACAACCGACTGGTTACAGGAACCGATAGGCCATTCGACAGTTTTTTTGTTCAGTCAGTTTCATTATAATCGAATGAAACAACCAGATGAAAGTACTTAGAGTCATTTTATTTTTGTTTTATTTGTACGTCAAGTTCCGTAGGACCAAATTGGGGAGCAAATTTCCATGGTCATGGGACGTGTCAGTACATGAAATTACAACATGAAAGTAATAACAGATAAAAATAAAATGTTTATGAACCCGAGAAAAGTCAATCCATAAGTTTAAGTAAACTCAGTCAACGATACAACAAGGATCAGCTTAATTTTTCAAGGAACTCCTCGACAGAATAGAAGGAGTGACAAATGAGAAAACTCTTCAGTTTATAGTTGAAAGCACGTTGATTACTCCTAAGATTTTTGATTTCGAGTGGTAGCTTATTGAAAATGGATCCAGCAGTATACTGCATACCTTTCTGCACAAGAAAATGGTTCAAATGGCTCTGAGCACTATGGGACTCAACTGCTGAGGTCATTAGTCCCCTAGAACTTAGAACGAGTTAAACCTAACTAACCTAAGGACATCACAAACATCCATGCCCGAGGCAGGATTCGAACCTGCGACCGTAGCGGTCTTGCGGTTCCAGACTGCAGCGCCTTTCTGCACAAGAGTTAAGGATTGTTGTTGTTGTTGTGGTCTTCAGTCCTGAGACTGGTTTGATGCAGCTCTCCATGCTACTCTATCCTGTGCAAGCTCCTTCATCTCCCAGTACCTACTGCAACCTACATCCTTCTGAATCTGCTTAGTGTATTCTTGTCTTGGTCTCCCTCTACGATTTTTACCCTCCACGCTGTCCTCCAATGCTAAATTTGTGATCCCTTGATGCCTCAAAACATGTCCTACAAACCGGTCCCTTCTTCTAGTCAAGTTGTGCCACAAACTTCTCTTCTCCCCAATTCTATTCAATACCTCCTCATTAGTTACGTGATCTACCCACCTTATCTTCAGCATTCTTCTGTAGCACCACATTTCGAAAGCTTCTATTCTCTTTTTGTCCAAACTAGTTATCGTCCATGTTTCACTTCCATACATGGCTACACTCCATACAAATACTTTCAGAAACGACTTCCTGACGCTTAAATCTATACTCGATGTTAACAAATTTCTCTTCTTCAGAAACGCTTTCCTTCCCATTGCCAGTCTACATTTTATATCCTATCTACTTGGACCATCATCAGTTATTTTGCTCCCTAAATAGCTAAACTCCTTTACTACTTTAAGTGTCTCATTTCCTAATCTAATTCCCTCAGCATCACCTGATTTAATTTGATTACATTCCATTATCCTCGTTTTGCTTTTGTTGATGTTCATCTTATATCCTCCTTTCAAGACACCGTCTATTCCCTTCAACTGCTCTTCCAAGTCCTTTGCTGTCTCTGACAGAATTACAATGTCATCGGCGAACCTCAAAGTTTTTACTTCTTCTCCATGAATTTTAATACCTACTCCGAATTTTTCTTTTGTTTCCTTTACTGCTTGCTCAATATACAGATTGAATAACATCGGGGAGAGGCTACAACCCTGTCTCACTCCCTTCCCAACCACTGCTTTCCTTTCATGCCCCTGGACTCTTATAACTGCCATCTGGTTTCTGTACAAATTGTAAATAGCCTTTCGCTCCCTGTATTTTACCCCTGCCACCTTCAGAATTTGAAAGAGAGTATTCCAGTTAACATTGTCAAAAGCTTTCTCTACGTCTACAAATGCTAGAAACGTAGGTTTGCCTTTTCTTAATCTTTCTTCTAAGATAAGTCTTAAGGTTAGTATTGCCTCACGTGTTCCAACATTTCTACGGAATCCAAACTGATCTTCCCCGAGGTCCGCTTCTACCAGTTTTTCCATTCGTCTGTAAAGAATTCGCGTTAGTATTTTGCAGCTGTGACTTATTAAACTGATAGTTCGGTAATTTTCACATCTGTCAACGCCTGCTTTCTTTGGGATTGGAATTATTATATTCTTCTACAAATGCTAGAAACGTAGGTTTGCCTTTTCTTAATCTTTCTTCTAAGATAAGTCTTAAGGTTAGTATTGCCTCACGTGTTCCAACATTTCTACGGAATCCAAACTGATCTTCCCCGAGGTCCGCTTCTACCAGTTTTGCCATTCGTCTGTAAAGAATTCGCGTTAGTATTTTCCAGCTGTGACTTATTAAACTGATAGTTCGGTAATTTTCACATCTGTCAACACCTGCTTTCTTTGGGATTGGAATTATTATATTCTTCTTGAAGTATGAGGGTATTTCGCCTGTCTCATACATCTTCTTCACCAGATGGTAGAGTTTTGTCATGAATGGCTCTCCCAAGGCCATCAGTAGTTCCAATGGAATGTAGTCTACTCCCGGGGCCTTGTTTCGACTCAGGTCTTTCAGTGCTCTTCACGCAGTATCTTATCTCCCATTTCGTCTTCATCTACATCCTCTTCCATTTCCATAATATTGTCCTCAAGTACATCGCCCTTGTTTAAACCCTTTATATACTCCTTCCACCTTTCTGCCTTCCCTTCTTTGCTTAGAACTGGGTTTACATCTAAGCTCTTGATATTCATACAAGTGGTTCTCTTCTCTCCAAAGGTCTCTTTAATTTTCCTGTAGGCAGTATCTATCTTACCCCTAGTGAGACAAGCCTCTACATCCTTACATTTGTCCTCTAGCCATCCCTGCTTAGCCATTTTGCACTTCCTGTCGATATCATTTTTGAGGCGTTTGTATTCCTTTTTGCCTGCCTCATTTACTGCATTTTTATATTTTCTCCTTTCATCCATTAAATTCAATATTTCTTCGGTTACCCAAGGATTTCTATTAGCCCTCGTCTTTTTACCTACTTGATCGTCTGCTGCCTTCACTACTTCATCCCTCAGAGCTGCCCATTCTTCTTCTACTGTATTTCTTTCCCCCATTCCTGTCAATTGTTCCCTTATGCTCTCCCTGAAACTCTCTACAACCTCTGGTTCTTTCAGTTTATCCAGGTCCCATTTCCTTAAATTCCCACCTTTTTGCAGTTTCTTCATTTTCAATCTGCAGTTCATAACCAATAGATTGTGGTCAGAATCCGCATCTGCCCCTGGAAATGTCTTACAGTTTAAAACCTGGTTCCTAAATCTGTCTTACCATTATATAATCTATCTGATACCTTTTAGTATCTCCAGGATTCTTCCAGGTATACAACCTTCTTTTATGATTCTTGAACCAAGTGTTAGCTATGATTAAGTTATGCTCTGTGCAAAATTCTACAAGGCGGCTTCGTCTTTCATTTCTTCCCCCCAATCCATATTCACCTACTATGTTTCCTTCTCTCCCTTTTCGTACTGACGACTTCCAGTCATCCATGACTATTAAATTTTCGTCTCCCTTCACTACCTGAATAATTTCTTTTATCTCAGCATACATTTCATCAATTTCTTCATCATGTGCAGAGATAGTTGGCATATAAACTTGTACTACTGTAGTAGGCATGGGCTTTGTGTCTATCTTGGCCACAATAATGCGTTCACTATGCTGTTTGTAGTAGCTAACCCACACTCCTATTTTTTTATTCATTATTAAACCTACTCCTGCATTACCCCTATTTGATTTTGTATTTATAACCCTGTAATCACCTGACCAAAAGTCTTGTTCCTCCTGCCACCGAACTTCACTAATTCCCGCTATATCTAACTTTAACCTATCCATTTCCCTTTTTAAATTTTCTAACCTACCTGCCCGATTAAGGGATCTGACATTCCACGCTCCGATCCGCAGAACGCCAGTTTTCTTTCTCCTGATAACGACGTCCTCTTGAGTAGTCCCCGCCCGGAGATCCGAATGGGGGACTATTTTACCTCCGGAATATTTTACCCAAGAGGACGCCATCATCATTTAACCATACAGTAAAGCTGCATGCCCTTGGGAAAAATTACGGCTGTAGTTTCCCCTTGCTTTCAGCCGTTCGCAGTACATCTACATCTACATCTACATCTACATTGATACTCCGCAAGCCACCCAACGGTGTGTGGCGGAGGGCACTTTACGTGCCACTGTCATTACCTCCCTTTCCTGTTCCAGTCGCGTATGGTTCGCGGGAAGAACGACTGTCTGAAAGCCTCCGTGCGCGCTCTAATCTCTCTAATTTTACATTCGTGATCTCCTCGGGAAGTATAAGTAGGGGGAAGCAATATATTCGATACCTCATCCAGAAACGCACCCTCTCGAAACCTGGCGAGCAAGCTACAACGCGATGCAGAGCGCCTCTCTTGCAGAGTCTGCCACTTGAGTTTATTAAACATCTCCGTAACGCTATCACGGTTACCAAATAACCCAGTGACGAAACGCGCCGCTCTTCTTTGGATCTTCTCTATCTCCTCCGTCAACCCGACCTGGTACCAGAACAGCAAGGCCGTTTTGGTTATTGTTACAAGGCCAGATCAGTCAATCATCCAGACTGGTGCCCCTGCAACTACTGAAAAGGCTGCTGCCCCTCTTCAGGAACCACATGTTTGTCTGGCCTCTCAACAGATACCCCTCCGTTGTGGTTGCACCTACGGTACGGCCATCTGTATCGCTGAGGCATGCAAGCCTCCCCACCAACGGCAAGGTCCATGGTTTATGGGGGGGGGGGGGGGGGGGGGAGTTAAGGATGCCCAATCCTAATGCAGGTTTCATTTCTGGCAAGTATTAACTGAGTGGAAACTGATTATTCTTGGCAATAAGGTAATATTGCTAACGAGAAATGCCAGTAATATATATAGAGGGGCCAATGTCAAAATACCCAGACTCTTGAGCAGGCGTCAACAAGAGGATCGTGAACTTACACCAGTTATTGTACGAACCGCCCGTTTCTGAGCCAATAATATCCTTTTAGAACAGGAAGAGTCACCCCAAAATATAATACCGTACGACATAAGTGAATTAAAATTAGCAAAGTAGACTAATTTTCGTATCGAACGATCACTCACTTCAGATACCGTTCGAATAGTAAAAATGGCAGCATTAAGTCTTTGAACAAGATCCTGAACATGGGATTTCCACAACAGTTTACTATCTTTCTGAACACCTAGAAATTTGAACTGTTCGGTTTCTCTAATCATATCACAATTCTGTGAAATTAAAACGTAAGGTTTTGTTGAATTGTGTGTTATAAACTGTAGAAACTGAGTCTTACTGTGATTTAGCGTTAGCTTATTTTCTACAAGCCATGAACTTAGGGCATGAAGTGCACTATTTGAAACCGAGCCAATGTTGCACACAACATCCTTTACTACCAAACTAGTGTCATCAGCAAACAGAAATATTTTACAATTACCCGTAACACTAGAGGGCATATCATTTATATAAACAAGGAACAGAAGTGGCCCCAACACTGACCCCTGGGACACCCCCACTTGACTGTGTACCCCACTCAGACTCCACAACACAGCCATTCTCAACATTGTGAATAATAACCTTTTGCTATCTGTTGCTAAAGTAAGAGGTGAACCAATTGTGAGCTACTCCCCGTATTCTGTAATGGTCCAATTTCTGGAGCAATATTTTTTGATCAACACAATCAAACGCCTTAGTTAAATCAAAAAATATGCCTGGCGTTCGAATCCTTTTGTTTAACCCATCCAATACCTCACAGAGGAAAGAGAATATAGCATTTTCAGTTGTTAAGCGACTTCTAAGGCCGAACTGCACGTTTGATAGCAAATCGTGTGATCTAAAATGATCAATTATCCTTACACACACAGCCTTTTCAATAACTTTAGCAAACACTGATGCCATAGAAATAGGTCTAAAATTATCTTCATTATCCCTTTCTCACTTTTTATAAAGCGGCTTTACTAATGAGTACTTAAATAGTTCAGGAAACTGACCATTCCTAAAGGAAAAACTACAAATTTGTCTAAGTACAGGGCTATCATGTGCAGCATAGTACTTTAACATTCTACTAGGTACTCCATCATAACCATGAGAGTCCTTAGTCTTCAATGATTTAATTATTGACTCAATCTCCCCCTTGTCTGTATCATAGAGGCGTATTTCAGACATCAATCTCGGAAAGGCCTTTGCCAAGAGAGTTATATGATTCCCTGTAGATACGAAATTTTTATTTAATTCACCAGCAAGAAAATCATTATTAAATACTGTACATATATCTGATTTATCGGTAACATAAATATTTTACTATGAAATAACGTTATATCGTCGACCTTGTGCTGCTGACCAGACACTTCCTTCACAACTGACCATAATGTGTTAATTGTATCCTGTGAATTAGCTATTCTATTTGCATACCACGTACTCTTTGCCTTCCTAATAAGATTTTTAAGCACTTTACAATACTGTTTGTAATGGGCTACTGTAGCTTGATTGTGACTACTTCTAACATTTTAATATAATTACCACTTTGTTATACATGATATCCCACCAGTCAGCCACGTCAACTATATGAATGTTTTTCACGCATTGTCCAGGTTTGAGTGGTTTTACTTCATGTGAGACCACCGATTCACACACGTTTCTCCACGGTTACAGCAGTTACGGCTGTTTTTAGAAACAGAAACAGATAACATCACTTGTTCAGATTTTCCGGTTACATAAGAACCGTAACCACGGAATCCCCACAAGTGCTCTCCATCACGTCTGTCACTAGATAATCGATGCAGTGAGAAATTACAACCCACAGAAGAGTCTCTTAAATTATTAAAGCTCTTTCATGTCAGTGATACAGCAAGCAAGGAAAAAAATTGTTCACAAGATAACATCCCCTCTGCAGTTGTGAAATTCCTTGTTCTGTTGCTGCTGCGTTCTTGTATCGTGACATACAGATGCGAGTATGTAGATGGCGTATGTTTTCTTTATATTAAGCTGATGGGTTCTTGTAAAAGGCTCCCACGGAAAATAAATTAGTGATAAAAAAATAAAGTTGCAAACTCTTTTAGAAACAGCTAACATACCTTATTTCAAGGAGAGGTAAATAAAAATATATTTGTAAAAGGAAAGTTTTTTCAAAATTAAATTTTTTACCTAAATATTAATTTCTTGCTTTTCTTGCATTAAATATCAATATTTGGTTAGTATTAAAAGCTTAATAATTGATGATACATTGCAAATTTATGTTTCAATAAATGGACAATTACTTTTCAGTTTAAATTTATTGGAGCTTTGTTTCTCTCTTCCTGTCGGTTCACATCCATCACCGATAATTCGCTTTCTCTGAATGCTGAGGTGACGCGAATGGAAAACAAAGGACACAATTTTTTTTAATTGTTTGGTGAATGAACCACTTGCTTTTTAGGCATGTGCTGCCACTTGTCTGCAGGATTTTTTCACGAAAACTATTGTCAACATTCGATAATTTTCTTTAAGTTTCTTTTATGTAATTTCAGAATATGAATCATCCTCGCAGATTCAACACACACAGACACACACACACTTATATATACAGGGTGAAGCGAAATTCGCGCACATGGGCTTCGCAGAGTGACTCGTCACATGTCAGTGATAAAAAAATGTCTCTCGCAAAATTTCGTCCTGCGAGTGCATCCGGCAGAAAAAGGACGTTAAAGAGTGGCAATCTGGCAACACTGTAACCACATGTTTGGTAACTAGCTTTGTCAGCAGATGTTAGTTGTGCTGCACAGTTGGTGCAGAAGATAGAGTTTTGGATTAGCATGCAGGAGGTCGTGGCTTCGATCCTGGGTTAGGGTGCATTTTGTTTTATTTGCTAATTTCATTCTGACATTTCATACTGTAATATACGCCGTTGTTTTACGTCACATGTATGCTAAATTTACAACATTTTGTAACTCTGAACGTAAAAAATACATGATTAGACAAATAAGAAGTAGACAGTTGAAGAAAATGAGCTGTCATAGGACAGAATAACTACAAAAGCAATATCAGTTTAGAGGTGCTAAAGATGCACCTGTTCCATCCAATGATCATCACCCCTCTAACAGATATTGTTCTGTATGGTTCATACCGACATTGCTAATTGTGAAATGTTCTGTTTCGAATTACACTGTGTCCCTAACGGTAATAGATGTGATGTTTCCGCAGTCCCATCGATAGAATAATAATAATAATAATGTATTAAAATACATAGTAAACAGCAGGCAGTTACCAGACTCAGTGTTGAAAGACATTGGACCATGGTGATAACACATGCAAATAGTAGCCAAGTCTGGACATTAGTCACAAAGCACATTGGTAGTCCTACTGGTATCGTAAGGCCCTAACGAAATGTATGGACCTGAACGAGGCAAGAATAATAGTTGCTTCTAATCTCTGGGACCATTGAAAGAGGGTACAAAGAAAACAGGTTTCGCATCTAGTGGATGAGGTAATTGTGAAATTCCATGACATGAAAAGGGCTTCTTTCAAAGCTGACCAATCTTCGATATCTACGACTGTAGTATGTAAGTGCAAGTGTTTTCTAGAGGTCCCGCTGCAATCGCTGTTGACGATTAAGATGCCAGGTACCGTACCACGTTCACTACATTTACCAAATAAGAAACGTGGGTCTCAACCGAGGATCGACTCAATACAGAGTATCACTCCAATTCACTAGCGACAGAGGTGCTCTCTCAGGGCGGTACTGAGTAGAGAATTTGTTCCTCACTGTCTACGTACATGCATGAGCGTACTCGCTCCCACTACATGTTCCCACTACAAGAGCATCACCGGAAGGCCCCTCTCCACGCAAAAAGTGAAAGGGTATATCATCCGCTGTCTTTCCCTCACTCCTCCGGCTCATTGCGTCAAAAATAGTGCACCAATCAGCGTTACTCTTACAAATGGGAGAATGGCTAAGCCAACCAATCTGGAAATAAATAGCATCTGCGTTAGGCGTTTACTGCCCACTTGTGAGAACTCTGAAACTGTCCACTAGGTCCATCAAAAACTGCGTTTGCTGGGGCTCTCCCAAACAATACAGTGGGTTTTGCTTTTAAGGTGTACATGCAGGCCATTATCCCTTTTCTCTGGTAAAACAGAGCACAGCTGCGTGCTAACTCACCCTCCTACGGACTTTCCAGTGGGCTGGTTGCCTCCGCCGAACAAAAACTCCTGTGGCCATCATGTCTTGATTGTTTGTGTAGGCCAGCCTCGACTTTTTAATCTCGGTGCGCACTTGCAATTTATTTATTAGATCTGCGTATCGATGAAATGGAAACATGTAAAATTGACTCTACCCTATCGAGTTTGGGCTTGAATGAAACGTCTTGATACGCAGAATACGATGGTGAGGTCGGAATATGTAAGAAATGAAGGTCAGGAGACCACGCCACCTTACAACTGCATGTTACAAGTTTGATTATATTCAAAGATAAGAATGTGCAGAAAATGGACAAATGATTATATTCAAAGACAAGCATGTGCAGGAAATAGACAAAAATATGGAGACACCAAAAACACAATACATTACTATGCCTAAAGTGTTGAAGGAAAACCGCTGGCATTCAGAACGACTTCCAGTCATCTCGGAATGGATATATAGAGGTCCTGCATGGTCTTCAGCGATATCGTGGTACCATTCTTCCTGCAAAACAGTGGCCTGTTCCAGTAGGGATAACTGAGGGTGGATAGCGACCACACACCCTTATTTCCAAAGCAGACCGCAAAGGCAGTGTAATAATGAGGTCTGCTGACCGTAGTGACCTGTGTGAACAGGCACCCTGCCGTCGGAACACGGCGTCACCACTGGGGAACCAACACAGGGTGATTCAAAAGTAAAGAACAAATTTCTGTTGCTTATTACTCACAAATTATGAAAAATAGAAAAACATTGCAGATGTCACTGGATAGAGGAAGGTTCAAAGTTCGCACAGACACTATATCACATACTCAACGTGAGCTCTATAAATTGCTCGACCAATGTCGAAACGGTAGTCCATTTCATGCCGCATATGAATCAACTGAATTGACACCTTCAACAGTTAGATTTCTCAGCTCTAGGAGAGTAGCTACCATATATCGTACAGGCTCTGTTTTTAATGTGCACCCAAAGACACAAATCATAAGGTATAAGGTCTGGTAATGGTAAGACAGACATTTAGGAACCAGGTTTTAAATTGTAGGACATTTCCAGGGGCAGATGTGGACTCTGACCACAATCTATTGGTTATGAACTGTAGATTAAAACTGAAGAAACTGCAAAAATGCGGGAATTTAAGCAGATGGGACCTGGATAAACTGTCTAAACCAGAGGTTGTACAGAGTTTCAGGGACAGCATAAGGGAACAATTGACAGGAATGGGGGAAAGAAATACAGTAGAAGAAGAATGGGTAGCTTTGAGGGGTGAAGTAGTGCAGGTGGCAGAGAATCAAGTAGGTAAAAGACGAGGGCAGGTAACAGAAGAGATACCGAATTTAATTGATGAAAGGACAAAATACAAAAATGCAGTAAATGAAGCAGGCAAAAAGGAATACAAACGTCTCAAAAATGTGATCGATAGGAAGTGCAAACTGGCTAAGCGGGGATGGCTAGAGTACAAATATAAGGATGTAGAGGCTTATCTCACTAGGGGTAAGATAGATACTGCCTACAGGAAAATTAAAGAGACCTTTCGAGAAAAGAGAACCACTTGTATGAATATCAAGAGCTCAAATGGAAACCCAGTTCTAAGCAAAGAAGGGACAGCAGAAAGGTGGAAGGAGTATATAAAGGGTCTAGACAAGGGCGATGTTCTTGAGGACAATATTATGGAAATGGAAGAGGAGGTAGATGAAGATGAAATGCGAGATATGATACTGCGCTCGGAGTTTGACAGAGCACTGAAAGACCTGAGTCGAAACAAGGCCCCCGGAGTAGACAACATTCCATTAGAACTACTGATAGCCTTGGGAGAGCCAGCCCTGACAAAACTCTACCATCCGTGAGCAAGATGTATGAGACAGACGAAATACCCTCAGACTTCAAGAAGAATGTAATAATTCCAATCCCAAAGAAAACAGGTGCTGACAGATGTGAAAATTACCGAACAATCAGTTTAATAAGTCACGGATGCAAAATACTAACATGAATTCTTTACAGGCGAATGGAAAAACTGGTAGAAGCCGACGTCGGGGAAGATCAGTTTGGATTCCGTAGAAATGTTGGAACACGTGAGGCAATACTGACACTACGACTTGTCTTAGAAAATGGATTAAGGAAAGGCAAACCTACGTTTCTAGCATTTGTAGACTTAGAGAAAGCTTTTGACAATGTTGACTGGAATACTCTCTTTCAAATTCTAAAGGTGGCAGGGGTAAAATACAGGGAGCGAAAGGCTATTTACAATTTGTACAGAAAGCAAATGGCAGTTATAAGAGTCCAGCGGCATGAAATGGAATCAGTGGTTGGGAAGGGAGTGAGACAGGGTTGTACCCTATCCCCCATGTTATTCAATCTGTATATTGAGCAAGCAGTAAAGGAAACAAAAGAAAAATTCGAAGTAGGAATTAAAATCCATGGCAAAGAAATAAAAACTTCGAGGTTTGCCGATGACATTGCAATGCTATCAGAGACAGCAAAGGACCTGGAAGAGCAGTTGAACGGAATGGACAGTGTCTTGAAAGGAGGATATAAGATGAACATCAACAAAGGCAAAACGAGGATAATGGAATGTAGTCGAATTAAATCGGGCTATGCTGAGGGTGTTAGATTAGGAAATGGGTCGCTTAAAGTAGTAAATGAGTTTTGCTATTTGGGGAGCAAAGTAACCAATGATAGTCGAAGTAGAGAGGATATAAAATGTAGGCTGGCAATGGCAAGGAAAGTGTTTCTGAAGAAGAGAAATTTGTTAACATCGAGTATAGATTTAAGTGTCAGGAAGTGTTTCCTGAAAGTATTTGTATGGAATGTGGCCATGTATGGAAGTGAAACGTGGACGATAAATAGTTTAGACAAGAAGAGAATAGTAGCTTTCGAAATGTGGTGCTACAGAAGAATGCTGACGATTAGATCGGTAGATCACATAACCAATGAGGAGGTACTGAATAAGATTGGGGAGAAGAGGAGTTTGTGGCGCAAATTGACTAGAAGAAGGGATCGGTTGGTAGGACATATTCTGAGGCATCAAGGGATCACCACTTTAGGAGGGAAAAAATCGTAGAGGGAGAGCAAGAGATGAATACGCTAAACAGAATCAGAAGGATATAGGTTGCAGTGGGTACTGGGAGATGAAGAAACTTGCACAGGATAGAGTAGCATGGGGATCTGCATCACACCAGTGTCAGGACTGAATACCACAACAACAACAATGTCTGGTGACGTGGCAGGCCAAAACCAATGAACAATATCTTGTCCTTCTCCTCTTCCAATCCAACGTCGTCGGATGGTGCTGTTACGGTGAAGCCGCACCTCAGGGTGAAAGTGCGGCAGTGCGCCGTCATGCATGAAAACGAATTCGTTGGAACCTTCGTGAAGTTGAGGAAATAACCAGTTTTGCAGCACGTCCAGGTATAAAACTCCTGTCACAGTTTCTTCCACAAAAAAGAAATGTCCTTAATCGATACGAATAGAAACGGCACAAAACACATTCAGTTTCAGCGAGTCCCTTTCGTGTTCCACAACGACGCCAAGATTTTGTGACCCCTAAATTCTTACATTATTGCGGTTTAATTTACCCGACGCATGAAACGACGATTTGTGCGAAAAGATGAGTCGTTCGTACCACCTGCTGTGTCGCCGAAACACACTTTCTGCAGTAATTGCAGCTTGAAAGGCTTCACATGCAAGTGTTGTTTCGGAACACCCCACACCATTGTTCGAGGAAGTTGTTCTTGGCCTGTCAGTCTTGTGGACTTCTGGGGGTTCTGAGTGAAAGTGTCTTGGACGCGCTCGACATTTTCATTAGACTTGTGTGGCCGACCAGTGCTCTTTGCTTTGCATACGCAACCAGCTTCCATGAATTTTGTATGCCTGTCATAAAACTGCTTGTGCAGAGAGGGCTTCTTGCTGAACAGATGGCGGAATGGACGATGCACTATAACAATCGATTGACTTCGCGGAAATGATTTTTCTTGTGTCGTAGTCGACAGTTTGCTACAAACAAACAGCAGCGCACCTGTATCGAAACTTTGAACCTTTCTGTATCCAGTGTGTGACGGTACAAACCCTCGTTACTAGATGAATATTTCCAGTGTACAAGGATTGCTTTGTGGAGAGCGAGCGCGTGACATGGTGCGCGATTCGCGGAAGCGCGTGGCGTGCCCGTGCGAGATTTGCAGTTGTCGGTGGAACGCCTCCGTCGCCACGTGACCTGCAGCTTGGGGCATTGTTTGGTTTTTCGTGCATTACGCGACAACTATGTAACTTACGGTGAAGAGCGATGCGGCAGTGGATTGTGGTCACCAATATGCACCTTCTGGAAGATCGATCGTTATTTCAAGTCACGGGACGCAAAAATTATAGTAACCTCAAAGTTAATATCACGAATACTGATAGATTAATAAAAATAGTAAATAACAACTTAACAGGGATGAGCGAGCGCTCATTAAAAGCGTCTCGTCATAGCGGATCGAGTGCCATGGTCGTATGTTAAGATTCATAAATAATTAAGCCTGTAAAGAGCAATAAACAAAGTTTGAGGGATAATTGTTTATAAAATTCAATAGAAAATTCATGACCTAAAGAACGGCACTATATAATATTTTGGGTGGCATCACGCGTATTTTAAACTAGTTAAGTTATACTACACACTTAACTTGCAATAGTTTTCATTGTTTGCAAATTATTATTTACATTTATCAACCATAATTAATTAATTATTACAGATATGAAGATTTTGAGCAGCGCAATGTGTAGATCTCTATAGATTACGTCTAAAAACGGTGCTATATGCAATTGTATGTTAAAGCTTTGCAGCACAGATGTCAACAAACAAATTTGCGCTAAGTGGCGAAATTTTGCAAAAAACTAAAACTTGATTTACGGGCGATAGAATAATCCTGGAAATTAATGTATAATAGTAAATAAGGTGTACTTTTTAGCGCGGTTCCGATGGTGTACTTATTTCTGTCGAGGGATGTAGATATCAAAATTTGTAACCTTAACTGGTGAGACTGGTACTTGCATAACCAGGGGGTTGGACATCCGAGTCTATATAAGCGAGCGGCCATCTTGGCCAGGGGTCAGTCATTGGTCAGTCGTTTTGGAGGGTGGGTGGCGGGAGAGCCCCACTTGAGGGTGGCCCATGTGGTCGTTTGAAAATTTTTTCCCGCGCCGATTTATTTTGACAAAGAGTATTGTTTAATAGTGCAAGTGTGCGGGAATAGATTTGGTGAACTAGGAGTGCTACGATTATTTGTGTGAGTGCGAATTACGAAGTATACATCGGCGTAAGTGAACATGTGGCGATCTGTGATTTCGCGCCAAAAGTGCAAGAACAAAGAGGACATTGGGACTTGTGGTTCTGTTCGAATTAGCCGGCCGGTGTGGCCGAGCGGTTCTACGCGCTACAGTCTGGAACCGCGCTACCGCTACGGTCGCAGGTTCGAATCCTGCCTCGGGCATGGGTGTGTGTGATGTCCTTAGGTTAGTTAGGTTTAAGTAGTTCTATGTTCTAAGGGACTGATGACCTCAGAGGTTAAGTCCCATAGTGCTCAGAGCCATTTTTTCTGTTCGAATCGATTCGTTTATAGCTACCTACATTACTGCTATTGGGAGCTCTGAGTCATATTATTATTAAAGTAAAACTGTAAACCGTCTCACCAGTGCTAATTTCATTGTGTGAAAGAAAAGGACGACGCCAATAAATTGTGATTGAACTGTGCCGTGAAAAAACTGATTTTGCTATAATAATCGCCTAATTTTTGTTCCCTAGCATAAACTGTACTCACGTCTGAGTGAATAATTAATTCAAAAACTATAACAACTGCGCGGGTGTGGAACAGTATAACTAATGCACCAAGTGTGGAAATCATCCCATAACACTTACGTGAGAGCCAAAATTTGCAATAACATTTTTAACCAACATTTGTATATGCACATTCGTGGGATCTCTGCAGCCGCACTTCTTTTTTTACCTCCCCGTCGCAAGTGACATGCGGAAAGTGTTTCTATCTTCAATAGTTTGTCAGTAATAAACAACTGAAGTTTGTTCATTCTTTATAAATCACCCAGCATCGAACGAGTACCATGGGATGGACCTGATCAGCCAAAATGGTCACATAATCCTTGGTAGTAATGCTGTCTTGCAGAGTAGCACTGGGGCCCATGAAATACGACGATATGGCTGCCAAACTCATTATCGAACTCCCGCCACGTTTCACTCTTGGCAGCAAGGAGTCTGCTTCTTAGGCTACGGACGGCCTACGTCAGACGTAAACACGGCCAGAAGTTGGAAAATGCAGAATAAGACTCATCCGACCAAATCCTCCCTAGTTCATGTTTTATGACTCCGCCACCACGATTTCCTGTTACGGACGATTGCAATACTGACGTGTGGCTTTGAAATTCCAGCTCGCACTGCATTTCCGGAGCTCATGGAACTCACTTGGCGCTGCAATGTTGCTGACAGGTTTCGCGAGTGCGACGTCTAGAGCAACAGTGATTCTTGCAGCTGCCGTCCTCTAATTTTTCGTCACAATCCTCTTCAGTGACCGCCTGTCACTATCACTTGGCACAGACTTTCCTCCGCGATGTGATTCAGCGGATGACGTTGTTCCCGCTTTCCCCATATAGGGCTACTGTATAGACCTCAGATACGGTGCCACTTGAAACACGAAACACATCGGCTTCGTTGATTGCGAAAGCACCCACCAACAGTTTGCCCATTCACGGATTCACTCAGCGCCGACACCACTCACTCGCAACTACATAGAACACTCTTCTGACCACGACTTACGATTCAACGGATTGAGGGCACTCTACAGGTGCTGTTCATGGTCAAATACAGCAACGCCACCTGCACGCTTCGCTGGCATCTGCAGTTATATTCAAGAATACATTGCTTGCATTGTTTCTACACTAGTGGCCATTAAAATTGCTACACCAAGAAGAAATGCAGATGATAAACGGGTATTCATTGGACAAATATATTATACTAGAACTGACATGTGATTACATTTTCACGCAATTTGGGTGCATAGATCCTGAGAAATCAGTACCCTGGCCGTAATAAAGGCCTTGATGCGCCTGGGCATTGAGTCAAACTGGGCTTGGATGACGTGTACCGGTACAGCTGCCCATGCAGCTTCAACACGATACCACAGTTCATCAAGAGTAGTGACTGGCGTATTGTGACGAGCCAGTTGCTCGGCCACCGTTGGCCAGACGTTTTCAATTGGTGAGAGATCTGGAGAATGTGCTGGCCAGGGCAGCAGTCGAACATTTTCTGTATCCAGACAGGCCCTTACAGGACCTGCAACATGCGATAGTGCATTATCCTGCTGAAATGTAAGGTTTCGCAATGATCGAATGAAGGGTAGAGCCACGGATCGTAACACATTTGAAATGCAACGTCCACTGTTCAAAGTGCCGTCAATGCGAACAAGAGGTGACCGAGACGTGTAACCAATGGCACCCCATACCATCACGCTGGGTGATACGCCAGTATGGCGATGACGAATACACGCTTCCAATGTGAATTCACCGCGATGTCGCCAAACACGGATGTGACCATCACGATGCTGTAAACAGAACCTGGATTCATCCGAAAAATGACGTTTTGCCATTCGTGCACCCAGGTTCGTCGTTGAGTACACCATCGCAGGCGCTACTGTCTGTGATGCAGCGTCAAAGGTGACCGCAGCCATCCATGGTCTCCGAGCTGATAGTCCATACTGCTGCAAACGTCGTCGAACTGTTCGTGCAGATGGTTGTTGTCTTGCAAACGTCCCCATCTATTGACTCAGAGATCGAGACGTGGCTGCACGATCCGTTAAAGCCATGCGGATAAGATGCCTGTCATCTTGACTGCTTGTGATACGAGGCCGTTGGGATCCAGCAAAGCGTTCCGTATTACCCTCCTGAAGCCACCGATTCCATATTCTGCTAACAATCATTGGATCTCGACCAACGCGAGCAGCAATGTCGCGATACGATAAACCGCAATCGCGATAGGCTACAAGCCGACCTTTATCAAAGTCGGAAACGTGATGGTACGCATTTCTCCTCCTTACTCGAGGCATCACAACAACGTTTACCAGGCAACGCCGGTCAACTGCTTTTTGTGTATGAGAAATGGGTTGGGAACTTTCCTCATGTCAGCACATTGTAGGTGTCGCCACAGGTGCCAACCTCGTGTGAATGCTCTGAAGAGCTGATCATTTGCATATCGTAGCATCTTCTTCGTGTGGGTTAACTATCGCGTCTGTAGCACGTCATCTTCGTGGTGTAGCAATTTTAATGGCCAATAGTGAAATATTGCGTCCAATCCCTGTATCGATAATAAGAGACAGCAGTCCATGTAGTAGACAATGTTTTTTAGCACTACCAAGAGAACTACTTGTTACCAGCAGGTAGTGCAGTAGAAAAACATAACAGAATACGTGAACAGATTAATCCTTACGAAACTAAGGATTACCGCTTTCTTAAGCCGACCCTTCAGTTGTTTCGTCAGTGCGGAAAATCTGCCGCTTCCTTAATAGTCGTACATTTTCCGATGACCCAAAATGAACAATTGTTCTCAATTGTGAACCTTTGATTAACCATATAACGTGCCAACATCTGATTGCGTTTTTCTGTTGTCTTCATATTTCACAAATAACTGTTGGAATGTCATATATGGTGCCCGTTTCGAACCTGTCGGTTTCTAAGTCCTTGTATCCATTCTTACAGATCAACGATCAAATGCAAGTGGCCCATGTTTCTAGCCAAAACTGATTCCACATTGCCAAAACTACATCTTAAAAGCTTTATTAGTACATTTCTTTGTACACGCTGCCTTCGTTCGGTGCTTTGTCTCACCTTGCACGAAACATAGCAATACCTGGAAGCCCGTGCGTTATTCTCTCTGTACGGCTATATCACTTGCCTCGTCACGCTGCCCAAACAAAATCAGAATGGCGCCGGAGCACACACGCATTACAAAGATGACTTAACATGTCTCTTGTAAGAGAAGATAAGATACCTGGCGATGGCAAGCTACTGTCATTCTGATTTAATTAGACAAAAATTTAATATCTGCATTGCCACAGAATATTCTCTCGAAGTTCTGTGCACTCATCATTCTAGACTCTGTCAAACCAAAATAAAGCACACAAGAGGGTGCAGGAATGGCGTCTATTATATCTCCCCCGTTAATAGATATCATAAGATTCGAACCTGCCCATGCAGAATAAAATAAATAAATAAATAAATCATGTACTGGTATGTGAGCTGCGCGTATTCCTGACAACAAATGGCTCTGAGCACTATGGGACTTAACATCTATGGTCATCAGTCCCCTCCTGACAACAGATGTTTAGATTTTGAACGTGATTATTTACGCTCTTTATTCATTTTTCGTATTTAACCGAAAGACAGGAAATCACACTGTTTTATTCTAGTAGGTGCCTTAGTTCCACTATTCGTCGTCTAAGCTCAGCTTATCTAAAACCATTCTGCGTCAAGATAAAGGCCGCAATTTTACGACTTGTTATTCAGCAATTTATGTGAATTTCTGATGCTATGTTAAAATCTTATAGTTTTGTAGGTTCACTAACTGCTGAGTACTTTCGGGAACTAAAGGGCACCTGTCTTGTTAAATATCAACGAGTTGTACAAACCAGTTTCTGATGAAGGTATAACTGGAAAAGTACCATACGTACATGCATTAATCCTTGTTCCATAGATCATGAATACGACATTTCATAATGATGTGCAACGTGTCGCTTTTACATAAGTTTTCTTTACACATAATATTTTTATTTTATTTTTATTTATTTATTTATTATTTTTTTACAGTTACTACTTCATATCTAAGAATTCATCTATTGAGTAGAAGGAGTTGTCATTCAGAAATTCTTTTAATTTGCTTTTAAATGTTCGTTGGCTATCTGTCAGACTTTTAATACTACCTGGCTAATGACCAAAGATTTTTGTGGCAGCATAATTCAACCCTTTCTGTCCCAGAGTGATATTTAATCCAGAATAGTGGATATCATCCTTTCTTCTAGTGTTGTAGCTATGCACTTCGCTGTTATTTTTGAAGTGAGGTGGGTTATTAATGACAACTTTCATAAGTGAATATATGTATTGCGAAGGTACTGTGAATGTCCCGAGTGCCTTAAATAAATGTCTGCAAGGTGATCTTGGGTGGGCTCCAGCTATTATTCTGACTACACGCTTTTGCGCAATGAACATTTTCTCTCTTAACGACAAATTGGCCGAAAATATGATGCCATATGAAAGCAGTGAATGAAAATAGGCGTATTAGGCTAATTTACTGATATGTTAATCACCAAAATTTGCAATAACCCTAATTGCATAAGTAGCTGAATCTAACCGTTTCAGCACATCATTGATGTGTTTCTTCCAACTGAATTTCTCATCAATGCACACACCCAGAAATTTTGAGTATTCTGCCTTAGCAACAGATGTCCATTCATAGTCTATATTTATCAATGGTGTTATGCCATTTACTGTACAGAATTGTATAAACTGTGTTTTCTCAAAATTTAGTGAGAGTCCATTTGCAGAGAACCAATTAATAATTTTCTGAAAGACATTATTTGCAATTTCCTCAGCTGATTCTTGCTTCTTGGGTGTGATTACTATACTTACATCATCAGCAAAAAGAACTAGCTTTGCATCTTCATGAATACAGAGCAGCAAGTCGTTAATACATATTAAGAACAATGAGGGACCCAAGACTGAACCCTGTGGGACACCATTCTTGATACATCCCCAGTTAGGGAACTCTACTGGTTTTTGCAGACTATCTGTACTCTTAATTTCAGCCTTCTGCATTCTTCCAGTTAAGTATGAATTAAACCATTTATGCACTGTCCCACTCATACCACAATACTTAAGCTTATCTAGAAGAATCTCATGATTCACACAATGAAAAACCTTTGAGAGATCACAAAATAACTGAATGGGTGATGTTCAGCTATTCAATGCATTTAGTATTTGATCAGTGAAAGCATACATAGCATTTTCTGTTGAAAAGCCTTTCTGAAAACCGAATTGGCATTTTGTTAGTACTTCATTTTTGCAAATATGTGATTGAATACATTACTTTTTCAAGAATTTTGGATAAAGCTGTCAGAAGTGACATTGGGCGGTAGTTGTTAGCATCAGATCAATCTATCATCCATAGATTACCAGCTCAAATCAGAAAAATGGAATGCGTCGTTGGTGAATGATACATTTTCTCTTCACTCTCGGCTGCCGACCCAGACTGACAAATTTAAGTGTACTGAGAACATCAGCGATCCTGTCATGCTTTCACTAGGGAATTTCCGTAGGGCACGTGTGATGTGACTTCCGTTCCTGTTAAATTTTCGTCGTCAAGAACTGCGTACTCTAAACAAAAAAGATCTCGCAGGCAATCAGACATTAGCGAAGATATATTTCTCCTGAGAATGTCTTACTGTAACCTTTACACCGGGCAGATTTTTCTTTGTTGTCCACTGGGAAAGAGGAAAAAGTAAAGTTTGTCTGATGCAATAACACAAAAAGTAAGGGACGGAGTAAATGTTCTGTTTTTCCAGGTCCAAAGAGCAACATAATTGAAAAAGTCTGTTCTTTATTGTTGCAGGATGTTAGCAGCAAGTAAAAGGCACAGTGTGGTTTTGGTTTATTGAAACGAAATCAGACAGCAAAGTTCAGAGAACTTGCAGAAAGTGATGCGGGAAATCACCACCCTCTCGGCCACTCATGAGGAAATAGCACAGGGACGTCGTAGAAAGAGGAAGTGTGAATTTGAAGCACCATGTAGGCAGGCCAAGAAGAAGTGACAAAGATAAGGAGAGAATTCGACAGGTTTTCCAGCGATCACCACGGAAGTCTGTTTGTAAGGCATCAAAGAACTGCCAGTCCATCCTACGACGCTGCAGTGGGCATTCCCAAAGCGTCTTCATCTGCTTCCATACAGAGAGAATTGTTACAGGAAATCAAACCAAATGATAAGACAAAACGTGCTACTTTGAAGGCAAGAATAACGGAAACTACTGGAACAGCTGACGTTGACATATTAGAACAGGTTTGGGCCATGTTGGTATATCGACAAGATACTCTAGTGCCATAAGGGGAGCGCGTGTAGAAGTTGGTTAAAGAACCAGAAGGAAGTGAGTAGGTGCATCAGACAATTTTTGTCTTTAAACTTTCTTTTCTCTAAACTTCTTTTAATTAAAAGTGTAGTTACATGACACTGAAGTTGAAAAGTGCTTTTTGGGTCACCCTGTATTTAATTTCAGTCATCAGAGTCGGTTTCATCACGACGTCGTTTGTAACATGAAAATATACTACACGCAATTTCCATTTCACATATTTTATATCATATAAAGAGAGACTTCACAGGGAAGATTCTCTTCCAAAGCACTGGAAATGCCTTTTGTAACACTGAAGCCACCGTGAAGATATGATACCTATCAAACATCCATAAGAAGTTTTTGGGATTGAGAAACAGAAACTGTGAATGTTGCACAGAAATTATAACATTATCTTTAGTTTGCAGCGAATAACAACCATGACAAGGAGGAAAGATGGAAATAAATAGTTGAAAACACTAACAAGTCGTGTGTCTCATCGTTCCAGTAACCAGAAATGGGAGAATCCGTCAGTATATCAGAACTCTCACTAATACCTTCAAACATGAGTCTGCGTTTGTTTATTCATTCGTTTGGACATGTAGTTCGAGGTCTAATTTATTGAGTATAGAGGACACTGAAATGAAGCAACACAACGGGTCACGAGTTATTGTCTTATGTACATAAGGGTGTTCATGATTTGGGGAGGGAAGCACCTTCTTTGCTTGTTATAGGTGATTATAGGAAAGTAAATAGATGGTACAGCAGGTTGAAACGCTGTGCTCATACAGTCTGTTCCCCTCTAACAGCAGTAAGGGAGCAGTTGGTTTTAATATTCCCGTATGATGACTGGATTAGCACCTTTAGTGTCACATGACTTTTCTCCCTAAGGGCTTGCTGAGAGGTTTAGTATCTAACGCTTGACAGCGGCTCACAGCTAAGTGATCAGGAACTAAAAGACAGCACTCCAGTCCTAACACTACTGCCCATGAGAAAAGCAAGTAAGGCAGGTTAGTGCTTAACGTTTCATCGACGGCGTTTTCATTAGAGACAGAGAAAGAGGTTGAATTGAAGAAGAATGGGGAAGAAAACATACAGTGTCCATTTCAAACGGAACCATCCCAACATTTGCGTTAAGCGATTTAGGTGAACCACGGGAAACCTAACTCTAGGTGACGGAGTGGGAATGAGAACACCACTCCTTCCAACGGGAGCCCAGCGTCTTAACACCGTTTTTGCTTGTTGATCGATAGCAATAGAGAAGAGAAATGTTAGGGGCAGGCAAAGACTACAATACAGGGTGTCCCTGTCAAACCTAACAAATTTCAAAGGCCCAGGAAAAAAAAAACTACAGTAGATTTGACAATGAAATTCCGCCTTATGCTACAGCCACTCAAAGAATTTATTTAATAATCATCAGTACACCTCTACATGTGAAAAATTTGTAGCACGAAGAATATCGAGTAGGTATTCCATTCTACGTGATAAGACTGACTTCAATTGAAGAAAGAAAAGAAAATATACAAATGGAGCAAATAAAGCAGGCAATGGGAATACAGAAGTCTAAAAAAGGAGTTTGACAGAAACTGCAGTTTGGCAAGCAGGAATAGTTAGAGGAGAAAATCAATGTCTTAGAAGCATGCATGACTATTGGAAAGACCGATGTCACATGTATTAAAAATATTAAAAATAAAAGAAGACTTCTGGAAGAAAGAGAAGCAGTTGTGTGTACATTAATAGCTCAGATAGTAAGCCAGTAATAAGGAAACATGAAAGGCTGAAAGGTGGAACGATAGCAGCGGCAGACAAAGGAAACAAACTTGAAGCCAATATTATGGAAACAGAAGAGGAAGTACATGATAAGAAGTGTGATCCTTCGAGCAGATTTTGACGATCCTCTGAAGAACCCAAGTCAAAACAAGACACCTGTAGTAGACGAAATTTCCTCAGAATTAATGAGACCCTTGAGAGGATATACCAAGACAAAACTGTTCTAGCTGGTATCCAACAAATATGAGACTGGCGAAATATCCTCAGACTTAAAATAAGAATCTAAAAATTACAATTCCAAAGAAGCTAAGAGCTGACAAGTGTGAATATGACTGAATCGTCTGCTTAAGAAGTCATGGGTCCAAAACAGGAACACGATTACAGAAGAAAGGGAAAACTTGAAGAAGTCGACCTAGGGGAAGATCCATTTGGATGCAGAAGCACACGAGGTAATAATGACCCCATTACCTCTGTTAGAAGATAGCCTGAATACAGCAAAACCTATATTTATAGCAGTTGTAGATTTAGGGAAAGCTATTGACAATGGTGATCGGAACACTCCTACACTTTTAAATATTCTGAATGTAGTGGACGTCAAAATGGATGAAAGTTTCTCCACAACCTCTACGGAAACCAGAAAGCACTAATAAGAGTCGAAGGACATGGGAAGAAGGCAGTAATTGAGAAGAGTGTTTTTAGCCTATCCTCGATGTTATTCAATCACTACATTGAGCAAGCAGTAAAGAAACACGAAGAGAAATTTGGATCGGGAACTGAAGTTCAGTGACAAAACGTAAATGTTTTCAGCTTTGCCGATGACAGAATTATAATGTCAGATATTGAAAAGTACTTTGAAGATCATTCTAACGGAATTCATTAGGTTGGTGCGTAAGATCATAGCGTTTATCAGTAAGTTTAGTAAACACAACGGGCAAACATAACAGAGACTTTAGTCATCCATAATACACTGAAGCAACAAAGAAACTTGCATAAACATGCATATTCAAATACAGAGATATATAAATAGGCAGAACACAGCGCTGATATAGGCAACGCCTATACAAGACAAGTGTCCTGTGCAGTTGTTAGGTCGGTTACTGCTGCTACAATGGCAGATTATCAAGATTTAAATGAGTTTGAACATGTTGTTACAATCGGCGCACGAGCGATGCGACACAGCATCTCCGAGGTAGCGATGAAGCGGGGATTTTCCCGTACAACTATTTCACAAGTGTATCATGAATATCAGGAATCTGATAAAACATCAAATCTTCGACATCGCAGCAGCTGTAAAAAGATCCTGCAAGAATGGGACCAACAATGACTGAAGAGAATCATTCAGCATGACAGAAGTGCAACCCTTCCGCAAATTGCTGCAGAATACAATGCTGGGCCACCAACAAGTGTCAGCGTGCGAATCATTCAACGAAACATCATCGATATGGGCTTTCGGAGCCGAAAGCCCAGTCATGTACCCTTCATGACAGCACGACACAAAGCTTTACGCCTCGCCTGGTGCCGTCAACAGCGACATTGGGCTGTTGATGACTGAAAACATGTTGCCTGATCGGACGAGTCTCGTTTCAAATGTTATCGAGCGGATGGACGTGTACGGGTGTGGAGACAGCCTCACGAATACATATACTCTACATGTCAGCAGAGGATTGTTCAAGCTGGTGTGGGCTCTGTAATGGTGGGGGGCGAGCGCAGCTGGAGTGATATTGGACCCGTGATATGTCTAGATACGACTCTGACAGGTGACACGTACGTAAGCATCCTGTCTGATCACCTGCATCCATTCATGTCCATTTTGCATTCCGACGGACTTGGGCAATTCCAGCAGGACAATGCGACACCCCACACGTCCAGAATTACTACAGAGTGGCTCCAGGAACACTCTTCTGAGTTTAGACACTTCCGCTGGCCACCAGACTACCCAGCAATGAACATTACTGAGCATATCTTGGATGCCTTGCAGCGTACTGTTGAGAAGACATCTCCACCCTCTCGTACTCCTACGGATTTATGAACAGCCCATGGTGTCAATTCTTTCCAGCACTGCTTCAAACATTAGTCGAGTCCACGCCATGTCGCGTTGCGGCACTTCTGCGTGCTCGCTGGGGCCCTACACGATATTAGGCAGGAGTACCAATTTGTTTCGCTTTTCAGTGTATTCTCCTTCACTTTCTACGGTAGTCTGTCAACGTTGGGGTAACCCTTCGATTCCGCGACTCTAGAAATTATGTGATTTTGAGACGAAGAACTCGTCGAACTATGTTCGGAGCGCATTTTCATCCGGAAAGGAAATTTCTTGAATATTGTCCGATAGAGAGTGGAAACATGAATATCTGAAGGCTCAAGATCATGTGAAAAAGGTAGGTGTGGAATGGCTTCCCAAGCCAACTCTTGTATAGTGTTTTTGTCAGTCTAATAGATTGCGGGAGGGCTTTATCTTGGAGTAGCATCACTTCACGCAGTCTTCCTGGTCGTTGTTCTAGGATTGCGTCTGTGAGACGTCTAAGTTGTTGACAATAATGTCAGCAGTGATGGCGATGATACAGGATATGAATGATCTGTGTTGTTCACGAGTGAACTGACGACGAGCAAGCAGAGATGCATGTATGGTCACCCACTGACTTTTGTGATTTTGGTTTACTGCATGTGGTACACATACACCCGATTGTTGAACCTTCCCTATTACAAGCAAAAGTCGCACTACGGTGGAATTCTGGCAGTTCATCACATTCGCCAATTCTCGAGCACACTCACTTGAAACATTGTGGATTAATGTGTTGAAACGATCTTCATGAAACCCCAAAGGTCTTCCTGAACGTGGAAATCTCAAGACGATCCTCCTTAAAAATCGAAAACCATTTTCTTGCCGTGCTCTGTCCAATGGCCTTATCCCCACACACGATGAAAATATTTCTGGCCGCCTCCTCTGCTGTCACCCCTCTACTGAATTCAAAAAGAAGAATAGGTGAGAAATGTTCCGATTTCTCCACTCGGAACTCCGCTTTCTAGCTCCACTCCACTCAACATCTCCAAATGACAAAACGACAATATGTAAACTCAAATGGCAACAGTGAGCAACAAATAAGAAAACGATAATCGATGAATAAACCCATTTCAACCGGAATACCAACATGCAACACAAAAACACTACCAACTTAAGCACCAATCTAATATAATGTCCTTCAAGAGAATATACGACGAATATCAACAAAAGAAAAAAGAAGGCTAATGAAGTGTAATAGAATTGAATCAGTTGATGCTGATTTACTTAGGTTAGGAACTGAAAGTAAAAGTCGTAGGTTAGTTGTGGTGCTTGGAGAGCAAAATAACTGATGATGACTGAAGTAGAGAGGATATAAAATGGACAGTGACAATAGCAAGAAACTCATTTCAGAAAAAAGTACACTGCTGGCCATTAAAATTGGTACATCACGAAGATGACGTGCTACAGACGCAAAATTTAACCGATAGGAAGAAGATGCTGTGATATGCAAATGATTAGCTTTTCAGAGCATTGCACAAGGTTGGCGCCGGTGGCGACACCTACAACGTGCTGACATGAGGAAAGTTTCCAACCGACTTACCATACACAAACAGCAGTTGACCGGCGTTGTCCGGTGAAACGTTGTTGTGATGCCTCGTGTAAGGAGGAGAAATGCGTACCGTCACGTTTCCGACTTTGATAAAGGTCGGATTGTAGCCTATCGCGATTGCAGTTTATCGTATCGCGACACTGCTGCTCTCGTTGGTCGAGATCCAATGACTGTTAGCAGAGTATGGAATCGGTGGGTTCAGGTGGGTAATACGGAACGCCGTGCTGGATCCCAACGGCCTCGTATCACCAGCAGTCGAGATGACAGGCATCTTATACACATGGCTGTAACGGATCGTGCAGCCACGTCTCGATCCCTGAGTCAACAGATGGGGACGTTTGCAAGACAACAACAATCTGCACGAACAGTTCGACGACGTATGCAGCAGCACGGACTATCAGCTCGGAGACCATGGCTGCGGTTACCCTTGACGCTGCATCATAGACAGGAGCGCCAGCGATGGTGTACTCAACAACGAACCTGGGTGCGCGAATGGCACAACGTCATTTTTTTCGGATGAATCCAGGTTCTGTTTACAGCATCACGACGGTCGCATCCGTGTTTGGCGACATCGTGGTGAACGCACATTGGAAGCGTGTATTCATCATCTCCATACTGCCGTATCACCCGGCGTGATGGTATGGGGTGCCATTGGTTACACGTCTCGGTCACCTCTTGTTCGCATTGGCGGCACTTTGAACAGTGGGCGTTACATTTCAGATGTGTTACGACCCGTGGCTCTAACCTTCATTCGATCCCTGCGAAACCCTACATTTCAGCAGGATAATGCACAATCGCATGTTGCAGGTCCTGTAAGTGCCTTTCTGAATACAGAAAATGTTCGACTGCTGCCCTGGCCAGCACATTCTCCAGATCTCTCACCAATTGAAAACGTCTGGTCAACGGTGGCCGAGCAACTGGCTCGTCACAATACGCCAGTCACTACTCTTGATGAACTGTGGTATCGTGTTGAAGCTGCATGGGCAGCTGTACCTGTACAGGCCATCCAAGCTCTGTTTGACTCAATGCCCAGGCGCATCAAGGCCGTTATTACTGCCAGAGGTGGTTGTTCTGGGTACTGATTTCTCAGGATCTATGCACCCAAACTGTGTGAAAATGTAATCACATATCAGTTCTAGCATAATATATTTGTCCAATGAATACCCGTTTATCATCTGCATTTCTTCTTGGTGTAGCAATTTCAATGGCCAATATAGTGTACATTAATATTAATTTGAGTATTTTGAAATCTTCCTGGGAGGTGTAGCCTTGTACGGAAGTGAAACGTGGATGATGTACTGTTCAGATAAGAAGAAAATAAAACCTTTTGAAATACGGTGATATAGAAGAATACTGAAAATTTGATGAGTAGATCCAATAATTAATGAGGAGGTACTGAATCGAACTGGGGAGAAAACTGTGTCGCAATGAGACTAAATGAAGGGATCATTAGATAGGCACATCTTGGAGAATAAGAGAATTGTTACAAATTATCAGTGTGGTAATGGATTTTGGGGGAGGGGAGAATTGTAGAGAGAGGCCAGGAATTGAACAGTTCGAAATGGAGGTAGATTGCAGCGGGAACTGCATAGGAAGATTTTCAGTTAAAGCTCGTCTAATATGACCGTCCAAGAAGAAGAAAATATTGGCAGACAAAACGAAAAGACTTCAACAGGGACAGAATTCAAACTGGAAGATATGCAGCTTGATGGGAGAAGAAGAAAAAGAAGAAGAACAACAAGGAGGAGTTGGAAGTCGCGGAGAAGGGAAGAAGGGAAGGAGGGCTATGCGAGAGGCGTTCAATGAATTCGAAAGTAAAGTTGTATGTACTGACTTGGTAGAAAATCCTAAGAAATTTTGATCTTATGTCAAAGCGGTAGGTGGATCAAAACAAAATGTCCAGACACTCTGTGACCAAAATGGTACTGAAACAGAGGATGACAGACTAAAGGCTGAAGTATTAAATGTCTTTTACGAAAGTTGCATCACAGAAGAAGATTGCACTGTAGTTACTTCTCTAGATTGTCGCACAGATGACAAAATGGTAGATATCGAAATGGATGACAGAGGGATAGAAAAACAATTAAAATCGCTCAAAAGAGGAAAGGCCGTTGGACCTGATGGGATACCAGTTCGATTTTACACAGAGTACGCAAAGGAACTTGCCCCCTTCTTGCAGCGGTGTACCGTAGGTCTCTAGAAGTGCGTAGCGTTCCAAAAGATTGGAAAAGGGCACAGGTCATCCCCGTTTTCAAGAAGGGACGTCGAACAAATGCGCAGAAGTATAGACCGATATCTCTAACGTTGATCAGTTGTAGAATTTTGAAACACGTATTATGTTGGAGTATAATGACTTTTTCTGGAGACTACAAATCTACTCTGTAGGAATCAGCAAGGGTTTCGAAAAAGACGGTCGTGTGAAACCCAGCTCGCGCTATTCGTCCACGAGACTCAGAGGGCCATAGACACGGGTTCACAGGTAGATGCTGTGTTTCTTGACTTCCGCAAGGCGTTCGATACAGTTCCCCACAGTCGTTTAATGAACAAAGTAAGAGCATATGGACTCTCAGACCAACAGAACGCAGCATGTCATTCTCAATGGAGAGAAGTCTTCCGAAGTAAGAATGATTTCAGGTGTGTTGCTATTCACAATATATATTCATTGGAAGAATGCTAAGGAAATGCAGCCCGAAAACAAAGGAAGTTGGTTACAGTACACTGGTTCGCCCACTGCTTGAATACTGCTCACCGGTGTGGCATTCGTACCAGATAGGGTTGACAGAAGAGATAGAAGAGATCCAACGGAGAGCAGCGCGCTTCGTTACAGGATCATTTAGTAATCGCGACAGCGTTACGGAGATGACAGATAGACTCCAGTGGAAGACTCTGCACGAGAAACGCTCAGTAGCTCGGTACGGCCTTTGTTGAAGTTCCGAGAACATACCTTCACCGAGGAGTATGTTGCTCCCTCCTACGTTTATCTCGCGAAGAGACCATGAGGATAAAATCAGAGAGATTAGATTCCACACAGAGGCATACCGGCAATATTTCTTTCCACGAACAATACGGGACTGGAATAGAAGCGAGAACCGATAGAAGTAGTCAAAGTACCCTTTGCCACACACCGTCAGGTGGCTTGCGGAGTATAGATGTAGATGTAGATGTAGAAGAAATACGGCAGGACGCTTGCTGATTGTCGCTCACGGAGGATCAGAAGGAAATGCTGATTTTGGCCGAAAACCACAATGTTGTGCAACAGTCATTTTGGAAATGAGAATAACAAGGAAAAATTACGGCGCCAGCAGGCTCAAGTGCTATCCTGTCATCATCTGCTGCTGGACCGAGCAGCCAGCAAGCAGAGATAATGTATGACAAACGGCTCTCCTGATTAAACACGAAGGTTTGACGCCACTCATCACAGCTCCGTGGCGGTGGACTTTGCAACCGGTGACCAGTGCTGGAGGTAATACCTGGGAGCTCCGCTGCGACGTCAGTGGCGGGCGGCTGGCGTTATAAAGTGGCGGCAGTGGGGCAGCTGCCGCCTCACACGGGACAGGGACTCCAACCCGGTCACAACCAAGCCAGCCCTCGCAGCAGCTCGACCATCGCATAGCTCAGTCACATCCAACGGTACAGTCGAGGTGAGTAACGACGGCATTCCATCTGTTCCTTGTGTCTTGCACAAAATCTTTCTGTATACTAGTTTTGTTTTACTTGTAAGTAGCCTGTTTAGGTTTTTATGTTGGTAACGCCACGTAGTGCTCTATATGAAAATCACTGACTGTGCTGTGTGAAGTCTGCGGCTGGTTTGCATTGTTGGAATATTTGCCATTTTAGTGTTGTGCAGTTGGATGTGAACAGCGCGTAGCGTTGCGCAGTTGGAGGTGAGCCGCCTGCAGTGGTGGATGTGGGGAGTGTGATGGCAGAATTTTGAGAGCGGACGATCTGGACGTGTGTCCATCATAAAGAGTAAATTTGTAATACTATATATCATGAACTTATATATATATATATATATATATATATATATATATATATATAATATTCAAAAGTATATATATATAATAATATTCAAAAGTATATATATACATATATATATATATATACTTTTGAACATTATTAAGGTAAATACATTGTTTGTTCTCTATCAAAATCTTTCATTTGCTATCTATGCCTATCAGTAGTTAGTGCCTTCAGTTCTTAGAATCCTTTATTTAGCTGGCAGTATTGGAGCTCGCTGTATTGCAGTAGTTCGAGTAACGAAGATTTTTGTGAGGTAAGTGATTTGTGAAAGGTATAGGTTATTATTACTCAGGGCCATTCTTTTGTAGGGATTATTGAAAGTCGGATTGCGTTGCGTTGCGCTAAAGATATTGCGTGTCAGTTTAGTGATGATCAGAATAAGAAAGAGAGAAATGTATGAGTACGTTCAGTTTTGCTCAGCTGTTTGAAAATCAAATAACGTAAGGGGTTTACCAGCACAGTAATTCATAAATTTTTCTAAGGGGAGGTTTCATATACTCTCTAAAACATTTATTCCTGTTTTTGTTTATTTATTTTATTTACTGATTTTTGAGTGAGCTTGTAAGACTACGCCCTTCTTTGGATTACTTTTCTCAGTTACATTACTTCGAGACATCGTAATGCCCCGTTAGTTTCAGTAACGTTATAGCAGAGCTGACGTTGGGCTTCGTATAAAAGCACTGTTGTTTCCTCCATGTTCAATTGCAGTTATATTGTCCACTATTCCTCAGCGTCAGTATGATTTAGAACCGCGAAATTTGGCCTGTATGTGTGTATTTCAGTTTTCAGTCACAAATGTACGTAAACAATCCTTTTAGGTTGTCCTCCTCGACAAAAGAAAAAGTAAGATAGTTGGCACAAATCAAAAATGGTCTCGAAAATTATTAGAGAATCATTCGCAAAAGGAAATTAATCGAATTCGTTAACAAACAGTATTAATAAACCGTCTGATAAAAATTCCTTTAAAATGACACTGCAGATTTCCTTCATCGTTCTTCGCCAAGCTTGTGTTCCGTCCGTAACGACATCGTCGACGGAATGTTAAATATTAATAGTTTTCCGTCAGACATAACCAACAGACAACAGAAAGTACCTTACACTAGGTGATCAGAACGTCCACATGAAATGACAATCGGAGTTTCTTCAGCCATGCAACTCAGTGTCTCTTCCCTGTCTTCCAAGTTCAGCCTAGGCGCTATAAAAGTGTTTTGTGCAGTAGCTTTACTTTCGTCGATGGCTTTCGAGCTCACTGTTTGCCTCTTTTACTCACTAGTGCTTTCTTTTAGTGTTACACTGACAGATTGCCCCGAGATTTATATTTACAATAGCCCAACTTTCAAACATTGCGATTTGATGTGACTCTTCAGGTTTTCCCGGTGCGTACGTTCATCTTATGACTCTCGAGTCGGGCGCTGGACCTCGTTGTGTATTTCAGTGTTTATCCTGCAACGGGGTAACTATTCGACAACGCAGCATCTGCTACTTTTCCAACAGTAACAAGCACGCAACACATGACGATGTACTGCAGCTGACACGAGGAAATACTGTGGGACAGAAAAAGCGTGGCCCGGTGGCAGACGCGACAGCCAAATATCTTGCGATTTTGTTTGCAATAGGGAAAAAATGTGGTAATCGATATCCACAAAATCACGCTAAAACGAATGTAGATAAGAAGAAACAGTGGTCCATAACGCCGAAAATAGTTGTGGTATTTCACTGTGTTCCTTTTTATTCCCTCATAAAGTAAGACATTGCAACATACTTCTGAAAATCAAATTGTCGTTGTGACAAATAACTTAATTGCAAATACAGGCAGCGGGAATATCACTGTATATAATCTTATTCTGTTTAAAGTGTATAATGAGAATAATATAACGTAGGGAAATTGAAATTTCTAGACTCCGCATAAATGGAACCGGATAACTGAAAATTTCTTCTAGGTAACCCTAAGGCAATTCAGATACAGATGAAAATAACCATACAATCCGACAGTATTTTTGTACGGATTTCAGTTTTAGTTTAGTCATGTTCTGTAGATCATTTTCCCGGTTATTTTATCGATGTGATGTGGAACAAGTCAGATTACAAGATATATATATACACACATGAATAGTGCTAATATTAATATTACTGAAATTTTTAGTTCTGCACATGCAACTACATTTAGATGTAAAATTTCTTTTTAACCATTTCTGAAACAGAAACTCGTCCATGTAGTAGAAGAAGTTGTTTTAAGCTAGATTTAAGACTTGATCTGCTACCTGCCAAACACTTTATGTTGTTGGGCAAATGATCAAAGATTTTTGTTGCTGAATAATGTACTCCTTTTTGAGAAACTGACAGCTTCAATAACGGATAGGAAAAGTCATTATCATTCTAGTGTTGTACGTATGAACATCACTGTTCTTCGCGAATTGAAATGGATTATTTGTAACGAATTTCGTTAGCGAATATATGTACTTTGATGGTGCAGTTAAAATACCTAACTCCTTGAAAAGGTGCCCACATGACGTCCTTGGGTGAACACCACTAATTATTCTCACTGCTCTATTTTGTGCAATCAATACTTTGTATAAGTGGTGAGTTACCCCAGAAAACTATTCCATAAGACATTATTGAGTGGAAATACGTGAAGTTCGTTAGGACTAGCGGTTATACGAAGCTGAACTTAGTTGTTTGAGAAGCTCACTAATATGCTTCTTGCAGTTCACGTTGTCATCAGTGTGAACTCCCAAGAATTTGGAGAAATCTACCCTGTTAACTAAGCCCTGTTCATACCCTACATCAATTGTTGGTATGACTCCATTCCTTGTACAGAACTGGATATAGTGAGTTTTTTCAAAATTAAGGGAGAGTCCATTTTCTGAGAACCACTTAATAATTCTTTGAAAGACATCCTTAACAATATCTTCAGTTGCTTTTTCCGGAATGGGATTTATTATAACACTCGTGTCATCTGCAAAAAAGTACTAGCTCAGCTTGCTGCACGTTAAGTTGGAGGTCATTCACATGAATAAGGAACAGCAGAGGACCTAAAATTGAACCCTGTGGGACGCCCTTTGTTGGTTCAAATGGCTCTGAGCACTATGGGACTTAACATCTATGGTCATCAGTCCCTTAGAACTTAGAACTACTTAAAACTAACTAACCTAAGGACATCACACAACACCCAGTCATCACGACGCAGAGAAAATCCCTGACCCTGCCGGGAATCGAACCCGGGAAGCCGGGCGTGGGAAGCGAGAACGCTACCGCACGACCACGAGCTGCGGACGGACGCCCCTTGTGATAACTCCCGATTCACTAGAATTTACCACCTTCTCAACATTATTTGTGGTATTCAGCATAACGTTTCGCTTTCTGTTCATTAAGTATGATTCAAACCAGCTGTGTGTATAGCCTTCAATTCCATAAAACCTGAGTTTTTCTAAGAGTGTGCCATGATCCACACAGTCAAATGCCTTCGAGGGATCACAAAAAATACCAACTGGTGATAATTTGTTATTTACGGCTTGTACTATTTGATGGGTAAATGTGCGGATAGCATTCTCAATCGAGTAACCCTTCCGGAATCCGAACTGTGACATGCTGAGTAAAATATTTTCACTTAAATGTGAGACTATTCTTGAGTACTGAACTTTTCGAATATTTTAGAAAATGAAGTCAGCAATAAGATTGGGCTATAATTATTTAAGTCACTCTTGTCCCCTTTCTTATGAAAAGGTTTGACAATTGCGCATTTCAATCTGTCTGGAAAAATTCCCTGTGCCAGCGAAGCATTACACATATCGCTAAGGGCTCCACTTATTAAATTAGAACAACACTTCAAAATTCTGTTAGAGACTCCATCAACACCACATGAGCTCTTGTTTTTCAGTATATTTATAATTCCCTTAATTTCAGTGGGGGGGGGGGGGGGGTGTTGGTGCTATGTCTAAAGGCCTAAAGTCCTGGGGATTGACATTTTAAACATTTTTTTTGCTTCTTCAGCTGAACCCTTTGACCCTATTTTTGCTGCTACATTCAGAAAGTGAGTGTTAAAAATACTTGCAACTTGTGAATTATCACTCACGACATCATCATTTAGCGTTACTGCTATAGTATGGTGTGCGCTGTCAGGCTGCCCCGTCTCCCGTTTGACAATATTCCATATAGTTTTAATCTTATTATCCGCATTATTAATTTCTGTCAGAACACATAAGCTTCTCGACTTCTTATTGACTTTCCTTAAAATAGTTCTTTACACTTTACTGACACGGAAACTATTATACCAAGACCGTTTCTGAGAACGTGGATCATAACGTTCTACACAATTTTACCTGCAACTGAAGAGCACATACCATTTCCCCAAGCGTTTGCGGACACACATTCATAGTATGCTCATCTACATTTAACCTTACCTTACTGAATGTAGCGGAGGGTGTTTCCTCTTTCCCATTCCATTATAAACTGGAGAGCGGTAGAATGACTGTCGGTAAGCGACCGTATGAGTTCGAATTTCTGTGATTTACCAGTCATGGCCTTTACTGGAAAGACGAAGTAAGATGCTGAATGGCTCTGCTTGGAACACATGCTCAAGGAAGCTCCCTGTGACGCACAATGCGTCTTTTGTAGCGTCTGCTGTTGTAGTTTGATGAACATCTCCGTGACGCTATTAATGGTACCTGCTGATGATCCCAGACTGACCAGCAGAACTCGCGAATCTGTTTAACGATGGTTCTGTAAAGTTCTAATTACGATTCCTTCGAATCTTCCAACGAATTTCTGTCTGGCATGAGCTTCTCTGTAAGTTCCACGTGCTGGTTGCACTTCAGCCCACTTCAGACCATACTTCTAGATTTTTATGCCTATTTTTGTTTCCAGAGGCTGAATACTCGTCTTGTATTTGAACATTAACGGGTTTTCTCGCCTCTTTGTGTGCAAAACACGTAGCAGTTGTTTATGTTCATGGTAGACTAGTAATCCCACACCAATCGTCGATTTTCTGCAGGTCTTCCTGCGTTTCGTATTGGGCGAGGTGGCGCAGTAGTTAGCACACAGGACTCGCATTAGGGAGGACGATGGTTCAAACCCGCGTCCGCCCATCCTAATTTAAGTTTTGCGTGACTTCCCTAAATCGCTTCAGGCAAATGCCGGGATGGTTCCTTTGAAAGGCCATGGTCCATTTCCTTCCCCATTCTTCCCTCATCCGATGGGACCTATGACCCCGCTGTTTGCTCCCTCCCCCAAATCAACCAAACTGCATTTCGCTACAATTTTCTAGCTACTCACCATGTCGTCACATCGTTTATGCAAAGCATAACAAAATGACGCAGACAAACTTCGAGGCATAGTAGACGATGTTTTGAAAAAAAAAAAAAAATAAGGCTAGGAATCCATGTGTGGAAACATCATCCAACAACGCTAAGGAACGTCGAAATTTTAGGGACCAAACACTGGTTAATAGGCCAATCTTTCGGCAGCAAACGTGAGTTTTTACGCAGACAGACCACTAGAGAAACTTCTAGAAATGGGCCTGGCAGAATTTAGGTCGTTAGATGGTGTCGAATACGTTCGCACCTGCCAAACACTATTATTTTACGCAAAAGACTCTAGCGTGCACACTGAAGGTTGGTGCCGAGTGGGTGTAACCCAGCGGCAGGCGTTGGACGCTGCAGCTTCCTTTTGCTGCACCCCGTACACGTCGTCAACAGTAACGGGTTACTTTCACTTACGGCAACTCCTCTCCATCAAGAACCACGTGCTGCGCTCTTTCTTCGATATAGTCCCAATACAATCACAAAGCTCTCATAAAATTCTGCAAGCTCGTAATGCTGTTCACCAGCTCTATCGAATGGCTCCCGTAACGAAGGAAAAGCGACATAAAGCAAGGAGCTGCTGTTTACTGCCTTTTAGATCGCACGTGCGAACAGAGCAAGTTATAATTCACTAGATCGATGTTTACACGTTGATTTCTACATATTGTTTTGATCTTTGAAAGAAGTCCATAATACATGACTCCATAATTGTAGTACAACGGACTGACGTAAGGAAAATAAGCCAGTAGTTGTGCCACTGTCCAATAACTCTTGAAAACGGGAATAACATGCGCATTTTCCCCCTTCAGCTTAGAACGCTTCTTTCTGGTGTGCTATGAACTGCTGCCGTTAGAGGAACGAACTGATTCACACAGTCTGAATAGGATCACAGAGGTAATTCTTCAGGTCCTGTTGCTTTTTCCCTCTTGAGAGATTTTAGTTGATTCTATATACTACACTCAGTTACTTGTAATTTCGACATTTGTGTGGAGACCTCCTACAGTGAAACAATCTGAAAAGACTAATTCAGTATTCCACCGTCATCTGTCCCATCCTCCGTTTCACTGCCACTATGAAAACCAAGCGACTGTATAGAAAACTTTCATTCACCTTTACTCACGTAGGTTATTTATCACACGCTTTTTTAAGTAATCTGAAGCACAAGACTACTCTGGATTTCTTCTCATCCTAAAAGCCATCGTTAACAGAAAATCAGATCCTCCCCAAGTTATTGTACGTGGTGACGCATTATAGCGTTCACTGCTGCTGAGCTCTTGCGAAAACCTTTTGTTTGTGACAAAAGTAGAGAGTTTAGCTGAAGGGTTACGTATTTAAAAACAAATTATAAATTTTCAGAGCTGTCAGTACTAATTTCTGCGATAAATTAAAGCTGTATTCAGGCCGTAGTTTTAGAATCGTACCGTTTCCCGGTTTCCTTCCACGATAACATATTACATTTTCAGTCTTTGAGTAACATATGCAAAATTCCAGAATGAGATTTTCACTCTGCAGCGGAGTGTGCGCTTATATGAAACTTCCTGGCAGACTAAAACTGTGTGCCGGACCAAGACTCGAACTCGGGACCTTTGGTAGAGCACTTGCCCGCGAAAGGCAAAGGTCCCGAGTTCGAGTCTCGCTCCGGCACACAGTTTTAATCTGCCAGGAAGTTTCATATCAGCGCACAATCCGTTGCAGAGTGAAAGTCTCATTTTGGAAACATCCCCCCAGGCTGTGGCTAAGCCATGTCTCCGCAATATCCTTTCTTTCAGGAGTGCTAGCTCTGCAAGGTTCGCAGGAGAGATTCTGTAAAATTTGGAAGGTAGGAGACGAGGTACTGGCTGAAGTAAATCTGTGAGGACAGGGCGTGAGTCGTGCTTGCGTAGAGCACTTGCCCGCGAAGGCAAAGGTCCCGAGGTCGAGTCTCGGTCCGACACACAGTTTTAATGTGCCATGAAGTTTCATATGCAAAATTACCTCATGGCACGTGCTGGGTACTGCTAGCTTTCTCAGGACTCGAAAAACAAATGAAAGCAACATCTACAGCTAACTGCTAATATTGCTGATTCTGGAATTAATACGTGCTAAGGAGAGGCATAATTAATGCAATACTATTGTTATTTGCTTCCCGTGTAATCGCTTGTCGCACTAGTTTTTGTACATCTATTTTTTTTCTGTTTTTCCTCGACGAGTTTTTTCAGTCTGGTTTTATATTTGATATATTCAAATCTAGTTAATTATTATGATTTTTCAAAGAAAGACGCCACCACATCACGAATGGTCTATTTGCTCATACCCGTAAGGTCGTGACGTACGAGAGGGTGTTTGTAGCTAAAATGATAATTACGAAATACTTGCACATTAAATACCAATTGAAAATGATTATGGTAAAGGAATAAATTTCGATCAGGAGACAAATATTGTTTCTCCACTTTCCATGTTGTTATACTTCGTTACTTCCGTTGTGTGTCGTATTAAAGAGAACGGTACATAGTTCTGGACTGAATTTACCAACTAGAATGCTTTTCTGTGAAGTATCTGAAATAACGAAACCTCATATCTGTTGTAAGTGAAAATATAGCGTATATATCGACATTTGTATTTTGCTTTGACAGTTTATGGGGGTCTTCGTTCTGGTCAGCAGGTAATTCTGTGCCTGTCCAGTTCACGTCAAATAAAAAAATGGAAATGAATTAGTACTCGTCTCGATTTATAAATAATAATTCTAGAAATTTTTGGTGCTTGAGTGTTGCGCATGCGCGGCTGTGTGTGTGTGTGTGTGTGTGTGTGTGTGTTAGAGAGAGGGGGGGGAGGGAGGTGGAAGTAAGGCGAGAGAGGGGGAGGGGGGGGGGGGGAGGGAGAAAGACGGTTCAGTGCTACGAACTGTAATATCAGTGAATTTTAGATCTGTATCTTCAATGAGAAACATTACTGTAAACACAACCAAAAACGTAAATTGCCAAAATCTCAAGAGCCAGAAAATTTAATTACGTATCGTTTTAGATATCTGCCTTGTACGAGGGTGAGTCAAATGAAAAGCTTAAATTTTTTTAAAAATATTGTTTATTGTGCACAAGTGGTATAGAGCTGAATCACTTTTCAACATAATCTCCCCCACGCTCAATGCAAGTCCTCCAGCGCTTACAAAGTGCATAAATTCCTTTAGAAAAAAATTCTTTTGGTAGTCCGCGCAACCACTCATGCACCGCGTGGCGTACTTCTTCATCAGAACGGAACTTCTTTCCTCCCATTGCGTATTTGAGTGGTACAAACATATGGAAATCACTTGGGGACAAGGTCTGGTGAGTATGGTCGATGAGGAAGACACTCAAAATGCAGGTCTGTGACTGTTGCAACTGTTGTACGGGCATTGTAGGGCCTTGCATTGTCATGTTGCAAAAGGAGACCTGCTGACACCGATCCACGTCGCTTTGACTTGATTGCAGGCCGCAGATGGTGTTTTAGGAGATCTGTGTATGATGCACTGGTGACGGTGGTCCCTCTAGGCATGTAATAGTCCAAAATGACGCCTTTTTCGTCCCGAAAGAGAGTCAGCATAACTTTCCCTGCTGATGGTTCTGTTCGAAACTTCTTTGGTTTTGGTAATGAGGAATGGCGCCATTCCTTGCTCGCTCTCTTCGTTTCCGGTTGGTGGAAGTGAACCCAGGTTTCGTCCCCAGTGACGATTCTTGCAAGGAAGCCATCACCTTCTCGTTCAAAGCGCTGAAGAAGTTCTTCACAAGCATCAACACGTCGTTCTCTCATTTCAGGAGTCATCTGCCATGGCACCCGTCTTGCAGACACTTTGTGAAACTGGAGCACATCAAGCACAATGTGGTGTGCTGACCCATGTCTAATCTGTAAACATGCTGCAACGCCATTCAGTGTCGGCGGGTTTCCTCCACTATGGCTTCAACTGCTGCAATGTTCTGTGGAGTCACAACTCGTTGTGCCTGACCTGGACGAGGAGCATCTTCCACTGAAGTCACGCCATTTGCGAAATTCCTACTCCATTAGTAGACTTGCTGCTGTGACAAACATGCATCACCGTACTGAACCTTCATTCGTCGATGAATTTCAATAGGTTCCACATATTCACTACGCAAAAACTGAATAACAGAGCGCTGTTCTTCCCTGGTGCAAGTCGCAAGTGGGGCGGGCATCTTTACACTGATACTGGGACGGTATGTGTGCATCTGCACTATGCTGTCACCTACACGCCGTTCTGAACGCCGTTTGTAGCATGCTTACCAACTTATAGGATACTGGCGGGAAATTTCTATTTGTTATTACAAATTTAAGGTTTTCATTTGACTCACCGTCGTAGAAAAATCAGAGGTAGTGCATATGCTACGAGTACAATCGTTTCACTTTCTCCCTCGTCACTGCGTTGTCATTTCAGTTGGCTCTTACTTAATGAATATCTAATCTGAGGAATAATAAAATATCGTTCTGAGAACTCAGTCAGTGTTATTGTGACTAAAACGCTTACAAAGCGATGCTATGAAACCTATGCAAAATTTTTGAAGCTACGCAACAGTTTCTGTTTATGCGACCAGACAACTGTTTGGTTTATTTCGGTAATTACAAAGTGTTCTTTAGGTCTCATGATCCATAGCAACAGTTTTGTTATATTTTTTCTGTACCTATTTCTGCATCTTTATCAGCATTAACTAGGTAACTGATATGGAGCATATGGCTTTAGATAACATTTTTGAAATATACTGTACAGAATTCGAAGATGTTCTTATTATTTCTTAACGTACCCGTGGTAATCCACCTGGAATCTCATAGACTGGAGAAGAATTATCTTCAGTGACGGTCCCGCTTCGAACTGAGCCACTATGGCCGGCTAAGACCTGGTTTAAATCATATCTAAGTGGAAGAGTGGAGAAAGTTGAAATAAGCAGTTCACTTGATATACAAAAAACTGGTGATTTCTCAAACTGGAGAACAACCAAGAATGGGGTGGCGCAAGGTTCGGTCTTGGGTCCTCTGCTGTTCTTAATATATATTAATGACTTGCCATTCTATATTCTCGAAGGTGCAAAGCTGGTACTTTTTGCCGATGATAAAAGTATAGCTATCACACCCAACAGACAAGAATTAAGTGGTGAAATTGTAAACGATGTTTTTCAGAAAATCATTAAGTGGTTCTCTGCAAATGGGCTCTCATTAAACTTTGACAAAACACAGTATCTACAGTTCCATACAATAAATGGAATGACCCCATTAATAAATATAGACTTCGATCAGAAATCGGTAGCTAAGGTAGAATATTCAAACTTTCTAGGTGCATGCATTGATGAGGGGTTGAACTGGAAAAAACGCACTGAAGATCTGCTGAAACGTTTGAGTTCAGCTACTTATGCTATTAGGGTCATTGCAAATTTTGGCGATATACATCTCAGTAAATTAGCTTACCACGCCTATTTTCATTCTCTGCTTTCGTATGGCATCATATTCTGGGGTAACTCATCATTGAGTAAAAGAGAGTTCATTGCACAAAAGCGTGTAATCAGAATAATTGCTGGAGCTCATCCAAGATCATCCTACAGACACTTATTTAAAGAGCTAGGGATCTTCACTGTAGCCTCACAATATATATAAATTCACATATGAAATTTGTTATTAACAATCCGAACGAATTCAAAAGTAATAGCAGTGTACTTGGCTACAACACTAGGAGAATGGATGATCTTCACTACTCAAGGTTAAATCTAACTTTGGCTCAGAAGGGGGTAAATCATGCTGCCACAAAAGTCTTTGGTCACTTACCTAATAGCATCGAAAGTCTGACAGATAGCCATATAGCATTTAAAAGGAAATTAAAAGAATTTCTGAATGGCAACTCCTTCTACTCATTAGATGAATTTTTGGATCTAGTAAGTGGGTAATTCACCCCCCCCCCCCCCGCCCCCCAAAAAAATTAAGTGTCATGTAATATTTTGTGTAATGTAATGTCTTGTGTAGACACTTTTTATTAACCTGACACGTTCCACATCATTACGAAGTGTCCTATTCATTATCTATGGAACACCACGCTTGTCCGCCCTATTCTGGAGTACTGCTGTGCGGTGTGGGATCCGCATCAGGTGGGACTGACGGATGACATCGAAAAAGTACAAAGAAGGGCAGCTCGTTTTGTATTGCCGCGGAATAGGGAAGATAGTGTCACAGACATGATACGTGAATTGGGGTGCCAATCATTAAAACGAAGGCGTTTTTCGTTGCGACGGGATCTTCTCATGAAATTTCAATCACCAGTTTTCTCCTCCGATTGCGAAAACATTCTGTTGGCACCCACCTACATAAGGAGAAATGATCATCACGATAAAGTAAGAGAAATCAGGGCTTGCACAGAAAAATTTAAGTGCTCGCTTTTCCCGCGTGCCGTTCGAGAGTGGAACGGTAGAGAGACAGCTTGAAGGTGGTTCATTGAACTCTCTGCCAGGCACTTTATTGTGAATAGCAGAGTAATCACGTAGATGTAGATGTACCTTTGGCTACTACCCAGAAGTCATCAGCATACGCACTTTCTCCCAGTGCTTCACGTTTTTATTGTAGGGTGTCCAAAAGATGTCTGAAAGTTGTGTTAAGTTCTATGGAACCAAACTGCTGATGTCATCGGTTCGTAAGCTTTGCACTACTTAAACTAACTTACACTAAGGACAACACATACACACCCATGCCCGAGGGAGGACTCGAACCTCCAACGTGGGAACCGGGTGAACCATGACAAGACACCCCAGACCACGTGGCTACCCCCAGCTAAAAGGAGGTTTGAGGTTACTGTCCTAGAACAAGAGCTGACTCCTGAAGACAGGGTTTTATGATTGATTTTTTTTTCGTTTCCTTGATGCGACTTGATGAATTTAGCTCTATATGCGCACAGTAGTCTAGGACGCTTTGCATGGTCAGTTACAGTTTTTCTGCCGCACAAGTAAAGAGGTGTACCAAAGATTGTTAAACACATTACATATATTAATGTTGTTGTTGTGGTCTTCAGTCCAGAGACTGGTTTGATGCAGCTCTTCATGCTACTCTATCCTGTGCAAGCTTCTTCATCTCCCAGTGCCTACTGCAACCTACATCCTTCTGAATCTGCTTAGTGTGTTCATCTCTTGGTCTCCCTCTACGATTTTCACCCTCCACGTTGCCCTCCAATACTACCTTCATGCCTTAGAACATGTTATACCAACCGATCCCTTCTTCTAGTCAAGGTGTGTCACAAATTTCTCTTCTCCCCAATTCTATTCAATACCTGCTCATTGGTTATGTGATCTACCCATCTAATCTTCAGCATTCTTCTGTAGCACCACATTTCGAAAGCTTCTATTCTCTTCTTGTCCAAACTATATATCGTCCATGTTTCACTTCCATACATGGCTACACTCCATACAAATACTTTCAGAAACGACTTCCTGATACTTAAATCTATACTCGATGTTAACAAATTTCTCTTCTTCAGAAACGATTTCCTTCCCATTGCCAGTCTATATTTTATATCCTCTCTACTTCGACCATCATCATTTATTTCGCTCCTCAAATAGCAAAACTCCTTTACTACTTTAAGTGTCTCATTTCCTAATCTAATTCCCTCAGCATCACCCGACTTAATTCGACTACATTCCATTATCCTCGTTTTGCTTTTGTTGATGTTCATCTTATATCCTCCTTTCAAGACACTGTCCATTCCGTTCAACTGCTCTTCCAAGTCCTTTGCTGTCTCTGACAGAATTGCAATGTCATCGGCTAACCTCAAAGTTTTTATTTCTTCTCCATGGACTTTAATACCTACTCCGAATTTTTCTTTTGTTTCCTTTACTGCTTGCTCTATATTCAGATTGAATAACATCGGGGAGAGGCTACAACCCTGTCTCACTCCCTTCCCAACCACTGCTTCCCTTTCATGCCCCTCGACTCTTATAACTGCCATCTGGTTTCTGTACAAATTGTAAATAACCTTTTGCTCCCTGTATTCTACCCCTGCCACCTTCAGAATTTGAAAGAGATTATTCCAGTCAACATTGTCAATAGCTTTCTCTAAGTCTACAAATCCTAGAAACGTAGGTTTGCCTTTCCTTAATCTATTTTCTAAGGTAAGTCGTAGGGTCAGTATTGCCTCCCGTGTTCCAACATTTCTACGGAATCCAAACTGATCTTCCCCGAGGTCGGCTTCAACCAGTTTTTCCATTCGTCTGTAAAAAATTTGTGTAATTTACAGCCGTGGCTTATTAAACTGATAGTTCGGTAATTTTCACATCTGTCAACACCTGCTTTCTTTGGGATTGGAGTTATTATATTCTTCTTGAATAATAATAACAGCTAATTAGCTAATTACTGAAGTAACTACAGTAAAGGTATTTACTTTCATAGCCTCCTTTACACGACTAGCCACAAAATAGCTTATCTGAATGCGTAAAACTTGAGTGCCAACGCAGGCGGCTTTCGTTTTTCGTCTGTTACTTGTTTGCAATGGATTAACGCAGCTTTGAAATACGAAGATTGTGTTTACTGATGATTCAACTGCTTTCCCCGTTTATATCTCAGGAGACGGTGCGTAGATAAGCTTTTACACTGGCGTAACGAGGCAACGTAAGTCACAAGCTGACACAGAATTTCTTTTAATGAAAAGTTGATGTATAATCAATATAATAAAATCAAACCAATATCAGCATACAGATTCTAGAGGAAATTAAAATTAAGAATGTACAAGGGGACGAATGCCAACGTAAATATTGCTCATTTATTGAAAAAGGTATAATTCTGGTGTTTGATAGGATACTTATACATCTACTGAACGAATGATGACAGCTGTTACAATTGAAAGATTTAGATAGAGCTATGTGCAGATACCGTTAGTTTGCGTTTGGTAGATTTATGAAGCTTTAAGAGATTCCGAGCTATTACCGTTCTCGTGTTTCTCTGTAGTTTAAGAAAATTAGTGAGTTACATATACAACTATTTTCTTTTTATGATCAAATTCAGTAAGTGTTGAATATGGGACTGGCACAGTTCAGCTAATAAGAGATGATGACTCAGAACCTATCCCACTTCGTAAACATCATGAACAGCTAACTCTTAATCCAAGTCGTTCCGACACCCTTCAAATGGTAATTATGAAAGTCTGAAAGTTATATTCCAATGCTATTTTTTATAATATTGACTTTTTTGTCACAAATTTTAAACGCGTTATGTACTCTGCTAGAGCGTAAAATTGTTTGCTCGCAATTATTTGTAAACGCGAATCCCACCACATGTAGACGTCGCTCACTCACCACGCATCAGAGTATTCCAGATATTCGTATATGTTTCACAGGTGTATGAAATTAACGTTTAATGAACAGCATCCAAGCACGAAACTTCATGCCCAGATTAAAACTTTGTATGGTACTGAGACTAAAACCAGGAACCTTTGCTTTTCATCAACAAATGCCCTACCGATTGCGCTATTCAAGCACGACTCACGATCCCCTTCCCCCCCCCCCCCCCCCCCTCCCGGCAACCCCCTCACCACCCCCACCATCCCCTACACCCACACAGCTTTACTTCCTGCAGTATATATCTCTCGTTTTCCGAAGAGGTACTGGCAGAAGCAAAGATGTGAGGGGGTAGGTGGCGGTGGGGGAGTTTGTGAGTCTTGCCTGAATAGCGCAGTCGGTAGAGCACTTGTTCAAACAACAACGGTTCCAGGTTTGAGTCCGGATACCATATACAGTTTTAATCTGTCAGGATGTTTCAAATCAGTGCACACTCCACTGCAGAGTGAAAATCCATTTCGGAATCTTTAAGCATATTTTCGATGCGAACAATGTATCTGCCTCTTGGAGGACGTGGATGCTCTTACGCACTGATGTATTTAATGTGTATTAATACATCATTGAAGAGAAATAGTTTGTACACTCGGAATCACGGCGATTCATCTACTCTAGTTCCGACTGTTGTAACCGTTAGCATTAACAGCAGCAAAACTCATTGTGGGAATCATACCACGTGAATAAAACACTTTCCAGCAAACGAACCAGACATTTGATTAACTTCTCTGGGTTGGGATTCACAGTCGTATAATAGTTCTTGAAAGACATCATAGTGGACGTTGACTGTATAAAATATTTATTATTATGACTGTAATTTCGGCCTTATTGCCATTTTCAAGTAACACTGCAAAAGTTACATTCTGTCACAATATAAGACTATCTGACATGTCGTTGTCAAAATTCAGTCTTTTGACTGTGAGGATCTCACCAGCTCCGATGAGTACAACACTTAATACATCGTAATATGTTGTGAAATATACTGAACTGTCAATGTTACCATCGATCTAATAATCTATCACTAAAACAAAAAGATATTTGTTATTACGATTGCAATTTCGGCCTTATGGCCATTTCAAGTAACACTGCAAAAGTTACATTCTGTCTGTTAAAAGACAATATAGTCGCCGTTTACTGTATAAAATATGTATTATTACGATTGCAATTTCGGCCTTATGACCATTTTCAAGTAACACTGCAAAAGTTACTTTGTGTCAGAATATAAGACTATCTGACATGAGTACATGTGATAGATTATTAGAACGATGGTAACATCGACAGTTCGGTATATATTTAACAACACATTACGATGTAACAAGTGTCGTACTCATCAGATCTTGTGGGACTCTCACAGTCAAAAGGCTGCAGTTTAACGACGATATGTCAGACAGTCATATATTGTGATAGAATGTAACTTTTGCAGTGTTACTTGAAAATGGCCATAAGGCCGAAATTGCAGTCGTAATAATAAATATGTTATGCAGTCAACGGCGACTACGATGTCTTTTAAAAAGTAGACATTTCTGAGCAGGAGCGTACAGTGTCCCCATTCACACTGACAGTGGGGGTGAAGCGTCCTAGTATGGGTTCCACGCTCAATCGGCATCCACCACTCACGACGATCGTCCTTAAAAGGGTGCAAGGTGCGCATCCGTCTCGATGCCATCCCGGAAGCGGTCAGTAGGAGGGACGTTAGGCGAACTGCTGAGCAACAAAAGCACTCTCATCTCAACACAGAATTCTTCAAAAACTGTTGACACAATGCGGGAGCGACGAGGTGGTCCATTTAGTTGCTGAAAGTGTCACTTGCTCTAGACGATCTACCTGGTAGCCATGATGGGGCAGTACGTTACTGTATAGCCGACAGCAGACGATGTCACGTTATCATCCGCACATACCTACTTGTACTGCAACTCACAAATTAAAGTGACCTTCTTCCACGCTTCGGGCGTCCAGTGATCGTATTTCTGTGCCCTTGCCAACTTGTCTGCCTGAACGTGCTGCTCGTGTTGAATTGCGGTTTCTGTACCTCACAGCAAAGAGATTATTGCGAATGGTATGGCTGCTTACCACATGTTTTCATCCAGTGCTAGATTGAAGTGAGGCATTTAAGCACAAAACTGGGGTCTCCATCCAGTAGTTTATCAAATCCACAACTCCCGTGGATATATTTACACAGTGTGAGGCGAGGGGCGAGTTGCGGCGCCCTGGAAATCTCCAAGTTCCAAGCTGTGGCCTCTCGGCGGATCGCAGCCCGGCAGCGACCACGTGGTCCAGGACGTCAGCTTAGCAACCGCGTGATGTCGCAAGACGGCCGGTCCAGCCGCGTGGCTGGGAATTCCGCTGTGACGAGGACGGTGCTTTGTGTCGATGAAGGAGATTTATATGCCAGGAGTGCCAAAGATGGCGGACTTTGTGAAACTTTAATGGCAGATACTTCACAGTTCGCACAGAAATTAATAGTAGCCAGATGAATCATGATACCTCAAAATGAAACATGAATACCACAACTTTAGGAATTTAAAACTCTGCAACGACAAAATGCAGAGCTAAGCACTATCTGTCAGCGAATTAAGGGAGCTATAAAGTTTCATTTAGTTGTACATTTGTTCGCTTCAGGCGCTGTTGACTAGGCGTCAGCGTCAGTTGATGCTAAGATGGCGACCGCTCAATAGAAAGCTTTTTGTGTTATTGAGTACGGCAGAAGTGAATCGACGACAGTTGTTCAGCGTGCATTTCGAACGAAGTATGGTGTTAAACCTCCTGATAGGTGGTGTATTAAACGTTGGTATAAACAGTTTACAGAGAATGGGTGTTTGTGCAAAGGGAAAAGTTCTGGACGGCCGAGAACGAGTGATGAAAATGTAGCACGCATCCAGCAAGCATTTGTTCGCAGCCCAGGAAAATCGACTCGCAGAGCTAGCAGAGAGCTGCAAATTCCACAATCAACTGTATGGAGAGTCCTACGAAAAAGGTTAGTTATGAAACCTTATCGTCTGAAATTGGTTCAAGCACTGTCTGCAGCTGATAAGATTAAAAGAATCGATTTCTGTGATTTTATCCTTGCTCAAATGGAAACAGATGAATCTTTCGTTTCAAAGAATGTGTTTAGTGATGAAGCAACTTTCCACACTAACGGGTAAGTCAACCGTCACAATGTCTGTATATGGGGCACTGAGAATCCGCGGGAAACAACTCAGTATGAACGTGACTCGCCTAAGGTGAACGTTTTCTGTGCCATTTCAGCCAATAAAGTTTTTGGTCCCTTTTTCTTCGAAGGTGCTACTGTAACTGGACTAAAGTATCTGGAGATGTTAGAGAATTTGCTGTTCCCACAGCTCGAACAAGAAGCACAACAATTCATATTTAAGCAGGATGGAGCGCCACCACATTGGCACTTATCTGTCCGTAACTACCTGAACGTCATCTACCCGAGGCGATGGATCGGCCGCCAGGCAGCCCGTGACAGAGCACTTCATCACTGGCCTCCAAGAAGCCCTGATCTTACCCCCTGCGATTTTTTCTTGTGGGGGTATGTTAAGGATATGGTGTTTCGGCCACCTCTCCCAGCCACCATTGATGATTTGAAACGAGAAATAACAGCAGCTATCCATACTGTTACGCCTGATATGCTACAGAGAGTGTGGAACGAGTTGGAGTATCGGGTTGATACTGCTCGAGTGTCTGGAGGGGGCCATATTGAACATCTCTGAACTTGTTTTTGAGTGAAAAAAATCCTTTTTAAATACTCTTTGTAATGATGTATAACAGAAGTTTATATTATGTTTCTTTCATTAAATACACATTTTTAAAGTTGTGGTATTCTTTTTGAATCACCCTGTACATTACTATTATTTGCAAGACGATTCTGGTGGTGTAATCAGATTTTCAATATATTTATTAGATTAAAGTTTAGTATCTGACGACAAATTATACAAGTAACACCCAGCAACGCATGTCGTTAGGCGTTGTCGGTGGATCACGATAGCAAATATCCTTCAACTTTCCCCACAGAAACAGAAAGAAATCCGGGCACGGCAGATCTGGTGAACGTGCGGGCCATAGTATGGTGCTTCGACTACCAATCCACCTGTCATGAAATATGCTATTCAATACCGCTTCAACCGCACGCGAGCTATGTGCCGGACATCCATCATGTTGGAAGTACATCGCCATTCTGTCATGCAGTGAAACATCTTGTAGTAACATCGGCAGAACATTACGTAGGAAATCAGCATACATTGCTTCATTTAGATTGCCATCGATAAAATGGGGGCCAATTATCCTTCCTCCCATAATTCCGCACCATATATTAACCCGCCAAGGTCGCTGATGTTCCACTTGTCGCAGCCATCGTGGATTTTCCGTTACCCAATAGTGCATATTATGCCGGTTTACTTCACCGCTGTTGGTGAATGACGCTTCGTCGCCAAATAGAACGAGTGCAAAAAATCTGTCATCGTCCCGTAATTTCTCTTGTGCCCAGAGGCAGAACTGTACACGAGGTTCAAAGTCGTCGCCATGCAATTCCTGGTGCATAGAAATATGGTACGGGTGCAATCGATGTTGATGCAGCATTCTCAACACCGACGTTTTTGAGATTCCCGATTCTCGCGCACTTTGTCTGTTACTGATGTGTGGATTAGCCGCGACAGCAGCTACTTGGGCATCAACGTTTGCTGCAGGTTGTGGCTGACGTTTCAAATGCGGCTCAACACTTCGTGTTTCCTTAAATAACGTAACTATCCGGCGAACGGTCAGGACACTTGGATGATGTCGTCCAGGATACCGAGCAGCATACATAGCACACGCCCTTTGGGCATTTTGATCACAATAGCCATACATCAACACGATATCGACCTTTTCCGCAATTGCTAAACGGTCCATTTTAACACGGGTAATGTATCACGAAGCAAATACCGTCCGCACTGGCGGAATATTACGTGATACCACGTACTTATACGTTTGTGACTATTACAGCGCCATCTATCACAAAGCGAAAAAAGTGGTCCAACTAAAACATTCATATTTCTTTAAGTACTACACGAATATGTAATAACAGATGGGGGTCCCTATTTAAAAAAAAACGCAGTTGATATCCGTTTGACCAATGGCAGCGCCATCTAGCGGGTCTACCATAGCGCCATCTGGCTTCCCCCTTCAAGCTAGACGAGTCTCGTTCTTTGTAGTTTTTTCGTTTGACGCTTATTTCGTGAGATATTTGGCCCGGTCACGATCAATGGACCACCCTGTATAATATATATATATATATATATATATATATATATATATATATGGTCATCTTCAATATATATATATATATATACCCCCCATTTGCCGATAGTATGTAGTAAATTTTTTTTTTCTGCGTCAGTTTTATTACTTCTGATTCTTCATCTGAAAGTTTCGTGCCGAGAGACGTAGGCTTTTATTTTGAAGAAAAGAGTTTCAAGCGTTATCGACACAGTAACCCCCTTCCTGCAAATGATCTCCACAAAGGCAAATTTCCAACAGTGAGACAGACTTTGTCATCCAAAATGACAGTAGCGCTTATGTTACTTATCGCGTCAATCTTATCAGACACCTTCACCTTTTAGAGATACAGAAATCTATTGGTCGTAAATCAATTTATTCATGTTCTTACTTTTAAAATTTACGGCATCGTGTTGATCTCACACAGGCAGTCCAAAGTAAAACTGACCCAGATACTGCGCAATAAACATTAACTTTATTGTTGTATAATGTCTGTTCATCGTAAATGTTTTGATGGAAAATGGCACATATTCTCAGAGTTCACATACAGAGACAGACGGAACCAGGCCTCATCTGGAAAAGTGCGAAACCAAGGTTCCTAATGTCGCAGTACCACTTTATTCTGAGATGACCAATGGACTAAAGACGCGCATATTGGTCTGGAAACTTAGGCACAATATAAAACTTAAAAAACTTACGATGCAGCTTATTTTTCACATTATTCTGGGACGACGATCCTTTCATTCACAACTGCATATCACACCGGCATTGTGATTTGCAGAACTTACTTGCACGGTTTCTCTCACTTCGGCAATTTTTAGGGATCCGCACCATAACAGGTGAAACAGAACCCGTTTAGGATCGCCTTGTTATCCGTTAGTTTGTCTGTCTCTCTGTCCCAGTATTAGAAACCGATCTTTTCAGAAATGGATAGGCGTAGCAAGTTGAAATTTGTGTCATTTTCTGAGGCTTATGGTCCCTGGCGATGTAAAAGACTGAAGCTTCTAAATCAATGCAGTCAACAGGTAGGGCTCATTATGTTTTGAATTTTAATACTCGCAAATTCATTCATCAAAACCTATAGGGTACATCCCGTTATGTTTCACAGTACAACCAAAGGAAAAAGTCCAAAAACTGTAAATTTGTAATTATATCACAAGAAAAACTTCGTCATTTTTATCAGATTTTCTGTCTGTCCATCCATCTCTTAAGACTCTTTTTTTCTCAGAAGCTAGTATACGTATCAAGTTGAAATTAATGCTACATACTAAGGTCTATGGTCCGTTGGCGATATAATAAACGATAGCCTTTAAGTTAATGCAATCGAAAGGTACGCCCATTTATGTCACATATTTTGAAACTCGCAAACTCCCTCAACAAAAGCTATAGGATACTTCTCGTTGCTCTAGAATCATGAAATTTGGCAAAAAGCGAAGTTTCACTGTAGAAGTAAAGAACAAATCCTAAAATTGGTAATTTGTAATTATGTAACAAAACATGTTTATTTTGTCATTTGTTAGCCGACGTCAAACTTGAAATTAAAACAATCAGTAATTCTGCATTCAGGCTGGCTGGGTCACAATGGTAAATGTCAAACAGCGGACAAGGAATGACTTTATTGCTCATATGATGCGTTTCGGAATTTATCCATCATCAGATATCGTTCCTGGATATCTAATGATGGATAAATTTCGAAACACGTCGTATGAGCAATAAAGTCATTTCTTGACTGATATTTGACTATTACCATTGCGTTACAGTCAGCCTGCATGGATGATTACTGACTATTATAATAACGGTCGGCTGCCTCCTGCAAGACTTTATGTCAAATTTATGTTATTGAAGTTACAACATTCTCGAAAACCTCGGAATCTCTAGGACCGATATCTTGCCAGTATCAATGACGACAACAGGCAAGAACGGTCGATATTCTGATCCCTGGAATGGATGAACTGTCTACCTACGTAATTAAGTTTGTACAAAATCCTCAGTGTACGATTCCTACTCGCAGCTGGCCATATTTTTTTGGTGGCCTTAGTCATTTCGAACAATTTTCTAATGACATGTTAGCTGTTTGGATTACATTGTAAGGAAATACCGAAACATATTTTTGGGTAAATTTAATTCTAGACTTCCTGAGCAGTCGTCTCACAAAAATGAAAGCATTTTTGAAGACTTAATGAAGATGTTACTGGTCACAGCCGGAAAATTTTCTGTAGCTTTATGTTTAATCGATGTTTGTTTTTGTTGCATGCTACTCTATCCTGTGCAAGCTTCTCTCCCACTACCTACCGCAACCTACATCCTTCTGAAACTGCTTAGTGTATTCATCTCTTGGTCTCCCTCTACGATTTTTACCCTCCGCGCTGCCCTCCAGTACTAAATTGGTGACCCCTTGAAGCCTCACAACATGTCCTACCAACCGTTCCCTTCTTCTAGTCAAGTTGTGCCACAAACTCCTCTCCTCCCCAATTCTATTCAATACCTCCCCATTAGTTATGTGATCTACTCATCTACTTTTCAGCATTCTTCTTTAGCACCACATTTCAAAAGCTTCTATTCTCTTCTTGTCTAAACTATTTATCATCCACGTTTCACTTCCATACATGGCTACACTCCATACAAATACTTTCAGAAACGACTTCCTGACACTTAAATCTATACTCGATGTTAACAAATTTCTCTTCTTCAGAAGCGCTTTCCTTGCCATTGCCAGTCTACATTTTATATCATCTCCACTTCGACCATCATTAGTTATTTAACTCCCCAAGTAGCAAAACTCATTTACTACTTTAAGCGTCTGATTTCCTAATCTAATTCCCTCAGCATCATCCGATTTAATTCGACTACGTTCCATTATTCTCGTTTTGCTTTTGTTTATCATCTTATATCCTCCTTTCAAGACACTGTCCATTCCGTTCAGCTGCTCTTCCAGGTCCTTTGCTGTCTGACAGAATTACAATGTCATCGGCGAACCTCAAAGTTTTAATTTCTTCTCCATGGGTTTTAATTCCTACTCTGAATTTTTCTTTTGTTTTCTTTACTGCTTGCACAATATACAGATTGAATAACATCGGGGAGAGGCTACAACCCTGTCTCACTCCCTTCCCAACCACTGCTTCCCTTTCATGCCCCTCGACTCTTATAACTGCCATCTGGTTTCTGTACAAATTGTAAATAGCCTCTCCCTCCCTGTATTTTACCCCTGCCACCTTCAGAATTTGAAAGAGAGTATTCCAGTCAACATTGTCAAAAGCTTCCTCTAAGTCTACAAATGCTAGAAACGTAGGTTTGCCTTTCCTTAATCTATTTTCTAAGATAAGTCGTAGGGTCAGTATTGCCTCACGTGTTCCAACATTTCTACGGAATCCAAACTGGTCTTCCCCGAGGTCGGCTTCTACCAGTTTTTACATTCGTCTGTAAAGAATTCGTGTTAGCATTTTGCAGCCGTGGCTTATTAAACTGATAGTTCGTTAATTTTTACATCTGTCAACACCTGCTTTCTTTGGGATTGGAATTATTATATTCTTCTTGAAGTCTAATGGTATTTCGCCTGTTTCTTACATCTTGCTCACTACATGGTAGAGTTTTGTTGGGCCTGGCTTTCCCAAGGCTGTCTGTAGTTCTAATGGAATGTTGTCTACTCCCGGGGCCTTGTTTCAACTTAGGTCTTTCAGTGCTCTGTCAAACTCTTCACGCAGTATCATTTCTCCCATTTCATCTTCATCTACATCCTCTTTCATTTCCCTAATATTGTCCTGAAGAACATCGCCCTTGTATAGACCCTCTATATACTCCTCCCACCTTTCTGCTTTTCCCTTCTTTGCTTAGAACTGGGTTTCCATCTGAGCTCTTGATATTCATGCAAGTGGTTCTCTTTTGTCCAAAGATCTCTTTAATTTACCTGTAGGCAGTATCTATCTTACCCCTAGTGAGATAAGCCTCTACATCCTTACATTTATCCTCTAGCCATCCCTGCTTAGCCAATTTGCATTTCCTGTTGATCTCATTTTTGAGACGATTGTGTTCCTTTTTGCCTGCTTCATTTACTGCATTTTTATATTTTCCTTTCATCAATTAAATTCAATATTTCTTCTGTTACCCAAGGATTTCTACTAGCCCTCGTCTTTTTACCTACTTGAACCTCTGCTGCCTTCACTATTTCATTCCTCAAAGCTACCCATTCTTCTTCTACTGTATTTCTTTCCCCATTCCTTTCAATTGTTCCCTTATGCTCTCCCTGAAACTCTGTACAACCTCTGGTTTTGTCAGTTTATCCAGGTCCCATTTTCTTAAATTCCCACCTTTTTGCAGTTTCTTCAGTTTTCAAAAATGGCTCTGAGCACTATGGGATTTAACATTTCTTCAGTTTTAATCTACAGTTCATAACCAATAGATTGTGGTCAGAGTCCACATTTGCACTGGAAAATGTCTTACAATTTAAAACCTGGTTCCTAAATCTCTCTCTTACAATTATATAATCTATCTGAAACCTTCCAGTATCTCCAGGTTTCTTCCATGTATACAATCGTCTTTCATGATTCTTGAACCAAGTGTTAGGTATGATTAAGTTACGCTCTGTGCAAAATTCTACCAGGCGGCTTCCTCTTTCATTCCTTACCCCCATTCCATACTCACCTACTCTTCCTTTTCCTACTGTCGAATTCCAGTCACCCATTAATCGTTAAGTACCTAAAATGTTTGAAAATATCTGTTATTACCATCAGCACCATGTAAGCACAAAGTACAATCAGCGTTGTTGATAGTCTGTTCTATTGAAATATTAAATATGTTATATTATTGTTATTATTTTTACAGATATTATTGTTTTTATACATCGTTTGATATTAGTTGCAATGATATGGGATTAATCACGTTGTAAATACGTTTGCAATCCGTTATGGGACAGAAAACATTACATACAGATATAAACGTACGATTGAAAAAATTTAAACCTTCAATGGATAACTATTACGGAAGCAATAATCAATTAATTATTATTTTCTGCAAGCACGAGAAATAAGTTCATAATTTCAGTACGCTATTATGGTAGCAACCAAGTATTCCTTCCATAAACACCTGAGCATCTTATGAACATCCACAATTCCAACTATATTTTGTCGCAACGGTACCGATTTCGGTACGAAGAAAAAAATGTATGTCACTCTCAATCTAAAAAGCGCTGTTTGAGACAGCTTGAGGACAAGATACGCATCGTCACTGAATCACTGCAATAAAATCTTTGGAGAACTGCCGACAACTCTGTGTTCAGTTGCCCCAACCAAAACGGATACTCCAGTTCAGCATATTAATGAAACGACTAATTTTGCCATTAGCGGAGTTTCCACTTCTGATATGGCAATGGCTGGGCTATCATTTTCAAAAACTGGACTTTCCATTTACGATGGAAACAGGCATGAGAAGGCAGCCCAGGTTCAGTTATCACTATGCACAGAAGAGCAGACAACGGTCTGTTTCGGAGGATTCTACATAAGATAAACACGATTATCATCGGGTCATAAAAACTATCAATCACGTGTCGTAAAAACGCCGATCACCGTAAGCAGGAGAGGATTTCAGTTGACACCTCTGCGATAATCTGAGACACAGCAGATAAGTAAACTATTATCAGTGATAAGCAACCTTAATTTATTAATGAAATGATGGTTATCAAGAAAATCGTGGATGTAGATCGGCGTTAAATCTCCGGCGTATCTGGAACGAACATTATAGCATTGTATTTTCAGACTAATGCAATTCGGAGAAGTGTTACCAGCAAAACTGCTCTATGCAACGGAGTTTCTCAAAACACGTGTCCGCCATGTAAAGAAATTCGTGGAAATACCGTAACCATCATAGATTAAAAGAAGGCGGAAGTTAAAGTATAAGAAATACTGGCGCATATGGTTTAGTTATTCTTACTTGTAACATTATCATCATCATTACGGATATGCAGGTGCGGTCTCTACTCATTGTCCAAGGGCCTCCTGAGAGGTGACTCGTCCATAACTTATCTCCGTACGACGAGCGACCATCGCAGACCGTTATTGACGTTCTTCTTTCCTCTACGGCAGTGAGTGAAAAGAAAAACACCTCGATACCCCCAGTTCGTCGAGTTCCCTTCGCATGACGGGCGAAAACAGTGGTCTGCAATGAAACATGAACGTCATTGACTAATACTCAGCACTGCTACACCATTAGATACGCCGGCCTTTGTGGCCGAGCGGTTCTAGACGCTTCAGTCCGGAACCAAGCGGCTGCTACGGTCGCAGGTTCGAATCCTGCCTCGGGCATGGATGTGTGTGATGTCCTTAGGTTAGTTAGGTTTAAGTAGTTCTAAGTCTAGGGGACTGATGACCTCAGATATTAAGTCCCATAGTGCTTAGAGACATTTGAACCATTTAAAGGTACCCTCGGTTATTAGATGCCCTCACATCGACAGGACGTCGGAGTCGAATGCGCTTTGTGTTTAGAATCATGAAACATGTAGATGTGGCACTTTAATTACATAACTGAAGATGAAAGCTGTACCCAAACAAATTTGGAAGCGTCGCAACATGAATTCACTCGCGCCGCCAGCTCACTTATCGGTATGTTTACACACTATGCATCATAACAAAATTTGTATCACTTCCTCCAAATTCTCTAAAGCCATGCACATCACCCTGATTTCCATATCCACTTACCCCCCCCTCCCCCCCTAACTGAATCTTTAAATAGCTTCTCAAATTACCCTCCCTCCTTTTTCACAACGAACATTTGAACATCTGTGTATTTCCTGTGCATGGTGTAAGCAAGGCCTCCGAGACTTCCGCAACCGTATTGATGTCTCCCCTCCACTCTTCCCCCGCCAAACCCAATTTCCAATCATAGTACGATATGGTGCCAATACCTACACGTTCTTTTCCGAAGAAACTTCAGCAGACTCCCAATTCCAGACCACGAAATCCGTCGCGACATCTCTCTCTTTCTTCAGCTTTAAACTATATGCCTGCTACCCTTGCCCACACCAGGGCTCTTCTCATGGACTAGCTTCCTCCCCCCTTACATATATCCCTGTTACAGTGTCATACAACAAACTCTGGCTTCTTACACCTACCCCATACCCCAACCATCTTGATCACCCTCACACAACCATCCGACTTTCCCTCCCCTAATTTATCTCTACCCAGTTCACGCCCTTAAATATGCAGTGAAGTGTAATTCTTCTTTTGAAAATGTTTCAGCCTCATCATTTTAAAGCAAGACAAACAGCGAGGGCATTATTTTACCATCAATGTAAACGATCTTTTTATGTCAATCGCCGTATTTTAAAACCGTATGACTCGGGAGTGGAGAGTTGGACCAGTGCTTCACCATCCACGTCCACGAGCGACAAGAAAATAAAATAACAACAAATAAACAATTGTTTCCCAGAGATTTCAGCAATACGAACGCGATCGCTTATAGGTTTCCCGTTTCTTTGACGTAGCGCAGCGACATCATGTACATTAAGACAACTTATATCTCCTATACACCTAACCATACAACTGCAATTAACCCTCATTTACCAAATTCTGCTGTCTTCCCCACACTGACTCGAAATGGCACCTCAAACTGCAGTCTGTGTTATCTTTATTCTTACATCCGATTTGGGTTCGTCGACCACCTTGTTGCTTCTCTGAATTTACAATGCTCATGCTCAGAAGGGAAATACTGATGACTCACACAAACACTCACATAGGCTTTCAATCATAACAGTCTCTTACAAAGATCAACCATTAACTAAGGCCTCAAGAGTGCACTTAACGTTTCAGGTGTTACTTCCTATTCAATTTCGGAAGATCCTCGTCTTGGGATCCTATACTTAGTTTACTAAGGTCATTTCATTCGGCAGCGTCTGATAGGGCTAGTGAACGAATATTCTACATAGAAACCGGCAAAACCAACTTGCACGCCGGATTTCCAAGCCAGATATAAACAGCAATCGTTGCCATTAGTATACCATAATGTAGCGCTTATCTAGGGAAAGGGAATGTCTAACGTTCACATTAGAAGTCGAAGAGGGCTAAATTAGTTGATGAAATCTTGCGCAGAAAAATTGAATCGAGAACTCATATTTCTGATTGCCTATCTTTATACTGTACGTTACTTATTGAGCCATCCTTTTACTTTTGTTACCTGTGGATTTTTGAACGAAGTTTCCCAGTGAGTCGTTGGGGAATGTGTTCAATAGATAAACAGTTACATCTGTCTTGTAGTAAAAGGGAGACGTAAAAGCTTGTCAGTAATTTTTTCTTTGTTTGCAACAGAGGCTATCGTTACTGCTAGCTGGAGCAAAGCTCACAATAAATTCCGTGTCCACCTTGTGGTACTTCCAGATATGGAGTACATACACGTGTGCGAACAGTGCACGTTATGCCCACCAGCTTCCGGTTAGCTGCTGATGCCGACAGGTCTTTGTCTACGCAGTCACTGATGCTCTCAGTTTCTCTGTCACAGATGGCGGCACCCTATCACAAGAAGAGCGATGTCGGACTTCAGGCAGCCTACGAGTATGGGGCTTCCGAGTACAGCCTAGACGTGGCCAGAGCTCAGCTTCAGCGTACAGGCAGCACAGACACCATGCGTAAGTACTACGAGAAACTCATTCTAAGGATACGTCAGCCGGGTCCTGTAATCATCATTACGACATATTTTTTTATTCTGTAAAATGTAATATCCATTACCATTTGAAAATTCAGATCTCCACGGATAATGTAGGTAGAGATATGAGGCGTGTTTTTTAAGTAGGTATCGTTTTGAAATTAAAAAAAGACGTGCTAAGATATCTCAATAATTTTATTTTTACATGAAAGCCTGTACCTTAATCAACTTTTCTACATAATTTGCGTCAATATTGAGGCACTTGTCATAACGTTGTACCAGTTTTTGAATACCCTCCTCATAGAAGTCTGCTGCCTAACTTGTTAACCACTGCATCACCACTGTTTTGACTTCGTCATCTTCTTGAACACGCTGACCGCCCAGGTGTTTCTTCAAGTACAGGGCAGATAGTAGTTACTGGGCGCAAGATCGGGGCTGTATGGAGGATGATCTAGAGTTTCCCATAGAAAAGATGTGACGAGATCTTTGGTCTGATTCGCCACATGTGGATGGGCATTGTCTTGCAGCAAAACGATGCCCTTGCTCAACTTGCCACGTCTTTTGTTCTGAATCGAATGGCACAGATTATGCAATGTCTTACAGTAAGCTGCTGCATTTATTGTCTCATTACAAGGCAGAAATTCCACACGCAGTACTCCTTTTCTGTCCCAAAAACTGTGCACATGATTTTCCGGGCGAAAATTGTTTGCTTAAACTTCACTTTTCTGGGTGAATCTGAATGCCGCCATTCCATGGACTGTTGCTTTAATTCTGGTGTGACATAGGCCACCCATGTTTCACCGCCCATAACAATTTGGCTTAAGAAATCATCACCGTCGTTGTGGTACCGCTCAAGGAAAGTCAATGCACTGTCTAAACATTTGGTTTTGTGGACATCCGTCAACATTTTCAGTACCCAACATGCGCAAAATGTTCGGTAATTCAAGTGCTCGGTCACAATTCCATACAAAACACTATGAGAAACATTAGGAAAGACATCCCACAAGGAGGAAATCGTAAAGCGATTGTTTTCTCTCACCTTATTGTCCACTTCCTGCACCAAACTTTCATTAACAACTGAAGGACGCCCACTCCATTATTCATCATACACATTAGTGCGGCCATCTTTAAATACTCTCACCCACTTTCTTACCGTTCCGTCACTCATAATGTTTTCTCCGTAAGCTGCACAGATCTCACGATGAATATCGATCGCTTTTAGGCCTTTAGCACTAAGAAATCTTATAACAGCCCTTACTTCACAGTCGGCGGGACTCACGATTATCGGAGGCATCTTAAACACTCAGTACACAACGTAAACAAGGAGGAATCAGACTGTAATGGCGTCAGTGCTTAGACAACAGATGTAGGTACCCAGAGCGCATGTGCAGAACGCCGACCACAGCGCTGCGGGCGCGGTGTGGCAAATCGGTACTTACTTAAAAAACACGCCTCGTATAAAAATTGACACACGTTTGAAATGACAGGATGTGTTATTGAAACCAAAAATAGTGCACATGGCGCTTCACGTGTTACAACAGCAAAAAAAGTTTTTTTTTTTAGCAAACACGATGTCTTTGTAATAAATGCTCTACATGTTGGCCGTCATTCATCAATAATAGCTTTAACTGAGGGCCAGTGTTGTGAACAGCACTGTACAGCACATCAGTAGGTACGGTAAGAAAATGCCGGCGGATGTTGTCTTTTAGCATTTTCTTAATGACGTCGAATGATCGCGGTAGACTTGCGACTTCAAGTAACCCCACAACCAATAATCTCACGGATTGGGGTCTGGGAACCTGGGAGGCCATGCGTGACTGAATTGGCGGCTCAGCAAGCGATCCTCACCAAACCTGTGCACAAGAGATCTTTCATACGTGTAGCAATATACTGCAGAGGGTCATCTCGCATAAAAGTCGTTACCTTCCAGCTGGTTTTTATCAGCTGGATCCGACTCCCTCCCTCACGACAGCTGATTTTAAACGTGATCCTCATACGGCGTCACTCACGTGTTGCTGTCCAGCGCCGTCTGTTGGCCACTTTTTGCAATCCTTATTCGTTTCAATAAAACCCCATGTCATTTCAGGAATGTGTAGCAATTTTTGCCTCTCTACGTAGATTATTCCGTGAATTAGTGCATTTTAAAATGTTAACGGACTTTTGAGGTCACCCTGTAGTATAAAGATCTCGGCAGAAATTTTGTGTTGAAAATAAAATTAAAAAAATATTTGAAAATAAAGAAGAACAATAATTTTAAAAAAAAATCTTAGCAGATACAAGGCGCAATCAGAAGAGCTTCAGCTATGTCAGCCGTAATGAAGTTACTCGACAATTAGCAACTGTTCCCACAAAATAGCACTTTTCCATTCTTTGAAGACACTAGCAGAAAGTATCAGTTCACCCCTGTTGAGAAATTCAGTTAACTTAGGGAGCTCCAGCCACATCTTCCAAAGAATATTGCTAGCCTTGGATGGTTTCACTGGTCTAAGAACTCGCGGAGGGCTATGCCTGGCACAACTTGCATATGTTCTTGTTGCAGTTAGTTAAATGTGTGATGCAAAATACGATTACTTATCTTTAAATGTGAAAATTTCAGAGTCCACCATTTACGTATTTGACGTGAGTACAATATCATACACTGGTTAGAAGTGACAACTCCGAGGGATCTATAAGAACTGAGATCAGACCCTCAGTCTTCATTAAGAACTGGTTAACCATTTCCTTCCCACACTAAGATTCTTGCTGCGTAGAAAGTAGATCAGTTTCGTGCCCCAAATGGTATAGCTAAGCATGCTGGACAAAAATTAGTCGCCGTGTAACACCATCTCTAGTCTCGCTAATGGCCTCAAATCGACGAGGGAGAGAGTCAACAGTGTCTTCATGAACGTCACTTCCAGCCCAACCCAGTCATTATACGAGGGGCGTTCAGTAAGAAATGGAACCCTTTTTCTCGGCCATTTTCGGTTGAAAAAATACGGAATTTGTTGAGGGATATCGTTAAGTATTCCTGCTTCAGCCTCTATAGTTTCATGAAGTTCCGAGAGGTGGCGGCGCTTTACATAGCCTTTAAAATGGCATCTGTAACGGAGGTGTGTTCCAAGCAGACTGCTGTCATCGAGTTTCTTTTGGCAGAAAACCAGAGCATCGCAGATATTCAAAGGCGCTTTCAGAATGTCTAAGAAGATCTGGCAGTGAACAAAAGTGTGGTGAACCGATGGGCGAGGCATCTGTCACCATCGCAACAAGAGGCGCGAACCTGTCAACATGCTGCGTGCCGGCCGGCCGGACACAGCTGTAACTCCTGCAGTGTTGGATTTGGAAATTACGGACACTCTCATTCGAGCTGATCGACGGATCACAAACAAACACCTCGCTGCGTAACTGGACATAACTGTTGGTAGTGCTGACACACTCGGCCACAAATTGGGGTGCTCAAAGCCGTGTGTGCCCACTAGATACCTCGGTGCCTAACAGAAGAACATAAAACGCGACAAAGCACCATCTGAGGCAGAACTGCTTGCGCGATACGAGTGTTAGTGACAAAAAAAAAAAAAAAAAAAAAAGAAGACAGTCCATGGAGGGGCACCACACCGCCTCTCCTCTGAAGAAAAATGTCCAAAGCCACACACTCAGCCAGTAAAGTAATTGTGACGGTCTTCTGAGACTCTGAAGGAGTTATTCTGTTTGATTTCCTCCTTCATGGTGCAACAATAAACTCTCAAGTGTGCTACCCTCAGGAGTTTAAGAAACGACTTTGGCGTGTTCGTCGCAAAAATGCGAAACAACTTCTCCTTCTCCAAGGGAACGCAACGCCTCACACAACTCTGCACATCCCAGAGTAGCTCAAAAAATTTCAATGGATTATTCTGCCTCATCCACCCTACTGCTCGTAATTCTCACCTTCGGACTTCCATCTGTTTGGCGTAACATAGGTCACACTACACGGAAAGCAGTACATGGGTGAGCAGTGGGGAGAGGGGGGGGGGGGGGGGGGTTTAAAGAATCACCAAGATGGTGGCTCTGACATCAACCAGTAGAGGTACCATGTGGGCATACAGGCCCTCACAGTAAGACTGCTGCATTGAACGGAGATTATGTTGAAAAACAGATCGGTTCAAATGGCTCTAAGCACTAAGGGACCTACCATCTGAGGTCTTCAATCCCCTCGACTTAGAACTGCGTAAACCTAACTAACCTAAGTACAACACACACATCCATGTCCAAGGCAGGATTCGAACCTGCGACCGTAGCAGCCGTGTGGTTCCAGACTGAAGCGCCTAGAACCGCTCGGCCACAGCGGCCGGCTGATAAATAAAGTTTTATAGTCAAATGAGTGGGGAATAATATGGTTTATTCGAATCCTGAATAAAACCAACCTGGCTTCAGAAAAAGAATATATTGGCTGCGATGTTGATCAGTACATTGGTACCATGTTGGCATGCGGGCCCTACTAGAAGGTAGAATTACACAGTTGCCTTGAATGGCGATTATATTGAAAAATCGGGTTTTGTACACAAAAGGACGGGTAATAATATGGTGTACTGACACTCTGAATAAAACCAATTTGCTTTCAGGAGAAAATGTATTGCATTACTTATTAAACGGCACTCATACATCTATGACAAATACTTGCCATGCCACTGTATAATTCTCTGATGATTACATCCCACAGACCTACAACTATTGTGGAGATGTTGATTGCTACACATCAAATAGTTTCAAAGATTTTCTAGGAGATTAGGCTCAGGTGAACTATCTAGTCACTCGTACTATGATATGGTGGCTGAGATTAGATTAGATTAGTACTTGTTCCATAGATCACGAATACGACACTTCCTAATGATGTGGAACGTGTCAGGTTAATAAAAGGTGTCTATACAAGATATTACATTACACAAAATAATACATGACACTTAATATTTATTTTATTTTATTGGGGAAATTACCCACTTACTACATCCAAAAATTCATCTAATGAGTAGAAGGAGTTGCCATTAAGAAATTCTTTTAATTTCCTTTTAAATGCTATATGGCTATCTGTCAGTCTTTTGATGCTATTAGGTAAGTGACCAAACACGTTTGCGGCAGCATAATTTACCCCCTTCTCAGCCAAAGTTAGATTTATCCTTGAGTAGTGAAGATCATCCTTTCTCCTAGTGTTGTAGCCAAGTACACTGCTATTACTTTTGAATTCGTTCGGATTGTTAATAACAAATTTCATAAGTGAATATATATATTGTGAGGCTACAGTGAAGATCTCTAGCTCTTTAAACAAGTGGGCACACCTATGAATGGGCTGTCATCGTCTTGGATAGTGAGAGTGTCCACAGTACACTAATCATGGAGATTAGCTGCTGTGCAATTTCTGTGTTGTTTGATGGGGAGCTTTATGTGCACAGTGGCATTGTGCAAGGTCAAATATCAATTACATGCCTTTCCCTTCACAATGTAAGTTCAGAATCTGCTGGAGAAGGACCTGCATTAAGTAACAGCAGCAATTCCTATCGTGTTTGAAACTAATTGTTATTGACAAAGCAAGACACTTATCTTCAGTCTCGTTTGTTTAGGACACCGTTTCTTCTGCCTGGGGTTGATTTGAATGTGATACACCAACCCTGGATGGACCAAAAAAGACACTGAAGCCTCTAGACAAAGGATTCAGTCTCACGTTGGACACGAATGAGTCAACAAAACTGTTGTGGTTTTCTTGACGGAAACATGTGCGAGGAACATAAATCAAGATAGTGTTTAATGGGATTAGAAACTCCCCCCTCCAGAATATGCGCCACCGCATCTAGCTTTTTCAGAAGAAAGTTCAGTGTAAGTGATCTAATATGTCCCATGGTACAGATTTTGCTACCTGATAAGGGTTGGTCTCTGCAGAAGTGGCAGTGTACCCATTTCCACAGCTAGAGTTCAGTAACATATTAAGCTATCTGTGTAACCGGTCGTTTATTAGTAGAATATTTCTTGAATGGTTGAAATATGCTGAATTTAAGCCACTGTTTAAAAAGGGAGATAAAGAACTAGTGTCAAATTTCCGTCCAATTTCACTTTTTACAGCATTCTCAAAAATTTTAGAAAAGGTAATGTACAATCGGCTTTATAGCCATCTTATCACAAATGACATACTGTCAAAAGTCACAGTTCGGATTTCTAAAGGGTTGTGATATTGAGAAGGCTATCTTCATTTACAGGGAAAATGTACTCAATTCATTAGACAAAAAATTGCAGGCAACTGGTATTTTTGTGATCTGTCAAAGACATATGACTGTGTAAATCACAATATTCTTTTAAGTAAATTAGAATATTATGGTGTAACAGGAAATGCTCCAAAGTGGTTCAAATCTTATACCTCTGGCAGGAAACAAAGGGTGTTATTAGGAAAGAGACATGTATTAAGCTATCAGGCACCATCCTACAGCGAACTAATTACATGTGGAGTCCCACACGGTTCCATCTTAGGGCCCTTACTTTTTCTTGTGTATATCAATGACCTTCCATCAGTAACATTACCAGATGCCAAGTTTGTTTAGTTTGCCGATGATACAAACATTGCAATAAATAGCAAATCAAGTGTAATCTTAGAAAAATCGGCGAATAAAATATTTGTGGACATAAATCACTGATTCCTAGCCAATTCTTTGTCACTAAACTTTGAAAAAACACACTACATGCACACTACATGCAGTTCAGAACTTGTTACGGGTGTTCCATGAGTATAGGCTTAACATATGATGACAAGCAGATAGAAAAAGTGGACAGTGTTAAATTCTTGGGGTTACTGCTTGATAATAAATTCAACTGGGAGGAGCACACCACAGAACTGCTGAAGTGTCGAAACAAATGACTATTTGCCATAAGAATTCTGTCAGGCATAGGGAATACAAAAATGATAAAGCTGGCATACAATGCTTACTTTCACTCCATAATGTCATATGGGATTATTTTTTTGGGTAATTCATCAAGCCAAGCTACAGTTTTCTGGGCACAAAAATGTGCAGTACAGGTTATATGTGGTGTGAACACAAGAACACCCTGCAGAGGTCTGTTTAGGGAACTAGAGATACTAAGTACTGCTTCCCAATATATTTATTCCTTAATGAAATTTGTCATTAAAATATATCACTTTTTCAAACCAACAGCTCAGTTCATGGAATCAATACTAGAAGTAAGAATAATCTTCAGAACGATTTAAAGTCACTTGCTCTTGTACAAAAAGGTGTGCATTATTCAGGAACACACATTTTCAGTAACTTGCCAGCATCCATAAAAAGCTTAACAACCAATGAAATTCAGTTTAAGAGAAGCCTAAAGGATTTATTGGTAGCCAACTCCTTCTACTTCATTATGAATTTCTCAGTAGAATCAACTGACTATAAAGGGGCATTCAAAAAGAAATGAGCCAGAGGCATAATTACAGAAACCAGTACCTGTATGTTAGGAGTATTGGCCCTGGCTGTTGAGACACTTGTCCCACTGTGACACAAGGTAGTAAATGGCTGTCTCATAAAATTCCTGGGGCTGCGATGTTAATCAGTTCCTCATGTACAGCTGGACGTCGTTGTCCAAGGTGAATCATTTGCCCCTCAGAGGCATAATCACAGGGAGAGAGGTCCAGACTGTATGGAGGGTGGCCGAGAACCTCCCATTTGAATTTCTGCAGGAGTGCTGCAACTGTGTTGGTCGTGTGAGGCTTTGTATTGTAGTGGAGCAGAATGACCTCATGGGTGAGACTGCCTGGTCATTTTGATTTGATTGCTTGGCGAAGGGTGGTGAAGGTTTACGAGTAACGCTGGGCATTCACTGTCGTCCTGTGCTGCAGGAAGTGAATCAGAAGGAGGCCATCTTGGTCGAAGAAGAATGTCAGCATAACCTTTCCTGCACACGTGTGGACGTCCTTGGCTTTTTTTGTGGTGGTGACCCTGGATCCTTCCACTGGAGACTTTGTCATTTTGATTCTGGTTCAAAGTGATGACACCATGACTCATCTCCAGCCAGCACTAGTGCCATGGAATACATTCCCTTCCCAAGCATAGTGCAGCAGATGTGCAAGACAGTGGGCCATTCAACATGCTTCCTGGTGTGGTTGAAGACTGTAGGGCACCCATTGGGCACACACTTCGCGCATGCGCAGTCATTCCTTCATGATGGTGTGAACACTTCCGACACTCAATACGACCATGGCAACTATGGCTTTCACTGTCACTTGCGGTCCTGGGTAATGAGCGCATCCACCAGCTGGATGATGTCATTGGTAATGCAGTGTGGTGCTCCAGACCGTACATCATTGGCTAACGACACCCGTCCTTCCCTGAAGTGCTCGTGCCATGCCTTGACACCTTGCAAGGGACATGCAGTGTTTGTCATACTCTTGTGACATTCATTGATGAATGTCTGTTCCTCCTACTCCTTCCATTGTCAGCAAACAAACACCACCTCTTTGCTCTTTGGTTGACATCTCCATGCCATTGTTTGCAATGCGTCTGGCAGTGTTGGACAATTGATGCTTGCTGCTGTTAGCTTTGTATAATCACGTGAAGAGCATGCATGCCCTCTAGCTACAGGCTGTGAACTTCCACACTCTGGTCGGAACCACACCTCGTTACACATGCTACGATATTACCCTCCTGTTACCAGTTTGCACATTCCAGATTCTGGCTTGTTTCTTTTCGAATGCCCCTGATAAAGGAAAGTCTTTCCGCTCCCAGGATTGGAATGACTCTTTACCCTCTCCCTTAAAACCCACATCCTTTCGTCTTTCCCTCTCCTTCCCTCCTTCCTGATGAAGCAACCGTTGGTTGCGAAAGCTTGAAGTGTGTGTATGTTTGTGTTTGTTTGTGTGTCTATCGACCTGCCAGCGCTTTCGTTCGGTAAGTCACCTCATCTTTGTTTTTTTTATATATATATATATATATATATATATATATATATATATATATATATATATAAAATCTAACTGCCCCACCATTTCAGTGCAATGATGTGTTAATTGCAAATAAGTATTGTAGTAATTCTATTATATGTTTACTACCTTATAAATAAATAACAACTTTTTTTAATTTTAAATTCAGTGCATTAATGTGATCTTAGCAAATGAGTGTTGTAAAATGATCCTTTCATATAGTGTTCATTAAAATAAAAAGAATAAAAAAAAAATGATCATTCCACTTGGGACATGTGGAAGGTACATTAGCTTATTTGTTTTAGGTGCAAATATTTGTCATGTATTACTGTTTTCCTGAAATGTTCTACATCCTGGTGGACCTCCTCACTACAGATCAATTGGAATGAAAGTAAATCTACTCTAATCTAATGTGGTTCGCCGAATATGCGGGCGGACTCCAACACCTCACCTAAACAGTCCAGTTCAATGACTGGAACATTATGAGGATCTTTGGCATGATTTTGGAAGAAAAAATCTAGTGCTGTAAACCTTGCTTCCATTTAAAATAACAGCTTGACAACCAGTATAAAATACTTCTCAAAATACTTCACATGTTGTATCAATACAGTGGATATTAAACCTTATGAACACCTGCATTGCAGAATTGCAAATCCCAAAGATCTGGCATAAAGCCAAGGTAATACCCCTTTTAAAGCCTGGGAAAGACCAACAGACCCAAAAAGTTTCCATCTGGTTTCACTCCTTTGTCATTTGTACAAGGTATTGGAAAGCTGATCCTAAATCGAATATCAGAGTATATTGATAAAATACTCATAAAAGAGCGGTACGGCTTCCGATTGGGAAGGTCTTGCTGTGGACAGATCCTTAATTTGACTCGGCATATTGAGGATGGGTATGAGAGAGGCGAAATAACAGGTGTGGCTTTCATTGACCTCACGGCGGCTTATGATACTGTTAACCACAGAAAGCTGCTTAGAAAAGTATACTTAGCTACAAAGGATTACCGACTAACTCAGATCCTTCAGTGTATTTCATCTCTCTCCAAGACAAGAATAGTCAATGGAGAATGCAGAGAAATGGTCTCCCTCAGGGAAGTGTGCTGTCTCCGCTGTTATATAATATCTACACAAATGACCAGCCAATTAACTCTTCAACTGAGGAATTCATATACGCCGATGATACAGCACTTGCTGCCCAAGGTGAGACCTCTGAGGAAGTAGAGGTGAAACTGAGAACAGCTCTTGAAACTTTGGCCAAGTATTACAATGAAAATCAACTGAAAACAAACCCTGGAAAGATCCATGTCTGTTCATTTCATCTTAGAAATAGGGAAGCCAAAAGGAAACTGAACATCACTGGGAGAGGAGAACAACTACTCCACTGCCAAACTCCTAAATACCTTGGGGTGAAGATGGACCGTTCCCTCACATTCAAAGCCCACTGTGAAGAAACAAGCCACAAAGTAAAAGCACGGAACATCATCATCCACAAACTTACAGGAACCACCTGGGATGCCCAGCCAAAAGTGCTTAGAACATCTGCCTTGGCGCTATGTTTCTCCGCCACAGAATACGCAGCACCCGTCTGGCAAAACTCTGCACATGCTAAACATGTAGATACAGCCCTGAACGAGACAGGACGCACTGTTACAAGCTGCTTACGACCTACTCCTGTCAATAAGCTGTACCAAATTATGGGTATAGCACCGCCACACATTCGGAGGCAAGCTGCAACAGAAGTGGAGAAGAAAAAACAAGAAATCGACGCTAGACATCCTTTGCTCAGACATGACCGTCAACAGCCAAGACTGAGGCCAAGAAAAAGCTTCCTACAGAAAACTATGGCAATTCATTCATCTCCCAGAACTTGCAGAGAAGAGCTTTGGCAAGACTCCCTAGCTGAAGACAATCACATAACGGTCAAGGAGGAAGTAGCCAAAGGCTTACATCTGTCATATGTGACCTGGAAGACTTTGAACAGACTACGAGTTGGGGTGTCAAGGTGCTTCAGTAATGAGGAGGAAATTTGTCAGTGTGGTGACAGGACGAACAACATCTGATAGTCTGCAGGAACCTACCAGCTGCATGCACTATCTGTGATCTTACTGCAGCCAGCGAAACTGCTGTGATAACTGCCGAATACTGGCCCCGTCAAAAATTATAATCATCTTGCTGCTTGTTTATCTATATTATTGAATCTGTGTCATAAATACTACTGTACATATTTAATTTTGGAAATTTGTTATGTGAATCAATACTTATTAGTTTTTATAATTATCTTATGTCCTGGACTCGAAAAATAAAATAAATAAAATCAATACATTTCATTATAAACTGAAACTGTACAACAGACTACATTTCACCACTTTCCTCTAATGGGGTTTGGTTTCTTTGAGTGAATAAACATACCATAAAATTGATTACATGATCTGGAGGAATGAAGTCTAACATAATAGCAAAGTGTACAACAATGGAAATATTGTACTGTAGACGGATCCACATTAAGTGAATTCACATGTCTAGCTTACAATGTTCTGACATATGAGTCATAATGCTGCACTATGATGATATATTTTTACTGATACAGGCTATGTGAAATTTTAAAAGTTCATTGATAGCACTGTGATTAATGGCTGACATGTTAAGCATTCCACTTCACCTGAAGTTTTACGAGAAATATTGTAGCTCAGTCCACTAGTATCTGTGTAAGCTTACGAAGATTATCTTATCTAAGAAATCTTACATGCATGACAGGAGTCAAATCTCCATGATCCTCATTTTAAGAACTTGTCAGTCTCACTGTAAATCCCGTATTCTTTCACTAAGTAAACTGCAGCGAACTTTCTTAGAAAAAAACCAGAGGCATTTCCCTTTTGTTATTACTATATAAAGGTATGCATGAACATAGCCATGCAATTAGGAGTAGGCATTTTTTTAAACTGTGAATATGTCTACTACAAGCCCTGAGCACAAGGAGAAGCACAAGTTGGATGCTTCTTCAAATAAGGAATGGACAACATGTTTAATGCCCCTCTCAATATTATGTGGAATATATTAAAGAAATGATTAGGAGAAACTCTGAGACTGCTACCAGAAAACCAGCATCATATAAACCAGTTATTTCAACAGACTGAATAGAAATCCAAATTAGTTGTTCTATCGGAGAATTCCAGCAAGGCCCAAGAACTCACCTCTCTCATAAAAGGCAGTTGCCCCAACATCATGCTATGAACTGAGAGTGGGTTGAAACCCAAAGAAAGGAACTGGAAATTTTTTGACAGCACGTAGAACATATATTGGAAAGTTAGGTTACCCTATCCAGGAGAAGAGGTATTTATTAGGGCAAGCAAAAATGTTAGATCTAGCTAGCAAGCTCCAAAATTAATCCAACTGCAAACTACTAAGGATAAGATCAAACATGTCACTGGAATTAAATTTATAACCATGTATTTCTACAGGTCACCAGAATCAGACGCACTCGTCATAAATTAATTCAAAGATAGCCAAAATCTGATGGCACAGAAATACCCTGAGCATTTGCTGATAGTGGGTGGTAATAACCTGCCCAGTACTGATTGGGAAAAGTATGCATACGTTATCATTTTAAGTTTATAATAAATTTCCTTGAGATGTAAATACTTCTGTCCACAAATTACTACAGATTTACAAAGCATTACTCATTCAAAAGCTTGCCTTTTTCTCACACAATAGCCCGTGAATCATAGATGAATGGCAACATGTAGTTTCCATATTCCTTTATTTTTGAAAAGTGTTTGATATGATGCCCCACTGTAGACTGTTAATGAAGGTATGTGCATATGGAATAATGACCCAGATATATCAGTGGCTTAAAGACTTTTTACATAATAGAATCCAGTATGTTGGCTTCGACAGCGAGCGTTCACCAGAGATAGGTGTATCATGAGGAGTGCCCCAGAGAAATGTGATAGGATCGCTATTATTTTCTACATGCATAAATGATCTGACAGTCAGGGTGAGCAACAGTCAGAGACTGTTTGCTGATGATGCTGTGATGTATGGAAAGGTGTCATCAGTGAGTGGCTGTAGGAGTATACACGATGACTTACACAGGACTTCTAGTTGGTGTGATCAATGACAGCTTGCTCTAAAGGTATAAAAATGTAAGTTAATGCAGATGACTACGAATATTTGAATACAAAATTAGTAGTGTACTGCTTGACACAGTCACGTCAATTACATATGTAGGTGTAACATGGCAGAGTAATATGAAATGGGACAGGCATGTAGGGAAGTCATATGGTTGACTTTACATTTTAGGAGAATTTTAGGAAAGAGGAGTTCATCTATAGAGGAGACCGCATGACTCTGACCCATTCTGGAATATGCTCAAGTGCTTGGGATCCCCACCAGGTCAGACTGAAAGAAGGCTCGAAGGCAATTCAGAGGTGATCTGCTGAATTTATTACCGTAGGTCGATCAATACATATTATGAAGACACTTCCTGAAAGCTAATGAGAATACCTGAAGTGATGATGATCTTCTTTTCATGAAACACTATTTAGAAGGTTTAGAGAACCAGCATTTGTGGCCAACTGCAGAATGATTCTACTGCCACCAGCTTATATTCTGTGAAAGGAGCACAAAGATGAGACGAATTAGGCTTTGTAGGGAGGCCTTCACACAGCCGTTTTACCTTACTCTATTTGCGAATGGAACAGGAAAGGAAATGATTTGTAGTGGTGCAAGGTACCCTCTGCCATGCACCATGTTGTTGCTTGTGGAGTATGTATGTACATGTAGACAGATGTAGGTATGGGCATTTTGTGTGGCAAGTTTGTTAAATGCAGAACTTTAACACACACACACACACACACACACACACACACTTACGTTTTTTGTGCATTTCATATTCTCACCAAGTTAGCAGTTTTTCAGCACAGTATATTTCCTGCCTACTGATAATGGTGGCACATGCATCACATAAGCCTCAGTACTTTCCAAACCAATCCTGGCGAGCTGCAAATAAGTGCCTAAAGGGCAATATTTCAAAATGGTTGTGAAATTTGTGTGCAGTACAAGTTTCTTTCTAGCCATATACCAACAACAAACTACAATGAGGACAATGGGCTTATCCACTGGGAATAAGGAGATTAGCAATTCTGTCATTTGGCTTTGATCAATGAGAATTGTTTCACAAAATCTTAGAACTGGGAATTAGTCTTAACAAAAAAATATGTACACATAACGTGCACATTTATATGTTTTGGTGTGTGCATTTATAAAGAAAACATTTGACAAGTGTCTCTGCATCAAGCATAATAGCCTGTTATCTGCAAGAATGTTGTTCTGTCTACGAAGGATTTGGTGCTAAGTAATTAACTGGAGTTTAATTTGGGTGTGTGATTACTTTAATCTCTTACAGAACCCTGTATTTTTATGTGAACTGCATTCTGAAAAATTTCAAAATCATAATGCTAAAATCAGTAGAATAGGAAATTAAAATGGTCCATCACTCATTTTCAGTGTAAGGTGTAGTCACTATATATTATAATGCTTCCTCTGTAAGTTTCATGTAAGTGACATATACTGGACATCGTACGGTTATAAACAGTTCCACAACTGTGCAACAGTTGCAACTTTTCGCTTAATGGCAGCAGTTACCATCATAATCATTTTGACTGTACAGTGACTTCACTCGATCCGGAAAACTCCCTGCGCCACAGGATGCGCACGCGGCTGAAGAGGGCATTCTCACGGAAGACACTGCTCAAGAGGTTGCCCGTGCTGTCATGGCTACCGCGCTACTCCGTGGAGGATGCCGTGGGAGATCTGGTGGCTGGAATCACTGTTGGACTCACTGTCATCCCCCAGTCGCTCGCCTATGCCAGCATCGCAGGTCTTCCAGCCCAGGTACTGCTGCTGTCCGAGCAACACTGTTCCATCTGAATGTTTTTCTGGCTGTTCTCCTCTAGGTATACATTTCTACATCTCCCCCCATACCAATCAGCCAGTCCTCCCTCCCTCCCTCACCCTCCCCCCCTTCCCACACCTGTGCACAATGTAAATGCTCTGATCAAAATTTGATACCTTAATGCAGTGGTCCTCAACCTCAGCTTTAGCATCTCATTGGGAGGGGAGGGGAGGGGAGGGGAGGGGAGGGAAGGGTAGTGTGAGAGGGGTGGAGAGTGTGTGCAGGAGGGGAGGAGGGCATTTTCATTCCTCAAGAGCCTGTGAGACGGAAAAGGGGGGCACTGTTGGCATGAAAAGGAGGCTACGGGTAGCAACAGTGATGAATGTTTGTTATTTGAGCTACAAAGAGACACAATGTATGCGAATTTAATCTCCTAAATATTGTTGCAATATTATGTTACAGCTGGATCCAGTATGATTGATTAAAATAATATTTGTGTTAGAAATTAATTAAAAAATCAGATGAAAGTAACTTTAAAAATATGCATATAAATGAGATAATTATTTTAATGTCAGTTTTATAAGAATAAGTCCTTTAATTTCCATAAGACATTATAATGTCAGCAGGTGTTTTGTCTTTGAGTCATTACACGCCTACAAAGTGGACGAGCTCAGATTCAGGCAAAGCTCCAACAAGGGAATTCCTTGTGTCTCAGTGTATATAGAAAACCCATGTACCCAGGCCTCAAGCCATGTGTCACAAAGAAGTTCCAAGTGAAAGATTCTGGTCCACAGAGTTCAGCTCAAATGCTGTCAGACAACAACAGGCTTTTCAAAGAATTATAACATGTGCAAATAGTGTTATGGATGCTCAGATCAACAAACTGAGTGGGTGTGGCAGTCAAAATAAACAACACCTGAGGAAGATGATGAGAATTATAAACAAAAAGATATGCCAAGAATTGTTTATCTGCCCAGTCTCTGAAAAGATTGTTAGTCTCCTACAAAAACATGGAAACTAGGGTTTTTGCTGTTATCAACAAGAATAGAAAGTTTTCTTTGAAATGTAAAAGACAGTCCAGTTCTCCAAAAGCAGGTGTGTATCACATTCCATAAGAATGTCACATGTTTTATGCAAGTCAGACTATTAAAGCAGTTGAGGAGAGTTGCAAGGAATATCAAAGAAACTTCCATTGAGGCGAGACTCAATGGGCTGGACACACAGATGAACAATTCGAAATCCACTAGTTCTAAAAGTTTCCAGTTTCCTCCACGTAGCACTCTGAGCTACAAAAATATAAAAAGCACTTTTCTGCATGCCTGTCCACATAGCTAGACTTCCAAAGAAGTTGTTTAAGTCTTCCACATAAACCCTCCTTTCATTCCACACCTCTCGAGAAGAATTACACATGGAATCACAGCTTGTTCCATGCACCACGACTGCTTCACATGTGGGATGTAAACTTGATTTTCCTGGATGAGGGGATGACTTTAAACTATGAGTCATACTGGAAAGTGCTAGCTGCTTTTTTGTATATTGTCTGAATTGTCAGCAGCTGGAAGATATTTTTCACAGTTTATGCTTGACATTATCCCATTGTTGGGGTGATCTACACTGATAGGAAAATAGAAGTAACAAACTTCAAAATGCCACAATCACTTCTTAAAGCATTTATTCAGACTGCCAATTTAAGCAAAACTATGTTGTCATCTTCAGATCTGTAAAGCATAGACAGCGTAAACACAAAAACTGGGTGTAAGATATCTACAAAACATTTTGAACATAATATGAATCCATAACATTCCTCATGCACTATACAAAGCATCTTGTCCATGTGTACACTAATTTGTGTCGCATAATAAACAGACAATCCAAGAACATGAATGGCATAGTATATCGGCATATCAAAGGTAAAACAACCATTATATAAAATATCATACACAATGTACCGAATATACATGCTCATGTTTGCTTAAAATATGCATACAGACTGAGACTGGGTAGTAAACATGGTAGATATTACAATTGTATAACAGATTGCTAGACTTCCTAAACAAAAATAAAATTCTTGTAAATACACAGAATGGTTTCAGAAAAGGCAAATCTACAGAAACAGCTCTCTTTAGTTCCCTAAAACTTCTTTACAAAGTTATTGAGAACAAGGAACTGATCTGTGGGTTGTTTCTGGACCTTTCCAAAGCATTTGATCTTAGAAATCATAATCTACTGCTGTTAAAACTGTATAATTATGTCGTCTGTGGTATTTCCTACAAGTGGTTCAAAACATATTTAACTGATAGGAAACAAAGAGTACAAATTTCTCAGGATGGAAATGTGTACCATTCTGAATATAAAAAAGTTAATTATGGGATGCCCCTGGGCTCCGTATTGGGACCATTGTTATTCTTGTTTTTTATTAACGACCTACCTCAACAGTTTTCAACAGCTGATACCGTATTATTTGCTGATGATACCAGCTTCATCATAAAAGGGAAGAATGATTATGAGATGCAGCAAAAAAATTGACAAAACAGCAGAAGTGGCAGAAAAATGGTTTAAAGATAATTGTCTAGTTGTCAATGACAAGAAAACTGTATGGATGAACTTCAACCATATAAGGAACAAAAATAGGACAAATGTAAAATTCACATTATTGAATAGCCAAATTCAGCAAAAGAATCACATAAAATTTTTAGGATTATGGGTGGATGAACATCTAAGATGGGAAAAACATGTAGAAATGCTTAACAAAAAATTGAGCAAGTACTGTTACATATTAAGAGTGCTTAAAGATTGCTGCAATACCAAAACAGTGTTGAGTTATTATTACGGATACATGCGTAGTCTACTGAAGTGTGGAATAGTGTTCTGGGGAAATACCTCTTTTGCAAAGCAGTCTTTTAAGCTCCAGAAGAAAGCTTTACAATTAATAAGTGATGCTGCTCACAGAGCACCATGTAGAGGTATCTTTAAGGAATTAAAAATCATGATTTTACCATCTATATTTATATTTGAAAGCATATGCTTCATTAAAAACCATCAAGTTTCAGCTTTGAATTATCAAAGAAGGAACAGATAAGACTTTCATACCGATGTGCACAAAAATCAATATATCAGGACAGTGCTGTTTACAAACCAAAAGTTCTGTACAGTGTATTTCCAGATAGCACCAAAAAAATACATTCAAAAAAGAACTAAAAAATCTACTAATAACAGCTTCTACAGCATTAATGAATACCTGGAATTTTGCTTGAATCTGTATCTACTTCATAACTCTCTAAACAAAAATTCATAATTATCAACCATACCTAGATAAAACCAAACTTCTTTCATCCATGTATGTATGTAATTATGCACCTAGCTTCTGTGCTGTATGTTACTACACCTAGTTAACTAAAGTACTGGTATTTAATAGTTTTAGTAAAATCAACCAAGGGGTTTCACAAGCTTTTCTTCTATCTGTATGTACGTAAGCAGAATAATGTTTTTGTTATAAAGATGTGTTGATACCTATGATAAGTTTTTGTACATGATGTAAATATGTAATATTTTATACTGTTCTTTACTTTGACAAGTCCAATATCATGAATGTGATAATATGGGCGCTAAATAAATAAATAAATTAGCCACCAGATGGCACTACAGTAGTAACAAATTGACACTACAGTAGTAACAAATTGAAGCACAGAGTTTCATATAAAGCCTAGGCACAGATATAAATCCATATACATGTTTACAATGAAATTATACAGACAATTATCCAAATCATAGAATACATTTTTTTTCTAATTTTTGATATTTGAAAAGCAACTTCTTAAAATTTTTTGCTGTACAACATTTAAGCTTGGAATTCTTTATTAACCATAGAAGAAAGTGCTGCCCATCTATAATTATCATTCAATGTGTTTTAAAGAAGCAAGACATATGGTATGTTCAAACTAAATACATTGGTGAACGAGTCATCAAAAGAAGTCTTTATTGTTGACAACTGTTTTTGACAATTGTACCTGTCATCCTCCGCCTTCAAAAAATTTTTGTTGTAAAATGTATTCCATTGTAAGTTTGTACTTCATACCATGTTGTCATTTTGGTGGATAAAATACAACATGTTATACTTAGATTTGTCAAAAATAATAGTATCTACAGTTAGAAAACATCTTGTGCAAATGGTCATGTTCACATACATATCACTCACAGAGGCATGTTATTCTTCAAAATGTATGATATACTGTAAAATTCACATTTGTACATTGATTTACATTTGCTTAACATGTTGCATACTTCGTGGATCCAACTACCCCAAAGCATATAGTCAGAGGTGGAAAGGTTTTATTTTTGACAAGTGTATGTTGTTGTTGTTGTCTTCAGTCCTGAGACTGGTTTGATGCAGCTCTCCAGGCAAATACAGTAAAGCTGCATGCCCTCGTGAAAAATTACGGCCGTAGTTTCCCCTTGCTTTCAGCCGTTTGCTGCCACACGTTTGTCTGGCCTCTCAACAGATACCCCTCCGTTGTGGTTGCACCTACGGTACGGCTATCTGTATCGCTGAGGCATGCAAGCCTCCCCACCAACGGCAAGGTCTATGGTTCATGGGGGGAGGAAATGTATGTATAAAGTGCTATATTTTATCCACTATAATGACATGAAGTATGAATTCACAAATGAACTACACTTTTTAACAAAAATTTTTTGAGACAGGAAAATGGCAGTTACAACTGTCAAAATCATTTGTCAACAATAAAGACTAATTTATTCAATCTTGGCTATTGAAAATTTTTTCCAAATTAAAACATAGGCAGCTCCTTCATAGTTCTGAATATCAGAAAATTCAGTCAAGACATCAAAGCACTGCCTCAGGTGTAGAGAACAAAACACAGTACACGAGTTGATAGTTCACGTTAAAACTTCTTTTAAAAAGAAAATTGTATTACATTTATAGAAAAGCAACATAAAAACATTTTACAACTGTAATCTCCATTTCTCTATACAAAAATCTGTACTATGCAATATTAACAGTACAATACGAATTCTGTACAATAAAAGCTGCTGATTCTTGATGTCTAGTTGAATTTAATTGAATTATAGACACCACAAAGTACACATAAATAATGGAATTATCAGTTTACAAAATACTGTGAATTCTTCTCTAGAATAAACATTCTGGTTATCTAGGAGTAATTTTCTGCTGAGAGCAAATGAAATTTTGCATACATTTCAGTTCTGGGGAATGTATCACAGTGAAACTGACTGGTGTAAACTCTTTGCTTACAATGCCATCAGCAGATTTTATTTTATGTGTGCAAATCTGAATTTATACTACACTAAAAGCAGCAGTTATAAACTGAGTCGCTTATTTTCTCTACGAGTTGAAGCCATCCATTTATGACAATTTATTCCCATTTTATAGTTATTTCTTTTTGCATTCTTATTGGCAACTGATGAAGACATTATATTCCACAACAACATGCGCTTGCAGAGCAACCATCATCTTTTCGTATGTTCCAGTATGGGCTGTATGGCTCTTTCATGGGCTGCTTCCTGTACATGTTGTTTGGCAGTTGCAAGGATGTACCCATGGGCCCTTCTGCTGTCATCTCTCTGCTGACATTCCAGTCAGTGCGTGGCATGGGTCCCGAGCATGCTGTGCTTCTTTGCTTCCTCACTGGAGCCATCCAGGTCATCATGGGGATCCTGGGACTTGGTAAGCAGATCTGCTTCATTTTTTGTTTTGATGTTTCATTGCAATGTAAATGCATGAATGAGCAGATAGACAGAAATCACAGTAATGTGTCACAAAGGTTAACATTCAAAATATTAAGAAGTATAAACATTGTAACATTTATATCTGACAGTATTCTGTACTGTGCTAACTGCATGACAATCCATGCTGATGCTATAGATTTTGCTCTATTGGACACTGTCACTTTAAGTCACACTCCAACCCTTATTGTGTGCAGATTGTGAATTTATTTATTCAGTTTAGCATAAATTACTATGCTGAGAATTATTTTTCTCTGTCTCCTGTCATTGGAAGCTTCGACCCAACTCCTACTGATCAGATGAGGAACTCTCTGATTCTATTGAGTGTGATTATTCCTGATAATCAACAAGAGGCTATTGGGCTGCATAGTAAACTGAAATTGGTGTGCACTGACAATAGATTGGATTAAAAAGTAACAATTATATTCTTCACAAGGAAACATCTTAAAAGTTACAGTGCCCATTTTTTAATATTGTAGCTATGCACAGTGAAAGGCAGTGCTGCACCTCCCTTTCCCCCTGAAACTGGCTGCGATGACAGACTGATTTTAGTGTCACTTGAGGTCTAGGTTAGGTTGAAAGGTCGGTTGTGACTAGCAAAACCAAGGAATGTGAATGCCAAAGAAAGATTGTGGTAAAAGACTGACTTGTAATATGTTTACTTTTGTACCATATTTAAACACAGTTTCCTATGTTTAATGCACATTTCATCACAAGAACTAAAAATGCAAGATTAATTCAGAAAACATATATCAGATAATGGACAAGACTCCAATTGGTATTTGGATGCATATTATGTACATGATTATAAATAAACTATAAAAAACCTGAAGGGGTGGTGTACTACATAATTTTTATTGCTGAATGGCATAAAATAAAACATTTGTATGATTCCTCCAAATGACATATCTCCCATTAACATTAAAGTACAGTAACTTGCACTGTGGTAAGCACAATGAAAGTAGTATAAAGAAGTGTTACTGGTGAAATAATTCAAACAGGAAATGTCTAATAAATCCTCAAGACATGATGATAGAAGAACTACGAGACCAATCGTGCTTGTAACAACTAGAGTAATTGTTTATCATATTCATGCTGTAGCCGATGGATCATGTCACTTATAAGCACCAAGTATTTTGCTGTAAATTGAGGGCTAGTATTCTTCATGAAACTGCACCTGTTATGGCTCAAGATGCATACTCGCATGGTACTGTTTGTAGTTTCATGTTGCGTAATAGTGGCCAACCTTACAATGCTCAAAGCTGGTGGTCATTGAAGCTAAAGTTCCTTGTTATTAATCTGATTGTTACTTCACATTTTACAGCTACGCATACTATGTCTTTCATACTGCTGAACAGTGTGTAGAACAGACATGCTACACTGGCTCATTTAACACCTTGCAAGTTTTGGAAAGATATCATACCTGTCTTTGGGAAAATAGCAACTCACCTATAATATCTGCAAGAAACATAACCCTCCCAGTGAGAAGGAAAGGTACTGAAAACACAGCTTCCTTATGTGCCAACCATGCAAATAGATCTGTCCATTTAGCAGACAAGGTTTTGAAAATTTGAACCATGGCTCACACACAGTTAATACCATTTGCAATAAATTTGCTGCTCTTGATCTATATGTGGCGCACCAAGGGAAAAATGACCTGAAAAAGCCTAGTTCCTAAGTGTTTTAATTGTCTCCTTCCCCATTCTTTCCTCAAAGTGCAACATTCGCACTCAAAGGTGAAGTCTAAAGAGTTTCCAAATCCTTAATGATATTAATATTCAACTACATAACAATGTTTCTCAGGTAAAATTATTCCTAATCTGTGTTACATTAGTCAGTGACCTTCATCTTAAACATGCTGCATTACACATTTTCTTCTGTGACAAATTGAACTGGAACAGTGATATGGAAATTTCATCAAAATTCTCCAGCAAACATCATTTTAAATTGTCCAAAAGTGCATTATTTCACTACACTGGATTGAAAATTTGTGACAGGCATTCCTGCAATGTTTCCTGCTTGAGGTCCTGCTAAAAACATAGGAAACATGGTATGAGGTGTAAGAACACATCTGGTTGTTTGTCTCTATAGAAATGAGGGATGTCTGAGAGATAGACTGAAATTTTAATGGATCCCTGGAGGCTTGTAACATTCAGTTTACCAGTTTTTGTCTACTACATGTACCAAAGTCGTCCCTGCTTCTTCAAATGTGAGACCATAACATTCACCAGTCCTAGAGGAAAGCTTCCTTGGCAACAGAGATAAAACTATGTGCATCTCTTACAAAAAGCATCACAATGTAAGTATGAGAAAATTTTAGACCTCATTTGATGTGGAAAATGCCTTCTAAATGGACACACAGAAGAGCTATTAGTAAAATTTTAAATATTTTTTGTTTAGTGATCTCTCATGGAAGGAACTTCGGAATCAATCATTGTGCTCAGCAGAGAATGATTAAAAGTGAGACATTTGAAACAGAACTGAGGCATATTTAACCCCTGAAACATGCTACACTTTGTAAATGGTTTCTCTTGGCATGCTAGACAAAAAAATTCACACTGAACGTCAAACATCTGCATTCGCAACCTGTAACAGACCCTTATAATTTGGATTTTTTTCAAAAGAAACCACATTTGTATTTGTCTATTATATCTTCACCAGTGGCCATTCTAATGATGGAACCTTTTCTCAGAACTACTTCACTATATGACTATAAAGAATTTGTGTAACATCCATCCACTTCATGTGATGTGCGCTACTTTTTCAGTTTTTATCATATTTTCGCTTTACTTTAGCTTCAGTTTTATGATGTAGTGCAATTTCATGTTTTGGATTTTTTCTCATGTATATGTATGTCTGGAAATGCGTGTGGAAAACATGCATGAAACACATGAGCTACCAAAAAATACTCTGTATTTCTCCAAAGCTCTGTATGTTCCACCTCATTCATCTAGTAGGAGTGTGTATGTTAACACAAAAACAAAACAAATACCTCAGGTAAAATTTCATTATTGGGACTTAATGTCAGATACAAACATGTCCTTGTTGTTGTTTCTTCTAGATTGAACAGTTGGGAATTTGAAAAGTGTGTAGTCACAAAACCAGCACAATTTTTAGAAAATATGGAGGCGACACTACCACTAACATACTTCTCTGTGCTTGTACCCTATCATAGATCAATTTGACTATAGACTTCAATAGCAAAATGATTCCAGCCATCTGGAAAGATTATGAACTCATAATAAATTCACCCTTTGCAAAGAAAAGTGTCTAATAAGTGTGAATAAAGAAAGCTTTTCAGAATTAGATGGCTGAACAACAAAATAATATCCCATTGAACAGTGCTATACAGAATTACATTTTTATCTTCTCATAGGCAGCTGAGATGTAAGGTTTACAAAGATATTGTGCTATAACAATATAACATAAATAATATAGTAAAATATGTAACATTCACCCATCCTTAATATGAAAACAGAATTCTGGATCAGCAGTGGATTAAAACATTCTTTCATTTTATTTTTGTAGGTTTCCTGATTGACTTCATATCTGGTCCAGTGTCATCAGGTTTTACATCAGCAGCTGCTCTCATGATTGTAACTTCTCAGATGAAGGATTTGTTGGGAATCACAGCAGAAGGCAATACTTTCATCGAAGTATGGGGAAGTCTTTTCCAGAACATGCATAACACAAAACTCTATGATAGTATTTTGGGTGCTGTCTGCATTGTTGTGCTGTTATTGATGAGGGTGAGTTGTTACCTTGTGATTAAGTAACAGGAATTGTAGTGTGATTCTGCTGTTGGAAAACCTCAGACTATTATTTTAACTTATTCGGTGTTGGTTCTCTATGAAATGCAATTTTTTGCCTTGTTTCACAGAACTTCATTATTTTTGTATGACTTTGGTTTTGGGTTGTAAGCCATTTACCAGAATCAGTTGTGTACTGGAAAGCCCCCCAGATTAGCCGAGGGCGCTGATGCGCTTCTTCCTGGACTTGGGTAGGTGCGCTGGCCCTGGATCGAATCCAACTGGAGGATTAATGATGAGGGTCATTGTACCAGCCAGCCTGGATGTGGTTTAGGTGAATACTGGGCTGGTCCCCATGTCCCCCCTCAGTTACACTAATTCCATCCCGGGGGGTACAGGGTGGCGACAGGAAAGGCACTTGGCCACCTCTGACTCTAACATCACTAAATCCATAGTAATTAGGCCGACCCCGCGTTGAAGTGGAACAAAGGCCCAAAGAAAATGATGAATGAGTTGTGTACTGAAAAATGGACTTCCTAACTAAAACTTAGGTAGTAAAAAAATAATGAAGTTTTAAATACAAACATTTATACTATAGCCCAAATGTGTCTCACCACTGGAAAAATGCCAAGAGATGAGTGAAAAAATAATTCTCTATGTCATGTGAAAGCAATTTTCCTATAATTTGAATACAAAAATAAGTAAGAAGTAAATTTATTTCATATTTATTTCATATTTATATTAGATAATTTGGTATAATAGCTAAAATCAGAATTGTCAGTTGCGACAGGCAGAAGACATGCTTCATTGGTGCTGCACATTCTGGTGATTTTGACCGAGACAAATTCACACTGCAATATTGTTCTTTGGCACACCAGTATAGAAGTGTGCACAGAATCAGCTAAGTAAAAAATCTGTGCAATATGCACGTTTATTTACATATAAAAGCCAACTACAGAATTTTTCTTTGTGTGAGACCGTGTGTTAGGCAGCAGTCAGTGAATTCCATTGCTGACTGACATCAGCTAAAGATGGCCAATCTTCTCAAATCAGTATGCCATTACATGTGTGGTCACACAATAGACAATCTTATCTCCCGAACGAATAGGCTTTGGATGACAATTTGCGTAATTCAAATCAGTTTGTTTTCTTCAGTCAAATTGACCAACATTCTTGCATACAAAATATGGAACATGAGAAACTGACAAGTTTAGTCCAAGAAAGAGTGAGTTTATGCCATCCTGAGGATGAAAATATCGTAATCAGGTTATAGTTCATAATCTGTGGACTGAAACAGTAGATTTATTTAAAATCTCAAATATGCAAAATCTTTATTGGAAATTTTAGGCATAGTTTATAAACTCAAAAATAATTTGTTCAAGTAAAAAGGGTGGCATATCGTTGGAAAATTATCATTACTGCTTACTGGGTTTTATGCCAGTAGGGTAGTGATTCTGTTAATATGAAGTGGTTTGCAAATGTGGTGTACAGTACGTATTTCGAATTTTAAGCACATTAGTTTTACAGAATATCTTATCCTACAGTTTGTGCTTGTCTTTCACTTGTGTGCTTAATGGCAGTCATTGAAGGTTAATTGATGGACTTCTGCACACCTTAAATAAATACAGTGAAACAGAGTGTTTATAAGTTACTTTTCAAGGTCACCATGAATTGTCTTGAGTGTGTAACAGAAAGTTTCTCCCTTCATCTCATATATTCATAAAACTTGTCTTTTTATTCTGAGGGCTAAGGACAGAGTGTATAATACTAGCGGCATTCTTTATGAGTCAGGAAAGATCATTCACATGCATTCAGCTTCTCTTTAATACATAAGCCACTATGCAGCACTAGTATAGTGCAGAGGTGCTGTAGTGTCAACCCCACCCTAATAGGTTAAAATCTAATCTACTTCATACATAGAACAGATTCTGATCTAATCTAACCTGACCTCCTTGACCCTGCCAAAAACTGATGAAGGAGATTGGACACACTTTGACCACTCAGTTGGCCAATGTTATTGGCCAACCTCTGGGGACAGTGTCTGACAGCCATTGTTGGTGCCACTGTGAAAGCAGACTAAAAGATTCATGCAGCCGATTTGAAGTTCTAGATTCGTATATTTGACTGTTCATGTTGCTTCTGCATAAGCTTTCATCAATTACATCAGTGCCCATTTGTATTGTGATATATTGTCAAATTTCCAGCATTCGTGAGTGCTGCGATAAACCCACACTGCTATTGTCAATTACAGGCTTAAACTTAATTGTGCTCCTTTAAAATTTTTGAGTAGAGTAGACCTACCCTCGTTCCAAAAATCATTCTCTAATTTCATTGTACAATTACATTAGAAATAGATTATTTCCAAGAATTTTTGGACTCTTAAAGAGCTATATTTTCGTAAGTTACTGGCATTGAGTATTTTGGGCACATAATTTATTTTGTAGCAAATCAGTGTTTGTGGTTCACAGTCCTTCAGAATAAATCATCCCTGAAATTCATTGAATGCCAATGCAAATAAACGTGCATTTTCAAGAATTTTTGGAAGCCACCATTGTCCTTTGCATAATCTACAAGCAATTTATAATAAATTGGCATTTCTGATTTAGTTACTGTAGCAGATATTTTGTGTTACATCTAGTTTTCCCCTAAGGAGGAGTAACCCTGCATATTATCTGCATTTATCGTAAATTAACTCTGGTTTTGAGTTTGCTAACAACTATAACAACCTCAAAACATTTTAGGAAACCAATTGTTTTTACCACAGGTTTTTGTGTTGCCTTAATAGAAATCTCGTTATGTATATTTGCTTCAATTCTTACAGGAAATTAGCAACTTTTTAGCTCAACAGATTAAAAGATAATCAGCAGGATTAATTTAAAGGTATTTGTTCACTGTCTTGCAATACACTGCACCAGCCAAAATGCAGCCCCACTGTAAATGCTGTTCACGAACATGGGATGAATCGGTTGATCTTTGTAACCAGCTGGATATTGCCCTGCCTACTATCAAACAATTGGCAGTTGCTGTGAACCAGTGTGTTGGAAGAGCTCCCGAGAGTCACATACGTGTGATACTGGTACCAGAGGTACCGCATGTACTATCCTCTCCTGTGGATCCTCTCTCCTCTGCAGGAAGTACAGGATCTGTCATTACTCATCCACCTGATTGTGAGTGGCATGTCTAATGGTAGATCTAGTCATCCTGAACAGGATGGGCAGGGACCAAGGAGGAATTTAAGAGATGTACCAGTCCCTCTAACCAACTAGTTTGACGTGCTGTCTCTCACTGAAACTGAGCCAGTTGGACTGACTTTACCTGTTTTGTCCAGTGTCAAGAGGAGGTAAACACAACAGAATAGGGGGCTATCAATTGCAGGTAGTTCAACTGTACTGTGAATGTTGGTACCCCTTGTGGAAATGGCGGCAAGGGACAGGAAAGGACATGAGGTGCACTCAGTGTGTATGCATGGGGGCATTATTCAACATACAAGCAGCCATTGAGGGAACAGGGTACAACCAACTGCAGATTGTGGCACACATTGCAACGAATGATGCCTGTCGCCTGCGCTCTGAGGTCATACTTGGGTCATTCCAGCTACTGGCAGAGAAGGTTGAGAACACCAGCCTTGCGCATGGAGATTCAATGAAGCTCACAATTTTCAGCATTGTATCCAGAAGTGGTCATGGTCCTTTGTTTCTGAGTCAAGAGGAAGGACCGAACCAGAGACTTTGAAAATTCTGTGGCAAGCTAAGCTGTGACTCCCTGGATTTGCACCATAGACTTGTGAATTGTAGGGTCCCCCTAAGCAGGTCAGATGTGTGCAACACATCAGTGCCTGCTATTCAGTTAGCTAACTGTGTGTGGGGTGCACACAGGTTTTTTTTTAGATTATGTGACTCTCCATCAAATCCAGGTAAATGTAGCTACCGGAAGCCCAGAATGAAAGAAATACCTCTCACAGGCAAGATTATTAAAATCTTAATGGTAAATTGACAAAGTATTCATAAAGTGCCAGAGTTTGATGTGCTCATGAAATTCATTGGAGCTCCCATAATAGTACTTACAGGAAGCTGGTTGAAACATAAAATTGATAGTAGTGAGATTTTTGGAGAAAATTTAAGTATATATTGAAAGGATAGGCAAATGGGAAATGGAGATGGTGTACTAGTCGCAGTAGACAAAAAGCTGCAAGTGAGATTTTTTGGGCAAGACTTAGTACCAGAGGTATGCATAAAATGATAATTGGATCCTTCTATTGGCCACCAGACTCATCTCCTGATATAACTGAAAAGTTACTTGTGTGTAAGTTCCCCAATTATACTGTAATCATCGGTGGAGATTTTAATCATCCAAAAATGAACTGGGAAATTATAGCTTTGTAAGTGGCAGGAATGATAAGACATCCTGTGAAAAGTTACTAAATACCTTCTCTGAAGACTGCTGAGGATAGATACTTAGGAAACCCACTCCTGATGGAAATATAGTGGATCTAATGGCAACAAATAGACCTGACCTCTTTGAGGATGCCCACATTGAAACTGATATCAGTGACCAAGACACAGTTGTGGCAATAATGATAACCAAAGTACAAAGGACAACTAAAACAAGCAGAAGTTCAATAAAGCAGATAAAAAATCAGTAGTGTCATATCTCAATGAGGAACTTGAAACTTTCAGCACGACACAGGAGCATGTAGAGGAACTATGGTTCAAGTTTAAGAGAATAATTGAACATGCATTGGATAGATATGTATCCAGTGGAATGGGCCATAATGGAAGGGAACATCCAAGATTTACAGTCACTGTAAATAAACTTCTAAAGAAACAAGAGATTACTGCATAATATGTGTAAAACAAAAGGCTATAGATAAAGAAATACTGAATGAAACACAATAAGCTGTCAAGAGGGCAATGTGTGATGCTTTCAATGACTACCATAGCAGAATTTTGTCAAATGATCTTCCACAGCACTCAAAGAAATCCTGGTAAAGACTGTTAGTGGCACCAAAGTTAGTATCCATTCCCTAGTGAGTGAAACAGAAACTGAAATCGAGGCTAGCAAAGCAAAAGCTGAAATGCTTGACTCTGTTTTCAAATGTTCCTTTACAAAGTAAAACCCAGGAGAATTTCCCAAATTTAATACTTGTACCACTGAAAAGAAGAGTGCAAAAAGTATTAGTGTTAGTGGTGTCGAGAAACAGCTTAAATCACTAAAATTGAACAACGCTCCAGGGTCCGGTGGAATCCCTATCAGATTCTATACTGTATTTGCAGCTGAATTAGCCCCTCTCCTATCTATAATCTATGGTAGATACTCTGAACAAAAAATCAAGCCCAGTCCTTGGAGGAAAGCACAGATCACACTAGTCTACAAGACAGATAGCAAAAGTGATCCACAAAACTACCGTCCGATATCCTTGACATCAATTTCTTACGGAATCTTAGGACATATACTGAGCTCAAACATAATGAGGTATCATGAACAGAATTACCTCCTCAATGCCAACCAGCATGGTTTTCGAAAACATAGATCATGTGAAACCCGACTTGCACTTTTCTCACATGACATACTGAAAGCTTTGGATCAATGCAATTAGGTTGATGCAGTATTTCTTGATTTCTGAAAAAGCATTTGACTCAGAATCACACCTATGCTTATTGTGAAAAGTATCATCATATGGGGTATTACGTGAAACATGTGAGTGGATTGAGGACTTCTTGGTGGGGAGGACACACTGTATTATGATGGATGGAGAGTCATTGTCAGCTGTAGAAATAACTTGGGTGTGCACCAGGGAAGTGTTTGGGACCCTAGCTGTTCATGTTTTGTATTAGTGACCATGCAAACAATATTAATAGTAACATCAGGCATTTTGCAGGTGATGGAGTTACCTACAATGAAGTACTATCTGAAAGAAGCTGCATAAATATTCAGTCAGATCTTAATAAGATTTCAAAGTGGTGCAAAGATTGAAAACTTGCTCTCAATGTTCAGAAATGTGCACTTCACAAAATGAAAAAACATAGTATCCAATGACTGTAACATCAATAAGTGATTGTTGAAACCAACCAACTCATACAAGTACGTGGGTGTAACACCTTTTTAGGATATGAAATGGAATGATCACACAGACTCAGTCATGGGTAAAGCAGGTGGTAGACTTCAGTTTATTGGTAGAATAGTGGGGAAATGCAATCAGTCTACAATGGAGCTTGCTTACAAATCACTCATGCAACTGGTTCTAGAAAACTGCTCAAGCGCAGGACCAGTACCAAATAGGACTAAAAGGGGATATTGAATGAATACAGAGAAGGGCAGCACAAAAGGTCACAGGTTTGTTTAATACATGGGAGAGTATCATACTGATACTGAAGGAACTGAACTGGCAGACTCTTGAAGACAGATGTAAACTGTCTTGAGAAAGCCTGTTAACATAGTTTCAAGAACTTGCTTTAAATGATGACTCTAGGAATATACTACAATCTCCTACATGTCACTCACATAGGGATCATGTGGATGGTAATATTCTTTAACACATTGACTGCCACGTGACTTAAATATAACTCACAGGAAGTGTTCTCTTCGGGCCATGTGAAGTAAATATAATTCACGGACATTTTTCCATTTAAAGCTTCGTGGTGCAGTTGTAACTCACAGGAGCGTACTGTGACTCAGTGTTATAGTAGGTTATGGCCCCAGTAACAAATCATGTTCATGGTTTACAGTTTTCAAGAGCTGAAGAGTAGTTATTGACATTTGAATTTGTGAGTTATATATAACTCACATGGCTCAGTCGTATTGGACTTTTCTTCTTTTTATTATTTAGTTTGACATATTACTTACACAGCAGATTGCAAATCACATACAGTTTTATTTACATTCTTCAACTCTAACTGCAACAACAATGAAACTGAAAAATTTGGGTCATTTCACTTTGTTTCTCTAACACCTGTAAGCACCATACAAGGCTCATTGTAAACCTTTGTTTACTCAACAAAAAATCATGACAGTAATAAACCTATATATTTATTATGTTTTAATCTACACAAAAAAGAACTTACCTAAAGTAAAACGCAGGGCAAATATACATTGTTACAGCCCTAGGACAAACAGCTCTATCTATACGCCCTACCACAGACTGTCAAAATCAGTTAACAGTTATGAACTTATGGGCCACAAATTATTTAACAAACTTCCACAAGGTATACAAAATTTACCAGAGCAACAATACAAACAAACACTTTATGACTGGTTAGTTGTAAACCCATTCTACAATGTAAAGGATTTCATGACCTGTGATATTAAACCGTAAAGTTCTTAACAATTCTGTCCTTCTATAGCATGGACTGTACTGTATTGTATTATATGTATGACTTTGTCTATTGCTGTAATGGCTTAAAGTCAATACAATTATTATTATTATTATTATTATTACTGTGT